>NC_041390.1:69391491-69423736 GCF_002162155.2 Triticum dicoccoides | reverse complement strand
AGGGGAGATCGTGCGAGAGGAGTGGGGGGAGTGGTTGACCCGATCTAGGTCACGGGGGGGAGTGGGTGTTAAGGAGTGCGGGGATGGGCCGGCATGTGGGTGGCCTGGTAGCCCTTTTGGGCCGAAAGGCCCAGGGGAGGGGGGTCTCTCTCTTCGTTCTTTTTTTTGTTTTGTTTTGTTTTTACTTTTTACTTATTTTTATTTGTAGTTTTATTTTATTTTTAGTTATGTAAATTAAAAGAATTGCACCTAAATCAGTAATACTTATTATAACACTGCCACAAAATGTTTAACCCCCAAATAAATTACTTTAGTATTTGACAAAATACCAAAGACATTTAAATAATTGTATTTGCTGTTGTTTAAATCACTTTAGTGCATTTATATATTTTATAAAAATGTGTTTTCTCCACCTTAATTACCTATGCAATACTTCGATCACTCCGAACATTTTAGTTTTAATATTTGAAAACATTTATTGTTTGCTCGATTTTGGATTTGAATTAGAATCAGTTTCGAACTAATACGAGATTAGCAACAGTAATCTTGGTGACGCGGCATCATTATCAGAGGGTTACTGTAGCTTAACTATCCGGGCGTCACACTCATCAAAACTTGGGAGACTAAAAATATCATCTTCATCAAACGTAGCATCCCCAAGCTTGGGACAAACATTAATTGCAGAAAATACATTCTCAAACATGGCATTCTCATCAAACATATCATCCCCAAGCCTGGGCCTTTGCATATCATAAGCATAATCACTCTCATCATTAATAGTATGGATAGCACCAATTGTATAAAAATTATCATCATCACAATGAGTAATGGGAGCAACATTATTTGGGAGGGATGCATTTTACCTGTGCTTCTCCGTCTTTTCTTTTTCTTCTTCACATCGTGTGTGGGTTTTATCCTCTTTTCGGAGCTCCTTATTAATGAGATTGGTTGAATAGGAGGCTCCTCCTCATTACCTGATTCATCATAAGAAATAATAGGAGAATATTGGGAAGTATATCTTCCCTTTCATTAGTATTCTCTTCATCTTCTATTTGTTTTCTTGTCTTTATGTAATTGGCAATATAAGTGTTTTCAATTCACTGCACAATACATAAAAATTTCTTCTAGATCAAAAACAAGAAATCTATCAAGATTAAATTTTGGAATACCCTCAGTTATACGTTTCATTTCTTCATACCCCAAAAGAAGACTAAGCTCTTTATGATGCTCAAGGGTAATCAAGTTATCACAATTTTTTGACACGATTTGATCATGATACAAATAGCATTGGAGCTTTAAATGACCATGTTCATTGCAAAGTTCACAAGGATGGCGATAAATACTGAATGTTTCAGCACAATCATCTAGCCTTTCTTGCAACCATTTAGTTTCCAAATACTTATGCCTCTTGCAAAATCTATCTTCCCTATTTGGTGTGTGCTTGCAAGCTCTATGCATTCCACAAAAGTTGACATGCTTATAAGAGACATTTTCATCATGACTAGTGCAATCATCATTAGTACTATGGATATTCAAAGAGTTCATACTAATAACATTGCAATCATGCTCACCATTCAAAGATTTAGTGCCAAACATTCTAATGCATTCTTCTTCTAACACTTTGGCACAATTATCGGAATCCTTATTTTCATGAAAGATATTAAAAAGATGAAGCATATGAGGTACCCTCAATTACATTTTTTCTTGTTTTCTTTTATAAACTAAACTAGTGATAAAACAAGAAACAAAAAGATTCGATTGCAAGATCTAAAGATATACCTACAAGCACTCACCTCCCCGGCAACGGCGCTAGGAAAGAGCTTGATGTCTACTACACAACCTTCTTCTTGTAGACGTTGTTGGGCCTCCAAGTGCAGAGGTTTGTAGGACAGTAGCAAATTTCCCTCAGGTGCATGACCTAAGGTTTGTCAATCTGTGGGAGGCGTAGCATGAAGATGGTCTCTCTCAAATAACCCTGCAACCAAATAACAAAGAGTCTCTTGTGTCCCCAACACACCCAATACAATGGTAAATTTTATAGGTGCACTAGTTCGGCGAAGAGATGGTGATACAAGTGCAATATGGATGGTAGATATAGGTTTTTGTAATATGAAAATATAAAAACAGCAAGGTAACTAATGATAAAAGTGAGCACAAACGGTATTGCAATGCTAGGAAACAAGGCCTAGGGTTCATACTTTCACTAGTGCAAGTTCTCTCAACAATAATAACATAATTCGATCACATAACTATCCCTCAACATGCAACAAAGTGTCACTCCAAAGTCACTAATAGCGGAGAACAAACGAAGAGATTATGGTAGGGTACGAAACCACCTCAAAGTTATTCTTTCTGATTGATCTATTCAATAGTTCGTACTAGAATAACACCTTAAGACACAAATCAACCAAAACCCTAATGTCACCTAGATACTCCAATGTCACCTCAAGTATCCGTGAGTATGATTATATGATATGCATCACACAATCTCAGATTCATCTATTCAACCAACACAAAGAACTTCAAAGAGTGCCCCAAAGTGTCTACCGGAGAGTCAAGACGAAAACGTGTACCAACCCCTTTGCATAAGTTCACGAGGTCACGGAACTCGCAAGTTGATCACCAAAACATACATCAAGGGGATCACGTGATATCCCATTGTCACCACAGATAAGCGCATGCAAGACATACATCAAGTGTTCTCAAATCCTTAAAGACTCAATCCGATAAGATAACTTCAAAGGGAAAACTCAATTCATCACAAGAGAGTAGAGGGGGAGAAACATCATAAGATCCAACTATAATAGCAAAGCTCACGATACATCAACATCGTACCACCTCAAGAACAAGAGAGAGAGAAAGAGAGAGAGAGAGAGAGAGATCAAACACATAGCTACTGGTACATACCCTCAGCCCCGAGGGAGAACTACTCCCTCCTCGTCATGGAGAGCGTCGGGATGATGAAGATGGCCACCGGAGAGAGATTCCCCCCCTCCGGCAGGGTGCCGGAACGGGTCTAGATTGGTTTTCGGTGGCTACAGAGGCTTGCAGCGGCGGAACTCCCGATCTATTCCGCTCCTCGATGTTTTTAGGTTATATTGATATATATATAGGCGAAAGAAGTCGGCCAGGGGAGCCACAAGGGGCCCACGAGGGTGGGGGCATGCCTCCCTGCCTCGTGGCTTCCTCGAAGCTTCCCTGGCATCTACTCCAAGTCTCCTGGATTGCTTCCGTTCCAAAAATAACTCTCCCGAAGGTTTTATTCCGTTTGGACTCCGTTTGATATTCCTTTTCTTCGAAACACTAAAATAGGCTAGAAAACATCAATTCGGGTTGGGCCTCCGATTAATAGGTTAGTCCCAAAAATAATATAAAAGTGTTTAGTAAAGCCCATAAACATCCAAAGCAGATAATATAATAGCATGAATACTTCATAAATTATAGATACGTTGGAGACGTATCAGTGGCATAGGGTATGTCAACGACGAGCTGGTTGACGACGCCCAGAAGATCACCGACGACACCCGCATCCCCGACAACCATCATTTATAGTGAGTAAACATGTATATCTAGTGTTGTGTACTAGCTAGTGTTGCTTAGATATGATGTAGATATAAACATGTATATCTAGTGTTGCTCAAATAGGATATGTGCTTGCCCAAGTGGTGTAACATCCCAAATTTTCAATTTGGAATGTTATACATTAGATCATCATTGCATATCATATTTTATTGCATTTTGGTTGATCCTAGGAATTCTACACAACTCAAGGACCCACGGAGAGAGTTGGGGATTTTGTTATTTTCATATTCGAGTTTTCTCGAATTTTGAAAAGAGGATCATTTGATTTTAATTATTTACTCTTCGATTATTTCTTTTATAAAAATAAAAGAGAGAGGATAAAATGACTTCCTCAAAATAGAGAAACATTAAAGATTTAATATTAAAATCAAATAAGATTTTATTCGGAGTTGTATTGCTATTTTATTTGAATTGGGAAAAAAGTGTGTTTTTCAAAATTGCATTTTAGGCCCAAATAAATGTTCACCTTGTTCGCCTTATTTTTAGAGGACGGGGAAAATTTATTTCGGGATTTTTGGAGTTCGTTTAATATTTCTTTTCTTTGATTTTCCGAGCATCGGAATTATTTAAAAAAAAGAGGCGAACCGACTCTGGGCCGTAAGCGACCAGGACTCCTCGGGTCGGCCCTTATAAGCCGCGGCCCCGAGCCCCCGACCAGCCCAAGCCGCCACCGCGCCCTAACCCTAACCCTGGCTCCGATCCGCCGCCGCCGCCCGCGACGCCTCCGCCCGCCACCCGGCACCGTGCCGCGCCCCATGCCGCCGCGCCAGAGCGCCGGACCTCGAGGTAGTTGCCTTGGTTTTCGTGAGAAAACCGTTTTGGTTTTTTCCGAAAAACCTAGATCCGTTTTTTATTTAGATCTGGTTCGGTTTATTTTTTCGGTTTGGTTATTTAGCGAACGCCCATTTTTACGTTCATTTTAGCGAATGGTTTTCACCGTTTATCCGCAGACAGCGAACGTTCGTTCGTTAGCCTGTTCGTCAGTTTTTCTTTTTCTCAGATTTTCCGCGATTATTTTTGATCACGATTTTCGTTGTAGTATAACTTTTCGCTCGTTTAACGGAATCAGGCGATTCAAACGCCTAGAGTTTCGTCTCAAAACCCTCTTTCCATTTAATCAACTTAAACAAGTATTTGCTATTGTAAAATTTGACTTTATTCCAGATTAGTAAACGAAGCTTGTTTCTTTCGCCGTTTGAGTTTTGTTGTTTTGTTTGATTTGATTCTTTTTTTGCAAACTGGAGTTCTTAAGTTGAACTTTCTGGTTAGATCTCTTATTCTAGTTTTACCCGTGCCCTTGCTTGATTGCTTATTGTATGCTTGTTTGTTTGTGATAGAACACCTGGAGTGCGAAGCGTGCTACTATGAGTCTCTAGGTTTCGCGGATCATCAGCAAGGCAAGTAACACTTTGATCATACCTCTTACTACCCAGTTTTATTGTATTAGATCAACCCTCAAACATTGAATGGTTAGGATCTGAGTTAAACTGTGAGTTGGGAAGTAGTTGATGAGGTAGGAACATATTACCCTGTTTATTAACAAACCCTGGGAGTTACTTCTATGTTATGCTTATACTGCTATGCTATGCTCGTAGACGTGGATTGGATTTGAGAGTTTTCATGACAGATGTGAGTATTGTTAATTAGTGGTTCAATTTAAGGTGGCAACTTTAATACACATCTGGGTGGATTGAAGCACCTGGGGAACCCAGTGATTGCCTGTATTTTTTTGGAAATCCCGGGGTACCGTGTGATTCTCCTATGGACTGCCACCCAGGCTCAAGGGATCATAAGATTATTCATACTAGAAACTTCCATGTGCAGCCACATGCTATTATGGGCTCTAGCATAGTTGATTAAGTTGTGTGAACTCTTACAGTGGTAGACTAGCAGATGTAGGGGATGTAGGTGTACCGGTCTACCCATCGTAAGGTGCTAACGCTTCTGAAAGACTGTGTCTCGGTCATCCGTTTCTCAAACATTATGTAGCGCGAGAAATCCAATGGAGGAGATCGAGTCTTGTGGGGAAAAGTGCACAAACCTTTGTAGAGTGTACAAACTAATCATGATTAGCCGTGTCCTCAGTTATGGACATCTTGAGTATCTAGGTCTTGGATTATCATGTGGATCTCATCTCTCTTAATTATATATTTTTGTTTGGGTTAATGATTACTTTTAATTGGGATTGAGATGGGGTTTACCATTCTCAATGTTTTCAACAAATTTTGTAGTTAAATAAAATATATTCCTTTGCAGTAGGGAAAAATTGGCTTTACGCAAAACATATCAACCGTACAGTCTCCACCAGCCATATATGCATATAGTGATAGCTTTATTCTGTTCATTATTCTCTTGTGTTACCTTGCCAACATATTCTATGTGTTGACCCGTTTTCGGGATGCAACGTATCATGTTGCAAACTTCTCAAACGACGAGTAAGGAGCCTTAGGTCGTGGTCTTTCACTCAGTGATGTCGTTGGAGTTGATGGACTCACTTTATCTTCCAAGCCTTCCGCTGTTATCGTATTAGATGGCCTTAAACCATATTTATTGTAATAGGTTCCCTTTTGAGACATTCGATGTAATAAATGTGTGATTGCCACTCTGTTATAAATCCTTCAAGTACTGTGTGTGTCAGCATTACCAATGTAGGGATGACACTTATACACAGAGATCAGACTGTTTGAGGTCTGGTCGCTACAAATATGGTATCAGAGCACACGCTGACTGTAGGACACGACCACTAAGCTAAAGCCCTAGATCACTACTCTCTTCTCACTTCTAACTCCTCTCCATTTTCTACTTTTTAGGATGGCGGATGCAAGGATCAAGTTCACGCAACCGGATGAAGACACCCCTTTTGGACGTCACTTGAAGGAAGTCACTAAGTACCTAAACATTGGAATACCAAGCTTCACCAGGACTTACAATGCCACTTTACCGGAAGAGGAGCGCTGGATGATTCAAGTTCAAGTACCAGGAAGGACATTTACGCCAGTCACTAAGCCCATAGAGTTTTATTTTGATGCACCAACCTGGAGTCTAGGAAAGAGTATCGCAGCTCACATCACAACGGGACGCATTGGAGAAGTTTACCAAAAGGATCTCAAGGATACTATCTACCAGATTTGTGGGCGCCGAGATGATCAATGGGAGATGATCAGCACCAGGAAGGATAGATCAATTGCTTTCATTCAGGAGTTAAACCAGCACATCCGTCGCCAGGAGAATCAGATGTGCGTAGGCATGATGGATTTGAAGAAGGCAATGACAAGGATCACAGAGCTTGAAGAAGAACTCAAGGCTACACGCAAAGATTATGAGGAAATCGTCGTGCTAGTGGAAAAGAATGATGACCTGGAAAGGAAGCTAGGAGTTTTCATGGGAGACACCGCGCCAGGAGAAGAAGATGAAGAACCCAAGGAGATTCGCCCTGAGGATTACATCATCATCGACAACACTGATTCGGATCCCGACGATAGCGATGATGACTATGTTGATGAAGCTGGAGCAGATATCATGGAATCTTCGACCGAACAATATTTCTAGTTGACCACCAAAACAGTAGTAGTAGTCTACCATGTAAATAGTATAGTCCAAGCACTTTTGTAACGATAAGTTCTAGACCGATTGTATGCCTTTGATTGATTCAGTGAAATGATTGTGTTTGTCTCATGTGCATATGGGTAGTGTTTTCTCACTAGACATCATTCTATTCTATTCTCTTCTCTCTAAACCGCAGATGCCTCCGAGATGTGACCCCAGATTTACCTTTCCACCGGAGCTCACTCAGTTGATCCAGTAGTAGAGTACCTTGATGAAGTTGTTAGTTCAGAACCAAGGCAACAACAACAACCCACCACCACCACCACCCCTAGTTGACAACTTAGCCCATTTTCTGAGGTTGCAGCCGCCGGTGTTTTCCAGTAGCACCGAGCCGATAGTTGCAGATGATTGGCTCCGCAGGATTGGAAGGGAGTTAACCACTGAAGAATGCACAGATGCTGAGAAGGTGCGTTTTGCCGCACACCAATTGGATGGACCAGCAGCCTCATGGTGGGAGAATTACACTGTCACCTATCCAATAGCCACTGTCACATGGGATCAGTTCCAGCAAGCTTTCTGCACTGCCCATGTTTCAGCAGGAGCTATGGCCATGAAGAAGCGTGAGTTTCGCAACTTACGCCAAGGAGGACGCACTGTTGGCCAGTATGTGGATGAATTTAGTAAGGTAGCATGTTATTCCCTAGATGACGTTGCTACAGATGCAGCTAAGAAGGAGAAGTTTCTGGAAGGATTGAATGATGAGCTGAGCATGCAGTTGATGGTAGCAAATTTCAATAACTACCAGGAGTTGGTGGATAGAGCTCTCATGCTTGAAGGGAAGCAGCAGCAGATTGACAGCCGCAAGAGGAAGTATGGACAAGGGAAGTATAATTCTGGAGCTCAGTAGAGACCCCATTTTACCCCGAACTCGGGAGGACTTGTGCATAACCATGGAGGCCACACTCATAATGGAGGAAGTTCGCACAACCATAGTGGCCCCAGGAACGTAAATGGTAATGGAGGAAGCAACGGATAGAACCGTTCCAACCCAGCAACACTTGCCAAGAAGGATCTAAGCCACGTTACTTGCTACAAGTGCCAGAAGACCAGACATTACACCAATGAATGTCCTGAAGCTAAGAACGGAAACAGAAATGGAAGCTCTAGGAAGAAGCCCAACCCTTTCACCAGGGGACAGGTGAACCACGTTAACGTGGAGGAGATTGAAGCCCAGCCAGATGTAGTAATAGGTAAGTTTTTGGTTAAGTCATTTACTGCAGTCGTTCTTTTTGATATTGGTGCATCTCATTCATACATATCGAGGGGATTTGTGGATAAGTATAAACTGCCCACCAAAGTTCTTAGTACACCAATGT
The DNA here is from genome assembly GCF_002162155.2 of Triticum dicoccoides. Classification (NCBI taxonomy): domain Eukaryota; kingdom Viridiplantae; phylum Streptophyta; class Magnoliopsida; order Poales; family Poaceae; genus Triticum; species Triticum dicoccoides. The sequence goes on along the minus strand of NC_041390.1, from coordinate 69,415,232 downwards.
TAGAGAGCTCGCCAGGAGTAGAGTACATGGCAAGCCAAGGATGTTTTCAGATGCCATTGGCCATAGGTAGGCATGTTTTCCCCTCAGACCTGATAATTCTGGAGTCGCAAGGTTTGGATGTGATTCTGGGTATGGATTGGCTATCGATGTATGGCGGAAACATTGATTGAGCCAGTAAGTCGATTTTTCTCACCACCCCAGAAGGAAGAAGGATCAAGTATGTATCCCGGCATGTGTCGAATAGGACTCAAGTATATTGCTTATCGGGAGTAGTACAGGAGGAAGTACCAGTGGTGAATGAATTCCCGGATGTATTTCCAGAAGAGTTTCCAGGCATGCCACCAGATATAGACATCGAGTTTTTGATTTAGCTTTTGCCAGGCACAGGACCAATATCTAAGAGACCGTACAGGATGCCCGCTCAGGATTTGGAGGAAATTAAGAAGCAGATTAAGGAGTTATTGGATAAAGGATATATTCGCCCAAGTTCGTCGCCTTGGGGATCACCAGTACTTCTAGTGGAAAATAAGGATGGATCATTAAGAATGGTCGTTGATTATCATGGATTGAATGAAGTAACAATCAAGAATAAGTACCCACTACCGATGATCAATAATTTGTTTGATCTGCTGCAAGGAGCTAAGGTGTTTTCCAAGATCGATCTGCGATCAGGGTACCACCAGTTGAAGATTTGAGAGCAGGATATACCTAAGACAGCTTTTACCACAAGGTACGGGCTATATGAGTATACCGTTATGTCATTTGGCCTGACTAACGCGCCTGCCTATTTTATGAACATGATGAACAAAGTGTTTATGGAGTTTTTGGATAAGTTCGTCCTAGTGTTCATAGATGACATTCTAGTCTACTCGAAGAACGAAGAGGAGCATAAGGAGCACTTGCATTTGGTACTTGGGAAGCTCAGAGAACATCAACTATATGCCAAGTTCAGCAAATGTGAGTTTTGCTTTAAGGAAGTCGGATTTCTTGGACATGTTATATCCAGAGAAGGAATAGCAGTAGACCCCAACAAAGTCGTCACTGTGAAAAATTGGGAAGCACCCATGACAGTTGGAGAGATCCGGAGTTTTCTTGGACTCACAGGATACTACCGGAGGTTCATTGAGAATTTCTTGAAGATTGCAAAGCCAATGAAGGAGTTGTTAAAGAAGGACACCAAATTCAATTGGACTGAGGAAGGTGAGGCCAGTTTTCAGGAGTTCAAAGACGCTTGGTTACATCACCAGTGCTGATCCTGCCAGATCAATGCAAGGATTATGAAGTGTATTGCGATGCTTCTCGTCGAGGACTTGGAGCAGTGCTTATGCAGGAAGGAAGAGTTGTTTCATATGCCTCACGACAGCTTAAACCCCATGAGCTAAATTATGCTACGCATGATTTGGAGTTAGCAGCCGTAGTGCATGCGTTGAAGACATGGAGACATTTTCTCATCAGAAACCATTGTGAAGTATACACGGATCACAAGAGTTTGAAGTATATCTTCACGCAGAAGGAATTGAATCTCAGCCAGAGAAGATGGTTATAGCTCATAAAGGATTATGATATAAAATTGCATTATCATCCCGAAAAGGCTAACGTAGTAGCCGATGCGTTGAGCCGCAAAAGTAATATAAATACCCTCATGAACGGAGAGTTATTACCCAATGAGTTAGCAGAAGACCTTCGCGAGCTATGTTTGGAGATAGTTCGAGAGGTTATGTAGCACCATTGGAGATTCAATCTACCTTGATGGATAAGATCAGAGAAGCTCAGAAGAAGGACAAGGAGATTGCTGAGATAAAGGAAAGGCTAAAGGATTTCATGAGGATGAGCACGATACCTTATGGTTCGAGGACCGTGTATATGTGCCAAATGATTAGGAGATCAGGAAGTTGATTCTGCAAGAGGCCCATGATTCGCCATATTCGATTCACCCAGGCAATATCAAAATGTATCTGGATTTGAAGGACAGTTTCTGGTGGACCGGAATGAAGAAGGATATTGCGGAGTATGTAGCAGTTTGTGATGTATGTCAGAGAGTGAAGGCATAGCATCAGAAGCCAGCCGGATTGTTACAGCCATTGCTGATACCCGAATAGAAGTGGGATAAGCTAGGCATGGATTTTATCATGGGATTACCCAGGACTCGTTCTGGCTATGACTCGATATGGGTTGTAGTCGATCGTTTGACGAAAGTAGCTCATTTCATCCCAGTGAAGACCACTTACACCAGTGCTAAGTTGGCAAAGATATACATGACCAGGATCGTATGTCCGCATGGAGTTCCGAGGACCATTGTATCAGATAGAGGAACCCACTTTACTTCAAAGTTTTGGAATCAGTTGCATGAAATTTTGGGAACCAGGCTAGAGTTCATTATAGCTTTTCACCCGCAGACAGATGGACAGACTGAGAGGGTAAATCAGATTCTGGAGGACGTGTTGAGAGCTTGTGCGCTAGATTATGGATCTAGTTGGGACGATAATTTGCCTTACGCAGAGTTCTCTTATAACAACAGCTATCAAGCCAGTTTGAAGATGGCCCCTATCGAAGCCTTGTACGGAAGGAGGTGCAGAACACCGTTGTTGTGGGATGAAGTTGGAGACCGACAGTTGTTTAGACCAGATTTGATTAAGGAATCGGAAGAAAAGGTTAAGCTGATTCGCGATAGACTCAAAGTAGCCCAATCCAGGCAGAAGAGCTATGCGGATTCTAAACGCAAGGAGATAGTTTACGAAGTTGGAGACAGAGTGTATCTTCGTGTATCCCCACTTCGAGGAGTTAAGCGCTTTGGAGTTAAGGGAAAGTTAGCACCATGTTTGGTAGGACCATACAAAGTTTTGGAACGTATGGGAGAGGTTGCCTACAAGTTGGAGTTACCTGAAGGACTGTCAGGAGTTCATGATGTGTTTCATGTTTCACAGCTGAAGAAGTGTCATGCTGAGATGACCGATATACCATTAAGAGATACAGTGCCCTTGGAGGCGATTCAGTTGGATAGTGATTTGACGTATGAGGAGAAACCAGTTAAGATACTCGAGTTTGCCAGTCGTGCTACACGCAACAAAGTAATCAAGTTCTGCAAAGTTCAGTGGAGCCACCATACCGAAGATGAATCCACCTGGGAACGGGAGGAAGACCTACAGAAGGATCACTCTCACCTATTTTCTAGCCAACCCGAATCTCGAGGGCGAGATTCATCTTAAGGGGGGTAGGTTTGTAACATCCCAAATTTTCAATTTGGAATGTTATACATTAGATCATCATTGCATATCATATTTTATTGCATTTTGGTTGATCCTAGAAATTCTACGCAACTCAAGGACCCACGGAGAGAGTTCGGGATTTTGTTATTTTCATATTTGAGTTTTTCTCGAATTTTGAAAAGAGGATCGTTTGATTTTAATTATTTACTCTTCGATTATTTCTTTTACAAAAATAAAAGAGAGAGGATAAAATGACTTCCTCAAAATAGAGAAATATCGAAGATTTAATATTAAAATCAAATAAGATTTTATTCGGAGTTTTATTGCTATTTTATTTGGATTAGGAAAAAAGTGCGTTTTTCAAAATTGCATTTTAGGCCCAAATAAATGTTCACCTTGTCCGGCTTATTTTTAGAGGACGGGGAAAATTTATTTTGGGATTTTTGGAGTCCGTTTAGTATTTCTTTTCTTTTATTTTCTGAGTGTTGGAATTTTTTTTCTAAAAAAAAGAGGCGAACCGACTCCGGGCCGTAAGCGGCCAGGACTCCTCGGGCCGGCCCTTATAAGCCACGGCCCCGAGCCCCCGATCAGCCCAAGCCGCCACCGCGCCCAAACCCTAACCTAGCCCCGGTCCGCCGCTGCCGCACCGCGCCGCCATCGCCCGCACCGCGTGCCTGCCACCCGCCGCCATGCCGTGCCCCACGCCGGACCCTCGCCGGACCTCGAGGTAGTTGCCTCGGTTTTCATGAGAAAACCGTTTTTTTTTTGAAAACCCTAGATCCGTTTTTTATTTAGATCTGGTTCGGTTTATTTTTTCGGTTTAGTTATTTAGCGAACGTCCGTTTTTACGTTCGTTTTAGCGAATGGTTTTCACCATTTAGCCGCAGACAGCGAACGTTCGTTCGTTAGCCTGTTCATCAATTTTTCTTTTTCTCGGATTTTCCACGATTATTTTCGATCGTGATTTCTGATCCGATTTTCGTTTTAGTATAACTTTTCGCTCGTTTATCGGAATCAGGCGATTCAAACGCCTAGAGTTTCGTCTCAAAACCCTCTTTCTGTTTAATCAACTTAAACAATTTTTTGCTACTGTAGAATTTGACTTTAGTCCAGATTAGTAAACGAAGCCTGTTTCTTTCGCCGTTTGAGTTTTGTTGTTTCATTTGATTTGATTCTTTTTTTGCAAACCGGAGTTCTTAAGTTGAACTTTCTGGTTAGATCTCTTATTCGAGTTTTACCCGTGCCCTTGCTTGATTGCTTATTGTATGCTTGTTTCTTTGTGACCGAACACCCGGAGTGCGAAGCGTGCTACTACGAGTCTCTAGGTTTCGCGGATCATCAGCAAGGCAAGTAACACTTTGATCATACCTCTTACGACCCAGTTTTATTGCATTAGATCAACCCTCAAACATTGCATGGTTAGGATCTGAGTTAAACTGTGCGTTGGGAAGTAGTTGATGAGGTAGGAACCTATTACCCTGTTTATTAACAAACCCTGGGAGTTACTTCTATGTTATGCTTATACTGCTATGCTATGCTCGTAGACGTGGATTGGGTTTGAGAATTTTCGTGACAGATGTGAGTATTGTTAATTAATGGTTCAATTTAAGGTGGCAACTTTAATACACATCTGGGTGGATTGAGGCACCTGGGGAACCAAGTGATTGCCTGTATTTTTTTTTTGGAAATCCCGGGGTACCGTGTGATTCTCCTATGGACTGGCACCCAGGCTCAAAGGGATCATAAGATTATTCATACTAGAAACTTCCGTGTGCAGCCACATGCTATTATGGGCTCTAGCATAGTTGATTAAGTTGTGTGAACTCTTACGGTGGTAGACTAGCAGATGTAGGGGATGTAGGTGTACCGGCCTACCCATTGTAAGGTGCTAACGCTTCTAAAAGACTGTGTCTCGGTCATCCGTTTCTCAAACATTATGTAGTGCGAGAAATCCAACGGAGGAGATCAAGTCTTGTGGGGAAAAGTGCATAAACCTCTGCAGAGTGTACAAACTAATCATGATTAGCCGTGTCCTCGGTTATGGACATCTTGAGTATCTAGTTCTGGGATTATCATGTGGATCTCATCTCTTAATTATATAATTTTGTTTGGGTTAATGATTACTTTTAATTGGGATTGAGATGGGGTTTACCATTCTCAATGTTTTCAACAAATTTTGTAGTTAAATAAAATATATTCCTTTGCAGTAGGGAAAAATTGGCTTTACGCTATATGCATATAGTGATAGCTTTATTCTATTCATTATTCTCTTGTGTTACCTTGCCAGCATATTCTATGTGCTGACCCGTTTTCGGGCTGCAACGTATCATGTTGTAGACTTTTTAGACGACGAGTAAGGAGCCTTAGGTCGTGGCACTCAGTGATGCCGTTGGAGTTGATGGACTCACTTTATCTTCCAAGCCTTCCGATGTTATCGTATTAGATGGCCTTAAGCCATATTTATTGTAATAAGTTCTCTTTTGAGACATTCGATGTAATAAGTGTGTGATTGCCACTCTGTTATAAATCCTTCAAGTACTGTATGTGTCAGCATTACCGATCCAGGGATGACACTTATACACAGAGATCAGACCGTTTGAGGTCTGGTCGCTACATGTGGCCTATGTCTGTAGGGAACACCTCCGAGTGGCCTATGTTTTGCCGGAGTGTTGATTAATTTCTGTTTCGGCAAATTTCAGGCGCTTGATATGTCCTTTTTTACCAAAGGTCATGCTGGATTTTTCCGTGAATTTTAGCATGGCTTGTAATAGAACGTAGGAAATATTGAGTGCCTTCAGTTTGCTGGAAAGAGCATTAAACGACATTTTGGGATGACTTCAAGTCTGTTGGGGCTCCATACATGACAGTCAAAAAATAGTGAGGGAGTGTCCACCATATATGAGAGAAGAAGAATGCCGACTGTTGTTGTGGGGGTCGTTCTTCATCTTCTTTCTCGTGATAGACCTTTTGGTAATGCACGGGAAGGAAGAGAAGAATGACCATCATCGACGGTCAAAAATGTCAGAGATGAAGGATCCCGAGTGTTGTCGTGGGGGTTGCTTCTTCTTCGTTCCCGTGTGCTAGACAATCTGGTGTAATGCACTCGGGAACGAAGGGAGGAGCTACCATCACAATGGTCGAATATATCAGAGAGGGAGTGCCCACCATATACACCACGTGAGATGAGAGTTTTCAAGGAACAGTGCATAGACCGAAAGTCAGCCTGTGATGAATATTAATGAACAAATTTAGTTTTTGTAGTACATATATTGAAATTCACAAGTTTAATATTTGAATTATGAACATAGGAAATGTCTGACGACGAAAGGGTCCCTGAGTGCGACTACTACGGCAACGACCGGGGTCTATGCAACAGGCTGCCTCACCTGGAAGATGGCCATCACTTCCCTGTTAAGCTCGATGAGACCATCTGTGCTTCATCAACGTGTATTCCGCTTTTTTACATTTTGACTAGTACATCCCCTGCCATGCAAGAGGTTATGTCCTGGAGAAGCTGAATTTCAGAGATCATTTGAATATGGATACAAAGAGAGTTAACCTCATGACCCATCATGGTTATGCTTTTCACGTAAAGCTATACAATGTGGTGACCTACTCCCATTTCGGTTGCTCGAATTGGGAAACACTATGCAAAGCGAATGGTTTTCATGAGGGTATGCATGTCACCTTTGATCTTGGTGATCCTAAATATGACACTGAAGGCAATATGCCCTAGAGGCAATAATAAAGTTGTTATTTATATTTCCTTATATCATGATAAATGTTTAGTATTCATGCTAGAATTGTATTAACCGGAAACTTAGTACATGTGTGAATACATAGACAAACAGAGTGTCACTAGTATGCCTCTACTTGACTAGATCTTTAATCAAAGCTGGTTAAGTTTCCTAGCCATGGACAAAGAGTTGTCATTTGATAAGCGGGATCGCATCATTAGAGAATGATGTGATTGACTTGACCTATCCGTTAGCTTAGCACGATGATCGTTACAGTTTCATTGCTACTGCTTTCTTCATGACTTATACATGTTCCTCAAACTATGAGATTATGCAACTCCTGAATACCGGAGGAACACCTTGTGTGCTATCAAATGTCACAACGTAACTGGGTGATTATAAAGATGCTCTACAAGTGTCTCCGATGGTGTTTGTTGAGTTGGCATAGATCAAGATTAGGATTTTTCACTCCGTGTATCGGAGAGGTATCTCTGGGCCCTCTGAGTAATGCACATCACTATAAGCCTTGCATGCATTGTCAGTAATGAGTTAGTTGTGGGATGATGCATTACGGAACGAGTAAAGAGACTTGCCGGTAACGAGATTGAACTAGGTATGAGGATACCGACGATCGAATCTCGGGCAAATAACATACCGATGACAAAGGGAACAACGTATGTTGTTATGTAGTTTGACCGATAAAGATCTTTGTAGAATATGTAGGAGCCAATATGAGCATCCAGGTTCTGCTATTGGTTATTGACCGGAGATGAGTCTTGGTCATGTCTACATAGTTCTCGAACCCGTAGGGTCCGCACACTTAACATTCTGTGACGATTTGTAATGTGAGTTATGTGATTTGATGGCCGAAGTTTGTTCGGAGTCCCGGATGAGAACGAGGACATGATGAGGAGTCTCGAAATGGTCGAGACGTAAACATCGATATACTGGAAGGCTATATTCGGACATCGGAAAGGTTCCGAGTGATTCGGGTATTTTTTGGAGTACCGGAGAGTTAGGGGAATTCATATTGGGCCTTAATGGGCTATACGAGAAAGGAGAGAAAGGCCTCAAGGGCAACAACGCCCCTTCCCCATGGACTGGTCCGAATTGGACTAGGGAAAGGGGGCGCCCCTTCCTTCCTTCTCCTTCTCCCTTCCCTTTTTCCTATTCCATGAAGGAGGTGGAATCCTACTAGGACTAGGGAGTCCTAGTAGGACTCCACACTTTGGGTGTGCCCTATGAGGGCCGGCCTCCTCCTCCCTCCATCCTTTATATACGTGGCCAGGGGGCACACCATAGACACACAAGTTGATCATTGATCCCTTAGCCGTGTGCGCTGCCCCCTGCACCATAATCCACCTCGATCATATCATCACAGTGCTTAGGCGAAGCCCTGCGACGGTAGCATCATCTTCACCGTCATCACGCCGTCGTGCTAATGAAGCTCTCCCTCGACACTCAGCTGGATCCAGAGTTCGAGGGACATCACCGAGCCGAACGTGTGCAGATCACGAAGGTGCCATACTTTCGGTACTAGGATCGGTCGATCGTGAAGATGTACGACTACATCAACCGCGTTGTCATAACGCTTCCTCTTATGGTCTATGAGGGTACGTGGACAACACTCTTCCCCTCTCGTTGCTATACATCACCATGATCTTGCGTGTGCGTAGGAATTTTTTTTGAAATTACTATGTTCCCCAACAGTGGTATCCGAGCCAGGTCTATGCGTAGATGTTATATGCACGTGTAGAACACAAAGGAGTTGTTGGTGTGGGTATATACATATTGCTTGCCGTCACTAGTTGATTCTTGATTCAGCGGTATTGTTGGATGAAGCGGCTCAGACCGACATTACGCGTACGCTTACGCGAGACTGGTTCTACCGACGTGCTTCGCACACAGGTGGCTAGTGGGTGTCTACTTCTCCAACTTTAGTTGAATCGGATTCAATGAACATGGTTCTTTCTGAAGATCAAAAAGCAATCACTATACTGCATTGTGGTTTTCGATGTGTAGGTAAGAACGGCTTTTGCTCATCCCATAGCAGCCACATAAAACTTGTAACAACAAAGTAGAGGACGTCGTCTAACTTGTTTTTGCAGGGCTTGTTCTGATGTGATATGGTCAAGACATGATGAGATATAATTTGTTTTATGAGATGATCATGTTTGTGAAGTTATCGGCAACTGGCAGAAGCCTTATGGTTATCTCTTTATTGCATAAGATGCAAGCGCCAAATAATTGCTTTACTTTATCGCTATGCGATAGCAACAGTTGCAAGAGCAATAGTTAGCGAGACGACCATGTGATGAGACGTTGATAGAGATCAAGATGATGGAGATCATGGTGTCATGCCGGTGACGATAGAGATCATGACGGTACTTTGGAGATGGAAATCAAAGGCGCAAGATGATCATGGCCATATCATGTCACATATTTTGATTGCATGTGATGTTTATCCTTTATGCATCTTATTTTGCTTAGTTCATCGGTAGCATTATAAGATGATCTCTCGCTAAATTTCAAGGTACAAGTGTTCTCCCTGAGTATGCACCATTGCGAAAGTTCGTCGTACCGAGACACCACGTGATGATCGGGTGTGACAAGCTCTATGTTCACATACAACGGGTGCAAGCCAGTTTTGCACACGCAGAATACTCGGGTTAAACTTGACGAGCCTAGCATATGCATATATGGCCTCGGAACAGTAGAGACCGAAAGGTCGAGCATGAATCCTATAGTAGATATGATCAACATAGTGATGTTCACCATGGAAAACTACTCCATCTCACGTGATGATTGGACATGATTTAGTTGATTTGGATCACGTGATCATTTAGATGACTAGAGGGATGTCTATCTAAGTGGGAGTTCTTAAGTAATATGATTAATTGAACTTTAATTTATCATGAACTTAGTCCTGATAGTATTTGCATAACTATGTTGTAGATCAATAGCTCGCGATGTAGCTCCCCATTTATTTTTTATATGTTCCTAGAGAAAAACTATGTTAAAAGATGATGGTAGCAATGATGCGGACTAGATCCGTGATCTGTGGATTATCCTCATTGCTGCATAGAAGAGTTATGTCCGTGATGCACCGCTAGGTGACAGACCTATTGCGGGAGCAGATGCAGACGTTATGAACGTTTGACAAGCTCAGTATGATGACTACTTGATAGTTTAGTGCACGATGCTTTACGGCTTAGAACCGGGACTTCAAAAATGTTTTGAATGCCATGGAGCATATAAGATGTTCCAAGAGTTGAAATTGGTATCTCATACTCATGCCCGTGTCAACAGGTATGAGACCTCTGACAGTACTTTGCCTACAAGATGGAGGAGAATAGCTCAACGAGTGAGCATGTGCTCAGAATGTATGAGTACTACAATCACTTGAATCAAGTGGGAATTAATCTTCCCAATAAGATAGTGATTGACATAGTTCTCTAGTCACCATCACCAAATTACTAGAACTTCATGATGAACTATAATATGCAAGGGATAACGGAAATGATTCCCAAAGTTCATCACGATGCTGAAATCGGCGAAGGTAGAAATCAAGAAAAAGTATCAAGCGTTGATGGTTGACAAGACCACTAGTTTCAAGTAAAAGGTCAAGGGAAAGAAAGGGAACTTCAAGAAGAATGCCAAGCAAGTTGCCACTCCATGAAGAAGCCCAAAGCTATGTTGGGGAACATAGTAATTTCAAAAAAATTCCTACGCACACGCAAGATCATGGTGATGCATAGCAACGAGAAGGGAAGAGTGCTATCCACGTACCCTCGTAGACCGTAAGCAGAAGCGTTATGACAACGCGGTTGATGTAGTCGTACGTCTTCATGATCGACCGATCCTAGTATCGAAAGTACGGCACCTCCGCAATCTACACACGTTCGGCTCGGTGATGTCCCACGAACTCTCGATCCAGCTGAGTGTCAAGGGAGAGCTTCTTCAGCACGACGGCATGATGACAGTGATGATGATGATGCTGCTGTCGCAGGGCCTCGCCTAAGCACTACGGTGATATGACCGAGGTGGATTATGGTGGAGGGGGGCACCGCACACGGCTAAGGAATCAATGATCAACTTGTGTGTCTATGGGGTGCCCCCTGGCCACGTATATAAAGGATGGAGGGAGGAGGAGGCCGGCCCTCATAGGGCGCGCCCAAAGTGTGGAGTCCTACTAGGACTCCCTAGTCCTATAGGATTCCACCTCCCACATGAAATAGGAAAAAGGGAGAAGGAGAAGGAAGGAAGGTGGCGCCCCCTTTCCCTAGTCCAATTCGGACCAGTCCATGGGGAAGGAGTGCGGCCACCTGTGAGGCATTTCTCTCCTTTCCCGTATGGCCCATTAAGGGCCAATACGAATTCCCGTAACTCTTCGGCACTCCGAAAAATACCCGAATCACTCGGAACCTTTCCGATGTCCGAATATAGCCTTCCAATATATCGATCTTTACATCTCGACCATTTCGAGACTCCTCGTCATGTCGCCGATCTCATCTGGGACTCCGAACAAACTCCGGTCATCAAATCACATAACTCATAATACAAATCGTCACAGAATGTTAAGCATGCGGACCCTACGGTTTCGAGAACTATGTAGACATGATCGAGACTCATCTCCGGTCAATAACCAATAGCGGAACCTGGATGCTCATATTGGTTCCTACATATTCTACGAAGATCTTTATCGGTCAAACCGCATAACAACATATGTTGTTCCCTTTGTCATCGGTATGTTACTTGCCCGAGATTCGATCGTCGGTATCATCATACCTAGTTCAATCTCGTCACCGGCAAGTCTCTTTACTCGTTCTGTAATGCAACATCCCGCAACTAACTCATTAGTCACATTGCTTGCAAGGCTTATAGTGATGTGCATTACTGAGAGAGCTGTAACACCCACGATGCGGCTATATCTCCCACGTGTCGGAGCACGACTTAGAGGCATAACCGCATTGTAGGCAATCGCAAGAGGGGTAATCTTTACACATCCCATGTACTGAAAAAGAAAAGAGGTACATAGTTGGCTTACAATTGCCACTTCATACAATAGCATAAATATCATTACAAACATCTAGATACAATCAAGGTCCGACTACGGAACCAAAATAAAGACAACCCCAAATGCATAATGTCCCCGATCGCCCCAACTGGGCTCCACTACTGATCGTCTGGAAAGGAAACATAGTATCATCCTGAGTCCTCATCGAATTCCCACTTGAGCTCAGTCGTATCTCTTGGAACAGTATCATCGGCCCCTGCATCTGGTTTTGGAAGTAATATGTGAGTCACGTGGACTCAGCAATCTCACACCCTCGCGATCAAGACAATTTAAGCATATGGGTAGGGAAAAGGTATGAGGTGGAGCTGCAGCAAGCACTAGCATATATGGTGGCTTACATACGCAAATGAGAGCGAGAAGAGAAGGCCAGGCACGGTCGAGAAACTATGATCAAGAAGTGATCCTAGAACTACTTACGTTCAAGCATAACTCGAGACCGTATTCTCTTCCCGGACTCCGCCAAAAAGAGACCATCACGGCTACACACGCTGTTGATTCATTTTAATTAAGTTTAAGTTTCGGGTTTTCTACAACCGGACATTAACAAATTCCCATCTGCCCATAACCGTGGGCACGGCTTTCGAAAGTTCAAATCCCTGCAGGGGTGTCCCAACTTAGCCCATCACAAGCTGGCACGGTCAACGAAGGATATTCCTTCTCCCAGGACGGCCCGGTCAGACTCGGAATCCCAGTTACAAGACATCTCGACAATGGTAAAACTAAACTAGCAAAGCCACCAGATGTGCCGACAAATCCCGATAGAAGTCGCATGTATCTCATTCTCAGGGCAACACCGGATGAGACTAGCTACGAGTAAAACCAACCCTCAAGTTTCCCCGAGGTGGCCCCGCAGGTAGCTTAGTTCGGACCAACACTCAGAGGAGCACTGGCCCAGGGGGGGGTTTAAAATAAAGATGACCCTTGAGTCCGCGGAACCCAAGGGAAAAAGGCTAGGTGGCGAATGGTAAAACCAAGGTTGAGACTTGCTAGAGGAGTTTTATTCAAGGCGAACTATCAAGGGGTTCCCATTATAACCCAACCGCGTAAGGAACGCAAAATCAAGGAACATAACACCGGTATAACAGAAACTAGGGCGGAAAGAGTGGAACAAAACACCAGGCATAAGGCCGAGCCTTCCACCCTTTACCAAGTGTATAGGTGCATTAAAGTAGACAAGATATAATAGTGATATCCCAACAATAAACATGTTCCAACAAGGAACAAACTCCAATCTTCACCTGCAACTAACAACGCTATAAGAGGGGCTGAGCAAAGCGGTAACATAGGCAAACAACGGTTTGCTAGGACAAGGTGGGTTAGAGGTTTGACATGGCAATATGGGGGGCATGATAAAGCATATGGTAGGTATCATAGCATAGGCATAGCAATAGAGCGAGCATCTAGCGAGCAAAGATAGAAGTGATTTCGAGGCTATGGTCATCTTGCCTGCAAAATTCTCCGAGTTGACGTAAGCTTGATCCTCGTAAACGTTCTCAACGGGTTCCTCGATCACGTACTCGTCTCCCGGCTCTACTCAAAGCAAGAACAACAAGCAAAGGGAACCACGATCAACTACGGTGCAATGCGCAAGCAACATGATGCAAAATATGGCATGATATGCGAGATGTGATATGCGATGCATATGCGTGCTCTGGAAGGAAAAGATTGAACCAGGCCTCAACTTGGCAAACCAAGAGTGCCGCTGGAAAGATGAGTTGATTCCGGTCGAAATCAATATAAAGATCACCGAAATCGGATGCACGGTTTGCAAATGGCAAGCAAAACAATAATGGCACAAAGCTGCGATTAACAGCACGAGGCCATCTAAATGCATCAAGAACAACAAGCTACTGCACTCTAACATAACAACAAAGCACATGGCAGTGATCCTCTCAAGATTCTTGACAAAAATGAACACTGAGCTACGGCTAATTCACTCAATAGCAGGTTCAAACAAGCATGGCAAAAGTGCAAAAGATATCAGGTTCACATACTTAGTAAAAATAACATGTCAGGAATTAACATCAGGAAGCAATGTTTAGAGCAAGATAACAACATGCTACACGAACATATCATGGCAAAGCAAGGCATGGCATGAAACTACACAAGGCATATAACAAAAGTCCCTAACTGACCATAAGCCAAAAGGGATCAGAAAATACAATGGCAACCATGGGAACATAGCAAGTTTCGTTAACAGATTCAGACTTGGCAGAGAACTGGAACATGGCAAAACAGAATTACGTAGGCATGTTTGCGAGATCGATGCACTCACCACAAGGCATTGCATGACAAGCTAAGCATACACCCAGCAAGTAGACATGATAAAGAAGCTAACCATGGCAAGAACAACCTCATAGCATGCATGGATCAACTACAACAACCTCGGCAAAATTGAATAACATGCAAACAATCTGCCAGGAACATTTTATAGCAAAAGTAGAGCAAGATTGAGTCATGCTAGAATGCTCCATAATTGCAAACAAAGACATGGATGGATAGAGCATAACAATAACTCAAAATCATCCTTACTGAACATGCTCAAAAGAGGCATGGATCACTCTATAGCAACAAGAATACATGGCATAAAAACATTAACAGGGTAAAGACTTAGAAGAATTCTAAGTCCTTGAAATCAGCAACATCACGAGAGCTACTTTGCATGCTTGTGCTAGTAACCACAATGATCACAAAAATACATGGCATACACCCCTGTAAAGATGGCATGGCATACAACAAAACACATGTAGGGCTCAAGTTCATAGGAGGCACACATTAAACATGGCAAAAATGACAAATGTCCATAATCTGATAAGAATCTGAAACTAACATTACATAGCACTCTTGCAACAACATTTAGGGCATCAAGATGAACTCAAATAAACATGGTGCAATGGAATGAAATGAAGTGCACATCGAGACAAACAATTTGATATGCTACACGCCCAAAACGGAGCCACGGATGCAAAGATATGACATGATGAAATATGCTAAAAATACTGAAAACTCGGACAAAAGTCAACCCGTAGGGTTCGTCCCGGGTCTGGATCGGGGCGCGTGAACTGAGGAGGAACGGAGCCTCGCCGGAGCTGATGCTACGATGACCGGAGATGGTGGGAGCTCGCCGGATCCGGTGGGGAGGAGGGACATGGAGAGGCCGGCGAGGTCGCCGGAGAAGGCGGCAGCGGGCGGCGCGGCCGGGGCGCTCCGGGCGGCGTGGGCGCGGGGAAGACCGGCGAGCAGTGGCCGGTGACAGGCAGCGGGGCGACGCGGCGGTCGGCGGCGACAAGCGGTGGCGGGCGCTGGCGAAGGGCGGTGTGCGCTCGGGCGCGCGGTCGGGAGCCGGGCGGCGACGGGATGGGCCCCGCGGGCCTGCTGCGGGCCTGGCGGGCCGGCGGCGATGTGGTGCGCGGGAGGCCACGTGGCGGCATGGGAGTGGCGGCGGAGATTTGTCCGGCGCGGACCGGATGCGTCCGGCGGCGGGAGAAGGAAGAGGCTAGGGTTAGGGGTGGAAATGATCCGGGATTGGGGGGGAGATGCCTATTTATACATAGGAGGAGCTAGGAGACACCAAATTGAGCACGGTTTTCGGCCACGCGATCGTGATCGAACGACCGAGATGATGGAGGCGGGTTTAGGTGGGTTTTGGGCCACTTTGGAGAGGTGTTGGGCTGCAACACACACAACGCCATTACGGCTCCTCGGTTAACCGTTGGAGTATCAAACGAAGTCCAAATGGCACGAAACTTGACAGGCGGTCTACGGTAGTAAACCAAGGCTGCTTGGAAAGTCTCGGTCCAATCCGAGAATGTTTAACACCTGCACACGAAAAGAGGCAAAAGGGGACACCGGAGGACATAGGAGCGCCGGAATGCAAAACGGACAACGGGGAAAATGCTCAGATGCATGAGACGAGAACGTATGCAAATGTGATGCACATGATGACATGATATGAGATGCATGACAAAGACAAAATAAACACGAAGACAAAACCCAACAACGAGGAATCTGATAACTTAGTGCCGGAAATGGCAAGAGTTGGAATACAAATATGGCAGGTTACATATGGGGCGTTACAAGAGCCTAGAGATACCTCTCCGACAATCGGAGTGACTAATCCTAATCTCGGTCTATGCCAACTCAACAAACACCATCGGAGACACCTGTAGAGTATCTTTATAATC
Source organism: Triticum dicoccoides (assembly GCF_002162155.2). Lineage (NCBI taxonomy): Eukaryota > Viridiplantae > Streptophyta > Magnoliopsida > Poales > Poaceae > Triticum > Triticum dicoccoides. The sequence continues at coordinate 69,399,028 of NC_041390.1, read as the reverse complement.
ACCCAGTTACGTTGTGACGTTTGATAGCACACAAGGTGTTCCTCCGGTATTCGGGAGTTGCATAATCTCATAGTCAGAGGAACATGTATAAGTCATGATGAAAGCAATAGTAATAAAACTTAATGATCATTTATGCGAAGCTAACGGATGGGTCTTGTCCATCACATCATTCTCTAATGATGGGATCCCATTCATCAAATGACAACACATGTCTATGGTTAGGAAACTTAACCATCTTTGATTAACGAGCTAGTCAAGTAGAGGCATACTAGGGACACTCTGTTTTGTCTATGTATTCACACATGTACTAAGTTTCCGGTTAATACAATCTAGCATGAATAATAAACATTTATCATGATATAAGGAAATATAAATAACAACTTTATTATTGCCTCTAGGGCATATTTCCTTCAGTCTCCCACTTGCACTAGAGTCAATAATCTAGTTCACATTGTCATGTGATTTAACACCAATAGTTCACATCTTTATGTGATTAGTTCACATCTCCGTGTGACTAATACCCAAAGGGTTTACTAGAGTCAATAATCTAGTTCACATCACTATGTGATTAACGCCCAAAGAGTGATCATGTTTTGCTTGTGAAAGAAATTTAGTCAATGGGCCTGCCACATTCAGAGCCGTATGTATTTTGCAAATTTTCTATGTCTACAATGCTTTGCACGGAGCTACTCTAGCTAATTGCTTGTAACATCCCAAATTTTCAATTTGGAATGTTATACATAGATCATCATGCATAGCATATTTTCTTGCATTTTGGTTGATCCTAGAAATTTCACGCAACTCAAGGACCTTCGGAGAGAGTTGGAGATTTCGTTATTTTCATATTTGAGTTTTCTCAAATTTTGAAAAGGGGATCATTTGATTTATTTATTTCATCTTCAATAATTTTTCCGATATCAAAAAAATATAAGAGAGGGAATAATATGGCTTTCCCAAATTGAGGAAAAATGAAGATTTAATAAATAGATCAAATTTTGTTTGCTGGAGTTTATTTGCATTTTATTTGGATAGGGAAAATGCGCGTTTTCGAAAATTGCATTTTAGGCCCGGAGTAAAGTTCATTTTGTTCGACTCATTTTTAGGAGTCGGAGAAAATTTACGTTAGAATTTTTGGAGTTCGTTTAGATTTTCTTTTCTGTGTTTTTCTGCGCGCGAAACCGATTTAAAAAAAAACTCCCGCAGGCCAGCCGGGCCAGGGCCCAGCCAGCCAGCCGCCGCTGCGCCCCAGCCTCGCTAGCGCCGCGCGCGCCAGGCGCAGGAGGCCGCCGTCGCCGCTGCCTTTTGGAGTCCTAGTAGGACTTTAGTCCTACTCCGTTTCCTCTTTTTCTTTCCTAGTCTATTTTCTTGTCCCCTACCCCAAGTAATCCCCCCTCCCTCACCTATATAAATACTCCCACACCCCCCCTCCAAAACATCAAATCAAACCCCAAGCCCCTCTCCTCCTAAGCCGCAGCAGGTAGCCGCGCTGCCGCCGCCATAGCCGCGCCGCCCCTCACGCCGCCGCCCTTGTGCATCGCCGCCGCCGTCCTACGCCACGCCGCCGGAGCCCCTCGCCGGAGGTTGCCCCGCGTCTCTTTTCCTCGGATCGTTTTCTTCTAATCGTTCCGATTCTTTTCTTCTCTTCCGATTCGTTTTCTTTCCGGTTCTTTTCTAAACCGTTCCGGTTTCTAGATCGGTTTTTCGTTCCGGTCTTTTTCTCCGAAAACCCTAGATCGGTTTTCGTTCTTCTTTCGGACCGTTCGTCTCAACGAACGTGATCACCGATTCTCCCCGGTTAACGAACGTCCGTTCGTTTAACCATTCCTCTTTTTCTTTTCGTCGGATTTATTCCGCGATCGTGATCTCAGATCCGATCTTCGTTCTAGTCTTTCTTCTCGCTCATTTATCGGAATCAGGTGATTCAAGCGCCTGGAGTTTCGTTTCGAAACCGCCGTTCCATCTAATCAACTTGAACAAGTTTTTGCCCCGGTAAAATTTGACCTAGTTTCAACTTGCTAGAACCGAGTTGTTTTCTTCCGCCGTTTGTTTTCCCTTTCTTTGTTCGGTTCTTTCTTTCTTTGCAACCGGAGTTCTTAAGTTGAACTTTCTGGTTTGTTCTCTTGTTCGAGTTTTACCTGTGCATTAGATTAGTACTTATTGTATGCTTGTTGTTTGTCTGCGATAGATCACCCAGATTGCGCCGCTTGTTACTTCGAAACCCTAGGTCTCGCGGATCATCAGCAAGGCAAGTAACACTTTGATCATACCTTTTTCTACAACCCATGTTTTATTGCATTAGATCAATCCTCTCACATTGCATGATTAGGATCTAATTAAATTGTGGGATGGGAAGTAGATGAGGTAGTACCTATTACATGTATTATTATGAAACCTTTGGGAGTTACTTCTACGTTTGCTTATTATGCCATGCTATGCTAGTAGACGTGGATTGGGTGAGTGATATCCATGACAGATGTGAGTTGATAATTTTAATGGTTTATCTAAGGTGGCAACTTAAACACACATCTGGGTGGATTGAGGCACCTGATGTCTATCAGGACTTGCCTGTTTTTTTTCGGACCGCCACCCAGGCTCAAAGGGATCATAAGATCTTTCAAGCTAGAAACTTACGTGTGCAGCCACAAGCCATTATGGGCTCTAGCATAGTTGACTAAGTCGTGCGAACTCTTACGGGTAGACTAGCAGATGTAGGGGAAGTAGGTGTACCGGTCTACCCACAAGTAAGGTGCTAGCGCTTCTGAAAGACTGTGTCTCGGTCATTCGTCTTCTCAAACACCATGTAGTGCGAGAAACCAAACGGAGGCGATCGAGTCTTGTGGGGAAAAGTGCGCAAACCTCTGCAGAGTGTACAAACTAATCATGATTAGCCGTGTCCCCGGTTATGGACAACTTGAGTATCTAGTACTTGAATATCATGTGAATCTCATCACGTTACCTCTAATTAATGTTGTTGGGTTTTAATTACTTTTAATTGGGATTGAGAATGCTGTCAACCATTCTCAATGTTTCACAACCACCATGATAGTTAAATAAATTTATTCCTTTGCAGTAGGGAAAAACTGGCTTTACGCAAAACTGTAACCATAGAGCTTTCCACCAGCCATATATGCATATAGTATAGCTGTTTCATTCCATTACTCTCTATGTGTTACATTGCCAGCATATTCCATGTGCTGACCCGTTTTCGGGCTGCAACTTCTCATGTTGCAGACTTTTCAGACGACGAGTAAGGTTTTAGGTCGTGGCCCTATACTCAGTGATGCCATTGGAGTTGATGGACCCATTTACCTTCCAAGTCTTCCGCTGTTTTCGACACTAGATGGCCTTAAGCCATATTTATTGTAATAAGTTCTCTTTGAGACAACGATGTAATAAGTGTGTGATTGCCACTCTGCTATAAATCCTTCGATGTACTGTGTGGTGTCAGCATTACTGATCCAGGGATGACACTTGAGCACAGAGCACTTGATCCATTCGGGTCGGGTCGCTACATTGCTCCCACTTTCAATATGTATCTAGATTGAGACTTAGAGTCATCCATATCGGTGTCAAAGCTTGCATCGACGCAACTCTTTACGACGAACTCTTTGTCACCTCCATAAACGAGAAACATTTTCTTATTCCACTAAGGATATTTTTGACCGCTGTCTAGTGATCCACTCCTGGATCACTATTGTACCCTCTTGCCAAACTCATGGTTAGGTACACAATAGGTTTGGTATACAGCATAGCATACTTTATAGAACCTATGACTGAGGCATAAGGAATGACTTTTCATTCTCTTTCTATTTTCTGCCATGGTCAGGTTTTGAGTCTTTACTCAACTTCATACCTTGCAACACAGGCAAGAACTCCTTCTTTGACTGCTCCATTTTTGAACTACTTCAAAATCTTGTCAATGTATGTACTCATTGAAAATATATCAAGCGTCTTGATCTATCTTTATAGATCTTGATGCTGAATATGTAAGTAGCTTCACCAAGGACTTTCTTTTAAAAACTTCTTTCAAACATTCCTTTATGCTTTCCAGAAAATTCTACATTATTTCCGATCAACAATATGCCATTCACATATAGTTATCAGAAATGTTGTAGTGCTCCCGCTCACTTTCTTGTAAATACAGGCTTCACCGCAAGTCTGTATAAAACCATATGCTTTGATCACTTTATCAAAGCATATATTCCAACTCCGAGATGCTTGGTGTGACGCCCCCGATTTGACCGTACACTAATCATACACGCAAACGTGTACGATCAAGATCAGGGAATCACGGGAAGATATCACAACACAACTCTACAAATAAAATAAGTCATACAAGCATCATATTACAAGCCAGGGGCCTCGAGGGCTCGAATACAAGAGCTCGATCATAGAGGAGTCAGCGGAAGCAACAATATCTGAGTACAGACATAAGTAATAAGAATGCCTTAAGAAGGCTAGCACAAAAGTAGCAACGATCGAAAAGGCAAGGCCTCCTGCCTGGGACCTCCTAACTACTCCTCGAAGCCGAACTCCACATAGAATCAACCGCAGGATCCTCTGGCTCCTGGACTCCATCATCTGGTCACAGCAACCGGGTATAGAAAGGGGGAAAAGGGGGAGCAAAGCAACCGTGAGTACTCATCCAAAGTACTCGCAAGCAAGTAACTACACTACATATGTATGCATTGGTATCAAATGGAAAAAGGGGGTATCATATGTGGACTGAACTGCAGAATGCTAGAATAAGGGGGGATAGCTAGTCCTGTCGAAGACAACGCTTCTGGCCATCTCCATCTTGCAGCATGTAGAAGAGAGTAGATGGTAAGTTCACCAAGTAGCATCAAGTAGCATCATATAGCATAATCCTACCCGGCGATCCTCCCCTCGTCGCCCTGTTAGAGAGCAATCACCGGGTTGTATCTGGCACTTGGAAGGGTGTGTTTTATTAAGTAACCGGTTCTAGTTGTCATAAGGTCAAGGTACAACTCCAAGTCGTCCTGTTACCGAAGATCACGGCTATTCGAATAGATTAACTTCCCTGCAGGGGTGCACCACATTTCCCAACATGCTCGATCCCCTTTGTCTGGACACACTTTTTTGGGTCATGCCCGGCCTCGGAAGATCAACACGTCGCAGCCCTACCTAGGCACAACAGAGAGGTCAGCACGCCGGTCTAAATCCTATGCATGCAGGGGTCTGGGCCATCGCCCATTGCACACCTGCATGTTGCGTACGCGGCCGGAAGCAGAACTAGCCCCCTTAATACAAGAACAGGCTTACGGTCCAATCCGGCGCGCGCCGCTCAGTCGCTGACGTCACGAAGGCTTCGGCTGATACCACGACGTCGAGTGCCCATAACTGTCCCCACGTAGATGGTTAGTGCGTATAGGCCAGTAGCCAGACTCTGATCAAATACCAAGAACTCGTTAAGCGTGTTATTTTGAAATAACCGCGAACGCCAACCAGGGCCAGGCCCACCTCTCTCCTAGGTGGTCTCAACCTACCCTGTCGCTTCGCCACAAAGATCCACACAGAGGGCCGTCGGGAAAGTATGTCCTTCCAACCCCCAATTCATGAATCAACCGCGGGTACTCCTCGAGCCAACCCGACTTTAGTCATCACATGTATCATGTATAAAGTATATAGTATATACCCGTGATCACCTCCCGAGTGATCACGGCCTGATAGTATAGCAGGGCAGATGGACAAGAATGTAGGGCCACTGATGATAAACTAGCATCTTATACTAAGCATTAGGATTGCAGGTAAAGGTATCAACAGTTGTAGCAACAATGGCAGGCTATGCATCAGAATAGGATTAACGGAAAGGAGTAACATGCTACACTACTCTAATGCAAGCAGTATAGAGGAGAGTAGGCGATATCTAGTGATCAAGAGGGGGGGCTTGCCTGGTTGCTCTGCCAAGAGAGAGGGGTCATCAACACCGTAGTCGTACTGGGTAGCAGCGGCGTCGGTCTCGGTGTCTAGCGAGAGAAGAGGGGGAAGAAATAATAAATATTAAGCAAACAGATGCATGACCATGCATGACATGACAAAGCATGAAGCTAGGTGTGCCCTAACACGGTATGAGGTGGTACCGGTGAAGGGGGAAAATATCCCCGGTGTTTCGCATTTTCGGACAGATGAACCGGAGGGGGAAAGTTGCGTGTTCGCTATGCTAGGGATGCGTGACGGACGAACAGGCTGCGTATCCGGATCCGTCTCGTCGTTCTGAGCAACTTTCATGTACAAAGTATTTTCATCCGAGCTACGGTTTATTTTGTATTAATTTTCAAAGTTTTGATTGAATTTTTTATTTCTATATTTAATTTAATTCGAAATTAAATTAATATCTAAATGCTATGGGTACGCAGGAAGTGTACCCAGCCAATGCAACAAAGGCTGACAGGTGGGGGCAGTTGACTAAGTCAACTACCCAGTCAGCAGAGGCTGGTAGGTGGGCCAGGGGGGTGCTGACTGAGCAGTCAACAGTCAAAGTATTGACTGTTGACTAGTCAAAGCAGGGAAGTGGGGTCCAGGTGTCATAGGGACATAATTCTATCCGAGTTTTAATAGTTGAAACAATTAGAGGGAGGGGTCCACCAGTCATAGGGCCAACTAACTAACCGTTTTATTAAACTTAATTAGTTAATTAGTGGGTGGGGCTAACCTGTCATTGGGTCATTAGTTAACATAGTTCATTTTGTTTGCACAGGTTATTTAGCGACGTGGCCCCCACATGTTAGTGGCACAGAGGCCAATTAGCACTAGGCTAATGACGTCCACGCTAGCACTAAACGACGGCAATGGCAGAGCGCGCCGGCGACGACCGGTCGCCCGTCTCCACCGACCGGTTGCTACACAGAGAGGTGCTATGGGCAGCAGAGAGAGCGTTGCATCTAGAGGCGCGAGTCGCCAGTGCTGGGATGACCGGAAACACGACCGGCGACGAGGTTTGGCAGCGGCAGGTGAGTGTGTGAGCGCGTGCGCAGTGACTGGAGGTACGGCGCGTGGACAAGGCTTGTCGCGGCCAACGACAGCGAATGAGGCAAGGGGAAGGATGGGGCCGGCGAGGGGCTCACAGGGGAGCTCGATGGCATGCTCTGGAAGGCCGGGAGTGGTTCGATGCAGCGGATCCGACGATGATGACCGGCGGGGCAGAGGCGGAAGATGAGGCCGACCCGGCGAGGTAGTGGTCCCAGGTTGCTTCTATGGGCGAAGTCGACGAAGAGGCGGTCAGCGGAGGCGATGCGGCGACGGCGTCAGGCGGGGCAGCGGCGACAGCGACGGGCGGCGGGCTCTGGGTGCGTCGGGCTGTGCCCGATCCAGGCGAGGGCGCGCTTGAGGGAGAGAGAGGGCGAGGTGGATCGATAGGGCTAGGGTTTCGGGAAGGATGACAGGGATGGGCAGCGAGGTCCGACGGGGGTGCTCCGGGCGGCGGCGAGCGCTGGGCGTCGAGGTCGTTGCCCCCGATCCAGATCGGGGGAAGACGCAAGGGGAGAGGCGGGTCGGGGGAGTGGGGAAGAGCGTGGGG
>NC_041390.1:69353929-69391291 GCF_002162155.2 Triticum dicoccoides | reverse complement strand
TTTATTTTTTGTAATTTTGCTTTATTGTTTTATGTTTATGCTCATTTAATTTTGTTCTACAAAATATATACAAAAGCACCAAAATTAGTGTGACTAGTTTTACCACAGCCACAAAAAGTTCACACCTAATTAAAATAGTTTAATATTTTATACATTATAAAAGGCATTTATTTAATTGTTTAAGCTACTGTTTCATTTATTTTAGAGCCTTTAAACACTTTATCAAAGTTTGGTTTCTCCACCACAATTAACAATGATTTACCTAACACCTTTAGAACATTTTAGTTTTAAAGTTTTGAAAATTTTGATGTTTGCCTTTTATCCAATTTTGAATTTGAATTGGTTTTTGAACTAACGCGGGATTATCAACAATATCTGCGGCGACGTGGCATCATTAATGAGGGATTACTGTAGCCTAATTATCTGGGCATCACACTTCGACCAGTCCATAGATGGATCGCTGGAGCTTGCTCACTTTGTCAGCACCTTTAGGATCGACAAAACCTTCTGGTTGCATCATATACAACTCTTCTTTAAGAACTCCATTACGGAATGCAGTTTTGACATCCATTTGCCAAATTTCATAATCATAAAATGCGGCAACTACTAACATAATTTGGACATACTTTTAAGCATCTATACGAGTGAGAAAATCTCATCGTAGTCAACACCTTGAATTTGTCGAAATTTTTTTTTAACAATTTGAGCTTTGTAGATAGTAATACTACTATCGGCGTCCATCTTCCTCTTGAAGATCCATTTATTCTCAATGACTCACCGATCATCGGGCAAGTCAATCAAAGTCCATACTTTGTTCTCATACATGGATCCCATCTCAGATTTCATGGCCTCAAGCCATTTTGCGGAATCTGGGCTCATCATCGATTCCTCATAGTTTGTAGGTTCGTCATGGTCTAGTAACATGACTTCCAGAACAGGATTACCATACCACTCTGGTGCGGACTATACTCTGGTGGACCTACGAGGTTCGGTAGTAACTTGATCTGAAGTTTCATGATCATCATCATTAGCTTCCTCACTAATTGGTGTAGGAATCACTGGAACTGATTTCTGTGATGAACTACTTTCCAATTTGGGAGAAGGTACAATTACCTCATCAAGTTCTACTTTCCTCCCACTCACTTCTTTCAAGAGAGACTCCTTCTCTAGAAAGGATCCATTCTTAGCAACAAAATATCTTGCCTTTAGATCTATGATAGAAGGTGTACCCAACAGTTTCTTTTGCGTATCCTATGAAGACTCACTACTCCGATTTGGGTTCGAGCTTATCAGTTTGAAACTTTTTCACATAAGCATCGCAACCCCAAACTTTAAGAAACGACAACTTCGGTTTCTTGCCAAACCATAGTTCATATGGTGTCATCTCAACGGATTTAGATGGCGCCCTATTTAACGTTAATGCAGCTGTCTCTAATGCATAACCCCGAAACAATAGTGGCAAATCGGTAAGAGACATCATAGACCGCACCATATCCAATAAAGTACGATTACAACATTCGGACAAACCATTATGCTGTGGTGTTCGAGGTGGCGTGAGTTGCGAAACTATTCCACATTTTTTCAAATGAAGACCAAACTTGTAACTCAAATATTCTCCTCCACGATCAGATTGTAGAAACTTTATTTTCTTGTTACGATGATTTTCCACTTCACTCTGAAATTATTTGAACTTTTCAAATGTTTCAGATTTATGTTTCATCAAGAAGATATACCCGTACCTGCTCAAATCATCTGTGAAGGTCAGAAAATAACAATACCTGCCGCGAGCCTCAACACTCATCAGACTGGATACATTAGTATGTATTATTTCCAAAAAGTCTGTTGCTCGCTCCATTGTTCCGGAGAACGGAGTCTTAGTCATCTTGCCCATGAGGCATGGTTCACAAGCATCAACTGATTCATAATCAAGTGATTCCAAAAGCCCATCAGCATGGATTTTTCTTCATGCGCTTTACACCAATATGACCTAAACGGTAGTGCCACAAATAAGTTGCACTATCATTATTAACTTTGCATATTTTGGCATCAATATTATGAATATGTGTATCACTACGATCGAGATTCAATAAACCATTCACCTTGGGTGTATGATCATTGAAGGTTTTATTCATGTAAATAGAACAACAATTATTCTCTAACTTTAAATGTATAACCGTATTGCAATACACATGATCAAATCATATTCATGCTTAACGCAAACACCAAATAACATTTATTTAGGTTCAAAAATAATACTGAAAGTATAGGGAGTGTGCGATGATGATCATATCAATCTTGGAGCCACTTCCAACACACATCGTCACTTCACCCTTAACTAGTCTCTGTTCATTCTGCAACTCCCATTTCGAGTTACTAATCTTAGCAACAGAACTAGTATCAAATACTAAGGGGTTGCTATAGACACTAGTAAAGTACACATCAATAACATGTATATCAAATATACCTTTGTTCAGTTTGCCATCCTTCTTATCTGCCAAATACTTGGGGCAGTTATGCTTCTAGTGACCAGTCCCTTTGTAGTTGAAGCACTTAGTCTTAGGCTTAGGTCCAGACTTGGGCTTCTTCACTTGAGCAGCAACTTGCTTGTCATTCTTCTTGAAGTTCTCCTTCTTCCCTTTGCCCTTTTCTTGAAACTAGTGGTCTTGTCAACCATCAACACTTGATGCTTTTGTTAATTTCTACCTTCATCGATTTCAACATCACGAAGAGCTTGGGAATCATTTCCGTTATCCCTTGCATATTATAGTTCATCACGAAGTTCTAGTAACTTGGTGATAGTGACTAGAGAACTCTGTCAATCACTATCTTATCTCGAAGATTAACTCCCACTTGATTCAAGTGATTGTAGTACTCAGACATTCTGAGCACATGCTCACTAGCTGAGCTATTCTCCTTCATATTGTAGGCAAAATACTTGTCAAAGGTCTCATACCTTTCGACATGAGCATGAGTCTGAAATACTAATTTCAACTCTTGGAACATCTCATATGCTCAGTGGCGTTCAAAACATCTTTGAAGCCCCGATTATAACCCGTAAAGTATGGTGGACTAAACTACCAAGTATTCACCATATCGAGCTTGCCAAATGTTCATAATGTCTGCATCTGCTTCTGCAATCGGTCTGTCACCTAGCGGTGCATCAAGGACATAATTCTTCTATGCAGCAATGAGTATAATCCTCAGATCACGGATCCAATCCGCATCATTGCTACTAACATCTTTCAACTTAGTTTTTCTCTTGGAACATATCAAAAATAAAATTGAGGAGTCTACAACATAGATATGCTAATACTACCAGGACTAAGTTCATGATAAATTTAAAGTTCAATTAATCATATTACTTAAGAAAACTCACTTAGCTAGACATTCCTCTAATCATCTAAGTGATCACGTGATCCATATCAACTAAATCATGTCCGATCATCACGTGAGATGGAGTAGTTTTCAATGGTGAACATCACTATGTTGATCATATCTACTATATGATTCATGCTCGACCTTTTAGTCTCAGTGTTCCGAGGCCATATCTACATATGCTAGGCTCGTCAAGTTTAACCCGGGTATTTTGCGTGTGCAAAACTGGCTTGCACCCGTTGTATGTGAACGTAGAGCTTATCACACCCGATCATCACATGATGTCTCGGCATGACGAACTTTCGCAACGATGCATACTCAGGAAGAACACTTATACCTTGAAATTTAGTGAGAGATCATCTTATAATGCTACCATCGAACTAAGCAAAATAAGATGGATAAAGGATAAACATCACATGCAATCAATATAAGTGATATGATATGGCCATCATCATCTTGTGCCTTTGATCTCCATCTCCAAAGCACCGTCATGATCACCATCGTCACCGGCACGACACCTTGATCTCCATCGTAGCATCGTTGTCATCTCGCCAACTATTGCTTCTATGACTATCGCTACTGCTTAGTGATAAAGTAAAGCAATTACATGGCGATTGCATTTCATACCATAAAGCGACAACCATATGGCTCCTGCCAGTTGCCGATAACTCTGTTACAAAACATTATCATCTCATACAATAAAATTTAGCATCATGTCTTGACCATATCACATCACAACATGCCCTGCAAAAACAAGTTAGACATCCTCTACTTTATTGTTGCAAGTTTTACGTGGCTGCTACGGGCTTAGCAAGAACCGTTCTTACCTATGCATCAAAAACCACAACGCGGTATAGTGATTGCTTTTTGATATTCAGAAAGAACTTTGTTCATTGAATCTGATTCAACTAAAGTTGGAGAAACAGACACCCACTAGCCACATGTGTGCGAAGCACGTTGATAGAACCTGTCTCGCGTCAACGTACGCGTAATGTCGGTCTAAGCCGCTTCATCCAACAATGCCGCTGAATCAAGAATCAACTAGTGACGACAAGCAATATGTATATACCCACGCCCACAACTCCTTTGTGTTCTACTCATGCATATAACACCTACCCATAAACCTGACTCGGACGCCACTGTTGGGGAACATAGTAATTTTCAAAAAAATTCCTACGCACACGCAAGATCATGGTGATGCATAGCAACGAGAAGGGAAGAGTGTTGTCCACGTACCGTCGTAGACCGTAAGAGGAAGCGTTATGACAACACAGTTGATGTAGTCGTACGTCTTCACGATCGACCGATCCTTGTACCAAAAGTACGGCACCTCCGCGATCTGCACACGTTCGGCTCGGTGACGTCCCACGAACTCTCGATCCAGCTAAGTGTCGAGGGAGAGCTTCGTCAGCATGAAGACATGATGACGGTGATGATGATGCTACCATCGCAGAGCTTCGCCTGAGCACTACAATGATATGACCGAGGTGGGTTATGGTGGAGGGGGCACCGCACACGGCTAAGGGATCAATGATCAACTTGTGTGTCTATGGGGTGCCCCCTGGCCACGTATATAAAGGATGGAGGGAGGAGGAGGCCGGCCCTGATAGGGCGCGCCCAAAGTGTGGAGTCCTACTAGGACTCCCTAGTCCTAGAAGGATTCCACCTCCCACATGGAATGGGTAAAAGGGAAGGGAGAAGGAGAAGGAAGGAAGGGGGCGCGCCCTTTCCCTAGTCCAATTCGGGCCAGTCCATGGGGAAGGGCGCGGCCACCCTTGAGGCCTTTCTCTCCTTTCCCGTATGGCCCATTAAGGCCCAATACGAATTCTCGTGACTCTTCGGTACTTCGAAAAATACCAGAATCGCTCGGAACCTTTCCTATGTCCGAATATAGCCTTACAATATATCGATCTTTACGTATCAACCATTTCGAGACTCCTCATCATGTCCCCGATCTCATCCGGGACTCCGAACAAAATTCGGTCATCAAATCACATAACTCATAATACAAATCGTCATAGAACGTTAAGCGTGCGGATCCTACGGGTTCTAGAACTATGTAGACATGACCGAGACTCATCTCCCATCAATAACCAATAGCGGAACCTGGATGCTCACATTGGTTCCAACATATTTTATGAAGATCTTTATCAGTCAAACCGCACAACATACGTTGTTCCCTTTGTCATTGGTATGTTACTTGCCCGAGATTCGATCATCGGTATCATCATACCTAGTTCAATCTCTTCACCGGAAAGTCTCTTTACTCGTTCCGTAATGCAACATCCCGCAAATAACTCATTAATAACATTGCTTACAAGGCTTATAGTGATGTGTTTTACCAAGAGGGCCTAGAGATACCTCTCCGACAATCGGAGTGACAAATCCTAATCTCGATCTATGCCAACACAACAAACACCATTGGAGACACCTGTAGAGCATCTTTATAATCACCCAATTACGTTGTGACGTTTGATAGCACACAAGGTGATCCTCCGATATTCGAGAGTTGCATAATGTCATAGTCAGAGGAACATGTATAAGTCAGGATGAAAGGAATAGCAATAAAACTTAACGATCATTTATGCTAAGCTAATGGATGGGTCTTGTCCATCACACCATTCTCTAATTATGTGATCCCGTTCATCAAATGACAATACATGTCTATGGTTAGGAAACTTAACCATCTTTGATTAACGAGCTAGTCAAGTAGAAGCATACTACGGACACTCTGTTTTGTCTATGTATTCACACATGTACTAAGTTTCTGGTTAATACAATTCTAGCATGAATAATAAACATTTATCATGATATAAGGAAATATAAATAACAACTTTATTATTGCCTCTAGGGCATATTTCCTTCAAGCTAGACCCAAGTCTGAAACTGAGTGCTTCTACTGCAAAGGAAATGGTCATTGGAAGTGGAACTGCCCTAGATACTTGGCGGATAAGAAGGATGGCAAAGTGAACAAAGGTATATTTGATATACATGTTATTTATGTGTACTTTACTAGTGTTTATAGCAAACCCCTTGGTATTTGATACTAGTTTAGTTGCTAAGAGTAGTAACTCGAAACGGGAGTTGCAAAATAAACAAAGACTAGTTGAGGATGAGGTGACGATGTGTGTTGGACATGATTCCAAGGTTCATAAGATCACCATAGCACACTCTTTTTACCTTCGGGATTAGTGTTGAACCTAAAATAAATGTTATTTGGTCTTTGCGTTGAGCATAATATGATTGGATCATGTTTATTGCAATACGGTTATTCATTTAAGTCAAAGAATAATTGTTATTCTGTTTACATGAATAAAACCTTCGGTGGTCATACACCCAAGGTGAATGGTTTATTGAATCTTGAATGTAGTGATACATATATTCATAATATTGAAGCCAAAAGATGCAAAGTTAATAACAATAGTGCAACCTATTTGTGGCACTGCTGTTAGGTCATATTGGTGTAAAGCGCATGAAGAAACTCCATGTTGATGGACTTTTGGAATCACTTGATTATGAATCACTTGATGCTTACAAACCATGCCTCATGGGCAAGATGACTAAGACTCCGTTCTCCGAAACAATGGAGCGAGCAACTGACTTATTGGAAATAATACATACTGATGTATCCAGTCCGATGAGTGTTGAGGCTCGCGCCAGGTATCGTTATTTTCTGACCTTCGCGGATGATTTGAGCAAATATGGGTATATCTACTTAATGAAACATAATTCTGAAACATTTGAAAAGTTCAAAGAATTTTAGAGTGAAGTGGAAAATCATCGTAACAAGAAAACAAAGTTTCTACGATCTAATCGTAGAGGCGAATATTTGAGTTACGATTTTGGTCTTCATTTGAAATAATGTGGAATAGTTTTGCAACTCACGCCACCTGGAACACCACAGCATAATGGTGTGTCCAAACGTTGTAATCGTACTTTATTGGATATGGTGCGATCTATGATGTCTCTTACCGATTTACCACTATCGTTTTGGGGTTATGCATTAGAGATAGCTGCATTCACGTTAAATAGGGCACCATCTAAATCCGTTGAGATGACACCGTATGAACTATGGTTTAGCAAGAAACCAAAGTCGTCGTTTCTTAAAGTTTGAGGTTGCGATGCTTATGTGAAAAAGTTTCAAACTGATAATCTCGAACCCAAATCGAAGTAGTGCATCTTCATAGGATACCCAAAAGAAACTGTTGGGTACACCTTCTATCACAGATCCGAAGGCAAGATATTTTGTTGCTAAGAATGGATCCTTTCTAGAGGAGTTTCTCTTGAAAGAAGTGAGTGGGAGGAAAGTAGAACTTGATGAGGTAATTGTACCTTCTCCCGAATTGGAAAGTAGTTCATCACAGAAATTAGTTCCAGTGATTCCTACACCAATTAGTGAGGAAGCTAATGATGATGATCATGAAACTGCAGATCTAGTTACTACCGAACCTTGTTGGTAAACTAGAGTAGGGTCCGCACCAGAGTGGTACGGTAATCCTGTTCTGGAAGTCATGTTGCTAGACTATGACGAACCTATGAACTATGAGGAAGCGATGATGAGCCCAGATTCTGCAAAATGGCTTGAGGCCATGAAATCTGAGATGGGATCCATGTATGAGAACAAAGTATGGACTTTGATTGGCTTATCCGATGATCTGTGAGTCATTGAGAATAAATGGATCTTCAAGAGGAAGATAGGCGCTGATAGTAGTGTTACTATCTACAAAGCTCGAATTGTCGCAAAAATGTTTTTGACAAGATCAAGGTGTTGACTACAATGAGATTTTCTCACTCGTATCGGTGCTTAAAAGCCTGTCCGAATCATGTTAGAAGTTGTCGCATTTTATGAAATCTGGCAAATGGATGTCAAAACTACATTACTTAATGGATTTCTTAAAAAACAGTTGTATGTGATGCAACCAGAAGGTTTTGTCAATCCTAAAGGTGCTAACAAAGTGAGCAAGCTCCAGCGATCCATCTATGGACTGGTGCAAGCATCTCGAAGTTGGAATATATGCTTTGATAAAGTGATCAAAGCATATGGTTTTATATAGACTTGCGGTGAAGCCTGTATTTACAAGAAAGTGAGTGGGAGCACTACAGCATTTGTGATAAGTATATGTGAATGACATATTGTTGATCAGAAATAATGTAGAATTTTCTAGAAAGCATAAAGGAGTGTTTGAAAGGAGTTTTCAAAGAAAGACCTCGGTGAAACTACTTACATATTGAGCATCAAGATCTATAAAGATAGATCAAGATGCTTGATATATTTTCAATGAGTACATACCTTGACAAGATTTTGAAGTAGTTCAAAATAGAACAGTCAAAGAAGGAGTTCTTGCCTGTGTTGCAAGGTGTGAAGTTGAGTAAAGACTCAAAACCCGACCACGGCAGAAAATATAAAGAGAATGAAAAGTCATTCCCTATGCCTCAGTCATAGGTTCCATAAAATATTTTATGTTGTGTACCAGACCTATTGTGTACCTCACCATAAGTTTGGCAAGAGGGTACAATAGTGATCCAGGAGCGGATCACTGGACAGCGGTCAAAAATATCCTTAGTGGAATAAGAAAATGTTTCTTGTTTATGGAGGTGACAAAGAGTTTGTCGTAAAGAGTTACGTCGATGCAAGCTTTGACACCGATATGGATGACTCTAAGTCTCAATCTAGATAGATATTGAAAGTGGGAGCAATTAGCTAGAGTAGCTCCGTGCAAAGCATTCTAGACATAGAAAATTTGCAAAATACATACGGCTCTGTATGTGGCAGACCTGTTGACTAAATTTCTCTCACAAGCAAAACATGATCACTCTTTGGGTGTTAATCACATAGCGGTGTGAAATAGATTATCGACTCTAGTAAACCCTTTGGGTGTTAGTCACATGGAGATGTGAACTAATCACATAAAGATGTGAACTATTGGTGTTAAATCACATGATGATGTGAACTAGATTATTGGCTCTAGTGCAAGTGGGAGACTGAAGGAAATATGCCCTAGAGGCAATAATAAAGTTGTTATTTATATTTTCTTATATCATAATAAATGTTTATTATTCATGCTAGAATTGTATTAACCGGAAACTTAGTACATGTGTGAATACATAGACAAATAGAGTGTCACTAGTATACCTCTACTTAACTAGTTCGTTAATCAAAGATGGTTAAGTTTTCTAGCCATGGACAAAGAGTTTTCATTTGATAAGCGGGATCACATCATTAGAGAATGATGTGATTGACTTGACCCATCTGTTAGCTTAGCACGATGATCATTACAGTTTCATTGCTACTGCTTTCTTCATGACTTATACATGTTCCTCGGACTATGAGATTATGCAACTCCCGTATACCGGTGGAACACCTTCTGTGCTATCAGACGTCACAACGTAACTGGGTGATTATAAAGATGCTCTACAGGTGTCTCCGATGGTGTTTGTTGACTTGGCATAGATCAAGATTAGGATTTTTCACGCCATGTATCGGAGAGGTATCTCTGGGCCCTCTCGGTAATACACATCACTATAAGCCTTGCAAAAATTGTGACTAATGAGTTAGTTGCAGGATGATGCATTACGGAACGAGTAAAGAGACTTGTCGGTAACGAGATTGAACTACGCATGAGGGTACCGACGATCGAATCTCGGGCAAGTAACTTACCGATGACAAAGGAAACAATGTATGTTGTTATGCGGTTTGACCGATAAAGATCTTCGTAGAATATCTAGGTTCCTCTATTGGTTATTGACCGAAGATGAGTCTCGGTCATGTCTACATAGATCTCGAACCCATGGGTCCGCATGCTTACCGGTCTGTGATGATTTGTATTATGAGTTATGTGATTTGATGGCCGAAATTTGTTCGGAGTCCCGGATGAGATCAGGGACATGACGAGGAGTCTCGAAATGGTCGAGACGCAAAGATCGATATATTGGAAAGCTATATTAGGACATCGGAAAGGTTCCGAATGATTCGGGTATTTTTCGGAGTACCGGAGAGTTATGGGAATTTGTATTGGGCCTTAATGGGCCATACAGGAAAGGAGAGAAAGGCCTCAAGGGTGTGTAACGCCCCGAGACCGATGTGCCAGGTGTCGTCCAGTTATTCGCTGTTGTTGCCTTGTCTTTGCTTGCGTGTCATGCATTGCATATCATGTCATCATGTGCATTTCATTTGCATACATGTTCGTCTCATGCATCCGAGTATTTTTCCCGTTGCCCGTTTTGCAATCCGGCACTCCTATGTCACCCGGTGCCCCTTTCTACCTCTTTTCGTGTGTGGGGGTTAAACATTTCCGGATTAGACCGAGACTTGCCAAGCGGCCTTGGTTTACTACCAGTAGACCGCCTGTCAAATTTCGTACCATTTGGACTTCGTTTGATGCTCCAACGGTTAACCGAGGGACCGAAAAGACCTCGTGTGTGTTGCAGCCCAACACCCCTTCAAAGTGGCCCAAAACCCATTTAAACCTCCTCCATCATCTCGGTCGTTCGATCACGATCGCGTGTCTGAAAACCGCACCTCATTTGGACTCTCCTAGCTCCCTCTACCTATATATATAGCCCCCCTCCGAAATTCACATCTCCTTCTACCCCCGAAACCCTAAAATCCTTCCCCTCGCGCCGCCGGACGCCTCCACGCCGCGCCGGACGTGTCCACCGCCCGCCGCCACATCGCCCGGCCAATGAGAGCACGCCACATCAGCTCAACCGCCTCTTCCCTCCAATCCCACCTCACCACGTGGCGCTGCTGCAGCTCGTCCCCGCCGCCGGCCCGCGAGCCCGCGTCGGGCCCGCGGGGCCCGAACCGCTGCCAGGATCCTGACCCGCCTCCCGCTCCGAAGCTCCGCCCCCGCCGGATCTATGACACCGCGCGCCTCCCCGCTGCCGCGCCACTTCTCGTCTTTCTCCGGCGAGCCGCCGCTGCCGTCAAGCTCCTGCACCACCTCGCGCCTCCCACCGAACTCGGCTTCCGCGCGAGCGCCACCGAAGCCCATCGTCCGAGCTCGCCCATGGTCGCCCCGCTGCTCCGGCCTTTGTTGCCGCCGGCGAACGTCTTCACCGGCTACCGCGGACCTCGCCGCACCCTGCCGGAGTCTTCCAGCGCCGCCGTCGCCATGGATCAGGAGGAGCCCGATCGAGCCGTCCCCTCTCGGCTCCATTGACTTCCTCGTGGGTTGACCTCGCCATAGCCCAGCGTCTCCCTCCTCGCGGCCCAGATCTGTCCCCGCCGGCCCACTTCACCGGCCCGTTGTATTTTTTTGCGAGGGTAAATTTCACTAAGTCCCCAAATTTTCCAGATTCATATGCCCATCTTCATCATGTTGTAACTTTGCATCCGTAGCTCCGTTTTGGGCATATAGAATATCAAAATTTTCGTCTCAGAGAGCACATCATTTCATCTCAGTGCATCATTTTCATTTAAGTTCATCTTGATGCCCGAAATGCTATTGGAAGAGTGCTATTTGAGATAATTGTCAGACCTGCTGCTCCAAATAGCTATTTGTCATTTTTGCCATGATTAATGTGTGCATGATATGCTCATGAGCTCTACATGTGTTTTGTTATATGCAATGCCATCTTTCCAAAGGTGCTATCCATGTATTTTTGTGATGTGTGTGGTGACTAGCACAATCTTGCAAAGTGGTGCATTCGTTAATGCTGATTTCAGGGACTTAGAATTTCACTAAGTCCTTGATCTGTTTTTATCAATATGCCATATGTTCATGTTGTTTCCTAATGACCCGTGCCTCTTTTGAGGATGATCAGTAAGGGTGATTTGTTAATATTGTAGTGCTCTATCCATCCATGCTTTTGTTTGCAATTATGGAGCAACCTAGCTCGAGTCAATCGAGCTCTACTTTTGCTATTTCGTGAGTCTGGGCAGATTGTCTACTTGTTAGCAATTTTGCCGAGGATGTTGTAGTTGATCCGTGCATGCTATGTTATTGTTCTTGCCATGTCTAGCTTGCATAATGTGTATTATTGATGGGTGTATGCTTAGATTGTCATGACATGCTCTGTAGTGAGTGCATTGAGCTCGTAAACATGCCTACTTGATATCTGATTTGCATGCTCCAGTTTTTCTCTAAGTCTGAGATCTGATTATGTTTTTGCCCTGTTCACATGCTCGCAATTGTATTTTCTGATCCCTTTTGGCTCAAGGTCACTAAGGGACTTTTGTTAAGAACTTTGAGTAGCTTCATTCCATGCTTTGCTTTGCCATGTTAAGTTCCTCTAGCATACAGTTTTATTGCTTCAAAGTGTGCTACCTGATCTGAAATTCCAGGCTTGTGTTAATTTCACTAAGTCTGAAATCTGTTTATCAATTGCACTTTTTCCATGGTTGTTTGAACCTGTTAATGGATGAATTGGATGTAGCTCAGTGTTCATATTTTTTTAAGCATTATGAGTGGATCCCTGCCATGTATTTTGTTGCCATGTTTGAGTGTTGTAGCATATTTAACTTGTTGCATTTAGATGGCTACTTGCTGTTTATCACAGACCGGTGTCATATTTGTTTTGCTTGCCATTTCCAAACCGTGCATCCGATTTCGGTGATCTTTATATCAATTTCAACCAAAATCATCTCCCCTTTCCAGTGGCACTATTGGATTTCCAAGTTGAGTCCAGGATCAATCATTCCTCGTCAAATCATGCATATGCATCACATACCGCATCCCGCATATCATACCATGTTCCTGTGTTGTTTGTTTACTATGTTGTGTGCTTCTTTCCGGTGTTTGATTCTTCGGGTTGGTTCCGATATCATCGCGTTTGTGAGGACCCGTTTGTCTACGTCCGTTTGTCTTCTTCATGGACTCGTTCTTCTTCCTTGCGGGATCTCAGGCAAGATGACCATACCCTCGAAATCACTTCTATCTTTGCTTGCTAGTTGCTCGCTCTTTTGCTATGCCTATGCTGCGATACCTACCACTTGCTTATCATGCCTCCCATATTGTTGACCAAGCCTCTAACCCACCTTGTCCTAGCAAACCGTTGTTTGGCTATGTTACCGCTTTGCTCAGCCCCTCTTATAGCGTTGTTAGTTGCAGGTGAAGATTTAAGTTTGTTCCTTGGCGGAACATGGAGATTGTTCCTTGTTGGAACATTGTTTACTTGTTGGGATATCACAATATCTTTTATTTAATTAATGCATCTATATACTTGGTAAAGGGTGGAAGGCTCGGCCTTATGCCTGGTGTTTTGTTCCACTCTTGCCGCCCTAGTTTCCGTCATATCGGTGTTATGTTCCCGGATTTTGCGTTCCTTACGCGGTTGGGTAATAATGGGAACCCCTTGACAGTTCGCCTTGAATAAAACTCCTCGAGCAACGCCCAACATTGGTTTTACCATTCGCCACCTAGCCTTTTTCTTTCCCTTGGGTTCTGCAGACTCAAGGGTCATCATTATTTTAACCCCCCCCCCCCGGCCAGTGCTCCTCTGAGTGTTGGTCCAAACTAGAGTCCTGTGCAGCGCCCCCTCGGGGAAACTCGAGGTTTGGTTTTAGTTGTATGGAGAGCTCATCTGAGTGTGCCCTGAGAACGAGATATGTGCAGCTCCTATCAGGATTTGTCGGCACATTCGGGCGGTGTTGCTGGATTTGTTTTACCATTGTCGAAATGTCTTGTAACCGGGATTCCGAGTCTGATCGGGTCTTCCCGCTAGAAGGAATATCCTTCGTTGACCGTGAGAGCTTGTGATGGGCTAAGTTGGGACACCCCTGCAGGGATTTGAACTTTCGAAAGTCGTGCCCGTGGTTATGGGCAGATGGGAATTTGTTAATGTTCGGTTGTAGAAAACCTGAAGTTGATCTTAATTAAAATACATCAACCGCGTGTGTAACCGTGATGGTCTCTTTCCGGCGGAGTCCGGGAAGTGAACACGGTGTTGGAGTAATGTTTGATATAGGTTGTTCTAGGATCACTTCTTGATCGTAGTTTCTCAACCGTGCTTTGCCTTCTCTTCTCGCTCTCATTTGCGTTTGTTAGTCACCATATATGCTAGTCGCTTGCTGCAGCTCCACCTCATACCATTTACCTTACCCATAAGCTTAAATAGTCTTGATCGCGAGGGTGCGAGATTGTTGAGTCCCCGTGGCTCACAGATACTTCCAAAACCAGCTTGCAGGTGCCGATGAGACCGTGCAGATGACGCAACCTAGCTCAGGAGGAGCTCGATGAAGATCTTGCCCTTTGAGTTGTTTCATTCTAGTTGATCAGTAGTGGAGCCCAATCGGGATGATCGGGGATCTGTGTAGCATTTGGGGTAGTCTTCTTTTATTTTGGTTCCGTAGTCGGACCTTGATTGTATCTGGATGATGTAATGCTTTATTCATGTAATTGTGTGAAGTGGCGAGTGTAAGCCAACTATGTATCTTTTCCCTTATTGTATTACATGGGTTGTTTGCGAAGATTACCTCACTTGCGACATTGCTTTCAATGCGGTTATGCCTCTAAGTCGTGCTTCGACACATGGGAGATATAGCCACATCGAGGGCGTTACAGGGTGGCCGCGCCCCTTCCCCATGGACTGGTTCGAATTGGACTAGGGAAAGGGGCGCCCCCTTCCTTCCTTCTCCTTCTCCCTTCCCTTTTTCCTATTCCATGAAGGAGGTGGAATCCTACTAGGACTAGGGAGTCCTAGTAGGACTCCACACTTTGGGCGCGCCCTGTGAGGGCCGGCCTCCTCCTCCCTCCATCCTTTATACATGGCCAGGGGGCACCCCATAGACACACAAGTTGGTCATTGATCCCTTAGCCGTGTGCGGTGCCCCCCTCCACCATAATCCACCTCGATCCATCGTAGTGCTTAGGCGAAGCCCTATGACGGTAGCATCATCTTCACCGTCATCACGCCATCATGCTGACGAAGCTCTCCCTCGACACTCAGATGGATCGAGAGTTCGTGGGACGTCACCGAGCCGAACGTGTGCAGATCGCGGAGGTGCCGCACTTTTGGTACTAGGATCGGTCGATCGTGAAGACGTACGACTACATCAACCGCGTTGTCATAACGCTTCCGCTTACGGTCTACGAGGGTACATGGACAACACTCTTGCCCTCTCGTTGCTATGCATCACCATGATCTTGCGTGTGCATAGGATTTTTTTTTTGAAATTACTACGTTCCCCAACAGACACCGACGAAGATAATATCGATGAAGATAGTATCATCGAAGATAATATTGACATTTGGGTCGATGTTGATACGCCTCCACTTCTACCTCTATGTGTGTTTCTCAAACATATTTATTAAGTAATGTATTGTAACGCCCACGATGTGGCTATATCTCCCACGTGTCGAGGCACGACTTAGAGGCATAACTGCATTGTGGTCTTGTCGCAAGAGGGGTAATCTTCACACAATCCCATGTACTGAATAAGAAAGGGATAAAGAGTTGGCTTACAATCGCCACTTCACACAAGTAACAAGTTAAACATACATCATCCATAGTACAATCAAGGTCCGACTATGGAACCAAAATAAAAGAAGACAACCCCAAATGCTAGATCCGCGATCGTCCCAACTGGGCACCACTACTGATCATCCGGAAAAGACACATAAAAATGGGCAAGATCTTCTTCGAACTCCCACTTGAGCTCGGTTGCTTCACCTGCACTGGTATCATCGGCACCTGCAACTGTTTTGGTAGTATTCGTGAGTCACGAGGACTCGGCAATCTCACACCCGCGAGATCAAGACTATTTAAGCTTATGGGTAGGATAAGGTAATGAGGTGGAGCTGCAGCAAGCTCTAAGAAAATATGGTGGCTAACATACGCAAATAAGAGTAAGATGAGAAGCTACGCAACGGTCGTGAAGCTAGAAGTGATCAAGAAGTGATCCTGAAACTACTTACGTTCAAACATAACACCAAACCGTGTTCGCTTCCCGGACTCCGCCGAAAAGAGACCATCACGGCTACACACGCGGTTGATGTATTTTAATTAAGTCAAGTGGCATGTTCTCTACAACCGAATATTAACAAATTCCCATCTGCCACATAACCGCGAGCACGGCTCTCGAAAGATTATAACCTGCAGGGGTGTCCCAACTTAGCCCATCACAAGCTCTCACGATCAACGAAGGATATTCCTTCTCCTGGAAAGACCCGATTAGTCTCGGAATCCCGGTTACAAGACATTTCGACAATGGTAAAACAAGACCAGCAAAGCCACCCGAATGTGCCAACAAATCCTGATAGGAGCTGCACATATCTTGTTCTCAGGGCACACCGGATGAGCAATCCGTACAACTAAACCCAGCCCTCAAGTTTTCCCGAGGTGGCACTGCAAAGGGCTCTAGTTTGGACCAACACTCAGAGGAGCACTGGCACGGGGGGGTTAAAATAAATATGACCCTCGGGTCCACGGAACCCAAGGGAAAGTTATAGGTTGTTAGGCAAATGTAAAACCAAGGTTGGGCTTTGCTGGAGGAGTTTTATTCAAAGCGAACTGTCAAGGGGGTCCCATAACCCCAACTGCGTAAGGAACGCAAAATTAAGGAACATAACGCCGGTATGACAGAAACTAGGGCGGCAAGAGTGGAACAAAACACCAGGCATAAGGCCGAGCCTTCCACCCTTAACCAAGTATATATATGAATTAATTAAAATAAGAGATATTGTGATATCCCAACATATCCATGTTCCAACATGGAATAAACTTCAACTTCACGTGCAACTAGCAACGCTATAAGAGGGGCTGAGCAAAAGTGGTAACATAGCCAAACAACGGTTTGCTAGGAAGGTGGGTTAGAGGCTTGACATGGCAATATGGGAGGCATGATAAACAAGTGGTAGGAAGCGCGACATAGCAATAGAACGAACAACTAGCAAGCAAAGATAGAATTGATATCGAGGGTAATGGTCATCTTGCTTGAGATCCCGCAAGGAAGAAGAACGAGTCCATGGAGAAGGCAAACGGACGTAGTCGAATGAATCCTCACAATTCCGGAACGAAACCGAAGCTAACAAGTGAAGCAACCCGGAAAGAAGCAAGCAACATAGTAAACAACCATCACATAAACATGGCATGATGCATAACCAAGTATGATGCATGTCCGATTTAATGAAACATGGCATGGCAAAGTGCACAAACAAAACGACAAGTTAAGTGCAGCTCAATATGCAACGAGCTGCATATTGACGAAACACCACATTCATTTATTTAGTTCTCTCCCATTTAGGTACTCAACAATATTAAATGTTGGTAAACATGGCAAGAGGTGAAGCATAATTAAACTAACTATTTAGGCAAGTTTAAATGAGGCCGGAAACAACAAATAACAATTCTGAAAAATCCCCATATGCATATTATGAACTTTTACTATTCTGCCCTAAGCCATATTTTAGAGTTGTTAAACATGCAAGATGAGTGCACCATGTTAAACTAGGCATTTTTCTACCCCATTTGCATATAAAGTTTATTTAAAACCGAGCTACGGTTAATTCGTTATGAATTAAATCATTTTAACATGGCAATATGCAAATTAATGCAAGCAACAATTTAAACATTTTAAACATGGATGAGAGTTGCATATTATGAGACTAGACAAAATTCTAAGCATTTTACATATATAAAACATTTTAATATGATGCATGGTTCATGAGTCATTATATGCATGAACATGGAGGGTTTTTTCTGTAAAACTGCACTCTCTGGATAAATGGACAAATTCACAGCGCACAGAAAAAAATCAACTATGGGCTGAAACCACACATGTTGGGCCAATAGAGGGGGCGCTGCAGGGAAGCTCACCCATGGGCTTCGGCCCGGTCGGAGGAGAAGTGGTTGGGCCGGGGAAGCGGGCCAGCTGGAGCGGGCCCGGCGGGGGATGGAGCTGGGTCGGGCCCCACGCGGTCGTCCTCCTCCCGATCTGGCTAGATCGGGGCCAGCGGCGGCGATGCAGGCGGTGGGGCATCTCCGGCCATTTGGCTACGCGAGAGCCGACGGCGGGGCACCCGGGGACCGGCGGATTCGTGCGCGGCCTTGCCGGATCCGGTGATGACGCAGTAGATGGAGCCGGCAGGACTTGGAGGCGGGATTGAGGTCGGGCTCGCCGGATCTGGAAGCGGTGGAGTCCGGCGGAGCTTGGTGGCGGGGGGCGGAGCACCTGAGCGAAGGTGGTCGCCGGCGGCGACTCCGGCGGGAGGAGACTGGCGAGGGCAACGCGGTGGTGCGGGCGAGCTTTGGGGGAGCCGCGGGGAGGCGGAGCGTTCGGGCGATGGCAGCGGAGCGCTCGGGCCCCGATGGGCTTCCCAGGTCCTGATGCGGGTCCTGGCGGTCCTGTTGCGGTGGGAGGTCAGCCGGGACGGGTGGCGCGCGCGGGTTGGAGGAGGGCGCGGTCAGGTGGCGGCGGGACTAATGGAGGCACGACAAGTGGTGGCGGAGGACTTGGCCAACGCAGAAAACGAGGCAGAGGTGGGAGGTGGCGGCGGCTGAGGGTTAGAGGAGGCTAGGGGTAGGGTTTAGACTAGGATTAGTCCGAAAATGGACTAGGGGTCTATATATAGCAGGTTTTGCTAGGGTTTGGGTCTAGGGGGTTTTCTGGACCCTCCGACGCGAGGGGGGGTAGGTTGGCTGCAGGTGGGTTGTGCTAGAGAGAGATGGTTTGAGAAGAGAGGGGAGAGATGCAGCCCGACACGGTTTCCAGAGACCGAAAACATCTGACGAAAAGACCGGCTATACTGCCGCTATATCTATCCGTTGGGGCATCAAACGAACTCCGAATGCGATGAAACTTGCAGGCGGCCTACTGACAACATAACAACACTGCATGCCAACTTTCAACCCATTCCGAGAACATTTTCCTTCCACTTATGAAATACTATTTCGGACGTGTCGCGGGCGCATGCAAGTGTGTCTGGGCTCAGAACGGACAACGGAAAGAACTGGGAGACCCGGATGGATGCAAGTTTTGAAAACATGATGATGCAATGCACATGGTGACATGGCAGGATGCAACACGCAAGAAAAGACATGGCAATGACGGCAAATAACTGGAAGACGCCTGGTGTTGGGGATATTACTATTAAGTGTAAACCGGCCATGAGGGGCCGGGTTATGTCCACAAGGAGTTAGTCATGTTTGAAGCCCATGAAGACAAGAGGTATGGCGCTTTACAGAGGATACCTAACATGAAGTCCCAGGGCCCAAAGGCGGATTAGAGCCCATAGGCGTAAACCGCCATATGATATGTAACTTATTCTGTAAGGCAAGGAAAGGTAGATACCGAGCCGGGCACGTTTATGAGCCGGCCTCGGGATTCTGTAAACCGCCGGGCGTCAACCTCTGTATATAAAGGGACGAACCGGCGGCGGTTTAGGGACAACAAACAATAACTCGAGAACCAGGCAAAGCGGATTCGCTCCCTGGTCATCGAAACCCTAGCAATTCCATCACAACTGGACGTAGGCTTTTACCTTCATCGTAAGGGGCCGAACCAGTATAATTCCTCGCGTCCCTTGTCTGCTTTAACCCCTTCGGGCTAATCCATCGCGATGGCTCCACGACTAAGTCCTTTCACGAGGACATCTGCCGTGACAAAACCATGATAGTTGGCGCCCACCGTGGGGCTATCGCATGATGGTTTAGAGTTCTTGAAGGGCAGCTTCAAAGGACTCGAGGGATATGCTATGGGCCGGATGACCAAGAGTCGTCGTGGCAAGCTCTACATCGACGACGCAGGCTGGGGCCTAGAGGACGGCTCGATTGAGTACGGGTATCGGGTCCCCTTTGGTGGAATACACGTTTTCATGGGCAAGATCGGCGAACCGGGCCCTGAGCCAGACATCTTCACCGACATCATCGAGACGGCTCAGCATGCAAGACCTGCCCGAGTTCTGCCTGCCGTAAAGCGTGCCTTTGTGGGAGTCATCCACGGAGTGGAATCTGAGGATAGATCGTATCTGGTGGCGAAACCGTCATTTGCTTTGATGAAGAATCTTCAACCGGAGAGACCGAGTCACCGTATCAGCTGCATGATGGTCGGATTAGTGGCGGTTCTGATGGCGACAGTATTCCGGACCTCTCTGATCCGCCAAGCCGAGTCGCGATATTCATGGCCGGTACTCAATCGGTGCAGCACTCCTCTACCGCCACAGCAGTGATCTCCGGTTCAGCAGCTGCAACACCAGCGGGGGCAGGGGGCTCTGCTCCGCTGCCAGCTCAGGCTTTGTCCGATTTATTCGACACTTTGGCAATGTTGCTAGCAGCTGAGGTTGATGCGGCGAATCAGGATCAGCATAACGCGGAAATTGCAAAGGTGAAGGATCATATAGCTCAAGCTAAGGTAGATCTGGCAGCGGAGAACACCAGGATGGCCGCTGAGCGGGCCAGATTAGAGGCACAGGCCTATCGGCTTATGCTGGATCAGAGTGCGTCAGATGATGTCATGAGGAGAAGGTACCGGTCTCACCTGCCGCCGGTTTACGAGGGAAGGAACCTCTTTAACACGCCAGGAGCAGGCACCAGCAACTAGCCAGTGGTAAACCGGGTGGAGGCACCGGGAACAGGGGCGCCGGTTCAACCACGCGCGATGGATCTGCCTCGTCAGAACAATGTCCCATCACAACACGTCTCAACGCCTCCGGGTCATTATTCTAACCCATTGGATAACATCGTTGCCGCCGCTTCATGATTGGCAGCTCTCCCGATCGATGGCGAGTCCCCAGTAGCAGTTGAAACATGACGGGCTAGGGAGCTCCTTCAGACAGCTTTGACTCAGTAGCACGCTTACTCACACAGTCGCGAGAGGATTCATTCCACCCCCCGTACAAGTCGGAGCTACAGCAGGCATATTGATGAACCGGCCGTATCAAGCAGTGCGCGAAACCGTAACCCGCCGCGAGGTCATAACCCGGCGGGCGGCGGTGCTAATGCCCAAGATGTGGTGGGTCATGGTAGAGCACGTCGAGAAGCCGAGTTAGCAGCGCAGTATGCTGCCCGTCAGCTTACTCCGGTTAGTCCAACTACTTCGATGGAACCAGGCATGATTTTCAGTTCTTTGGGGGTGCCGTGTCTTACCCCGGCCATACGCAACGTGCGGCTACCCAAGGACTTCAAGGGTCCTCGTAAGGTGCCCAATTACACTGCCGATTTACCCCCTGAGTCATGGGTTGACAGCTATGAGATGGCGATGGAGATGCTGGACGTGGATGATGCGGCATGTGCTAAATACTTCACCATGATGTTGGAAGGGACAGCTCGTACTTGGTTAAAAGGCTTACCAGCTAACTCCATTGGATCATGGGCCAAGTTAAAAAGCCGGTTTATCCAGAATTTCAAAACCACGTGCAAGCAGCCCATGTCAATTATGGACTTAGCCGCCTGTGTTCAAGAGGAGGGGGAGTCCAAAACCCATTGGGTAAAGCGAGTCTCAGCTATTCTGCATTCATCAGACCGCATCAATGCTGACACGGTCGTCTTAACATTGGAAGGCAATTGTCGGTTTATGCCCTTGAAGCTGAAGTTGGGAAGGCTCAAGCGTCACTGCAATGACATGGCCACGCTTATGGCAGCTCTGGTTAAGTATGCCGATTCAGATAATACCAAGGACCCTGAGTCTGAGGATGAAAAGACGGGGAAGGCAAAGAAGAATGGCAGTGCCAAGGGGCAGCAGCATAACCCGGCGGGTCATGGGAACAACGGTAAGCGCAAGGCGGATAACAGCTTGGATTTTGTGGCTAACACCAATACCCATGATAATGGTCAGCACTGTAAGGGTAAACCGCCCCATCGGGGTAGAGGTTCAGGTCCCAATCTCGAACGCCTGTTAAATGAACCTTGCCCAAAGCACAGATCGCGAGAGAGGCCAGCTATGCACCTTTGGAAGGATTGTTTTATCATGCGGGAGTTTAAAAATTCAAGTTCTTTCCAGTATGACCAGGGACCGCCCGGCGGTTCAGGAGGCGGTCCTCATGAGCCGGGTTATGGCGGAGGCAGCTCCGGTTTAGGATTTCAGGGCAATCAAACCGGACATGGCAATCAAGGCAATCAGGGTAACTAGGGTGGTTACAATCATCAGGGGAGTCAGCAGTAGCAACAATCGGGTTATCAGAGTAATCTGAAGCAGTTGAATAGTGGGCAGTACCATGTCTTCACCACTAGTTTGTGTAAGCGCTATCAAAAGCTTCATAAAAGGGTAGTAAACTCTATTGAACCAGCAGTGCCCCGTTATCTGCGCTGGTTTGAACAACCCATTGTGTGGAGTCGAGAGGATCATCCACCCTAGGTTGATAATCCGGGTCATCTGGCATTGGTGGTGGCACCTCAGGTTGGGGGGTACAAGTTCACCAAGGTACTCATGTATGGAGGGAGCAGTATCAATATCCTTTATTATGAAACCTTCCGTCGCATGGGATTGACAGATAAGAATCTTAAACCGTCGAACACCGTCTTTCATGGTGTGGTGCCTGGTAAATCGGCATACCCAGTTGGTAAGATAGCTCTAGAGGTTGCTTTTGGAGATGATCATGATTCAAGATCAAAAACTTTGACTTTTGAAGTGGTGAAAATTAAGAGCCCATATCATGCCATGTTTGGACGACCGGCTTATGCTAAGTTCATGGCAAGGCCCTGTTATGTTTATCTGCAGCTTAAGATGCCGGGTCATAAGGGGACCATCATAGTGCATGGGAGCCGGAAGATTGCTTTGGAATGTGAAGAAGGTGATGCGACCTATGCTGAAGTTTTACAAAGACAATGTTGATCCAGCAGATATGACTTCTCTGAAAAAACCAACTACGGAGCATGATCCGGCTTTGAAGTTTAAATCGACTGAGGAGACTAAGCTGGTTGATTTTGTTTCTGGCGATTCATCCAGGCAGTTCAGCATCAGCACTAACCAGGATCCGAAATAGGAAAGGGCACTCATCGAGTTCATCCATGAGAACCGGGACATCTTTGCATGGAAACCTTCTGACATGCCAGGTGTACCGAGGGAACTCGCTGAGCACACTCTTAATATAGATCCGAAGTTTAAACTAGTCAGGCAGTTTCTCCACCATTTCAATGAAGAAAGGCACAAGGCTATTGGAGTGGAGGTAGCCCGGCTCTTGGCAGCAGGGTTTATTGTGGAGGTCTTTCACCCTGAGTGGCTGGCTAATCCGGTGCTGGTACTTAAGAAGAACGGCACTTGGCGTATGTGTGTGGACTACACAGATCTGAATAGGGCCTGTCCAGGTGATCCCTTTGATCTCCCTCGTATTGATAAAATCATTGATGCTATGGCGGGTTGTGACCATTTGTGTTTTCTGGATGCTTATTCTGGTTATCATCAGATCAAAATGGCAGTTAAGGACCAGGAGAAGACAGCATTTATAACTCCCTTTGGAGCCTTCTGCTATGTGTCAATGCCTTTTGGGCTCAAGAGTGCTCAGGTGACTTATCAGCGTTTTGTATAGAATTGTCTTCACAATCAGATCGGGCACAATGTTCATGCTTACGTGGATGATATTGTGGTGAAGTCTAGAAAGGAGGAAACGTTGATAGATGATTTGAAGGAGACTTTTGATAACCTCCGGGTATATAAAAGGATGCTTAATCCGGCCAAATGTGTCTTTGGTGTACCGGCAGGCAAGCTCTTGGGTTTCCTGGTGTCTAACAGGGGCATTGAAGCTAATCCGGAGAAGATCACAGCTATTACGTCTCTGGCTAAACCGGCATGTATTAACAATGTGCAGCGGCTAGCGGGTCGTATTGCAGCATTGAGCCGGTTTATCAGCCGTTTGGGAGAGAAGGTAATCCCTCTGTATCAGATGATGAAGAAGATAGACCATTTCGTCTGGAGTGATGCTGCCGATTAAGCCTTTGAGAGTCTAAAGCGGCAGCTAGCTGAGCCGCCTGTTCTTGCTGCTCCTATTGCTAAAGAGCCCTTGTTGTTATATGTGGCTGCTAATGCCCGGACTGTTAGTGTGGATATTGTTGTGGAGCGCAAGGTGGCCGGAAAGGAGTATCCGGTTCAACGGCCGGTTTATTATATTAGTGAGGTGCTTATTGAGTCTAAGCAGAGGTACCCACATTGGCAGAAGTTGGTATATGGAGTTTTCATGGCAAGCCGGAAGCTCAAGCATTATTTTCAGGGTCATCCTATCACATGGTCAGTTCTGCCCCCTTGGGGGATATCATCCAAAACAAAGAAGCAACTGGCTGGATTGCCAGATGGGCTATTGAGCTTGGACCTCACGGGTTAAAATATACACCTTGCACAGCAATCAAATCCCAAGCACTTGTGGACTTCATCAATGATTGGACAGAGTTGCAGGCACCGGAGGAAAATCCAGATAACACTTATTGGACTATTCATTTTGATGGGTCCAGAGAATTGGAAGGCTCAGGGGCTGGAGTCATATTAACTTCCCCATGAGGTGATAAGTTTTGTTATGTTCTCTGTTTAATGTTCCCTTGCACTAACAATGCAGCTGAATATCAGGCCTTGCTCCATGGTTTTCGGATGGCTAAGGAGATGAATTTAAGCCGGGTTAAGTGCTTTGGTGACTCGGACCTAGTGGCTCAATAGGTGTCTGGCACTTGGGATTCCATGGATCCACTCATGGCGGCGTATCGACGAGAGGTGGACGTAGTGGCTGGTCATTTCAAGGGTTATCAGGTTGACCATATAGACCAGCGAGAGAATGAAGCGGCAGACGCTTTAAGTCGCTTAGGCTCTCAACGTAAACCAGTGCCACCCAATGTCTTTCTGGATGTGCTGCATAATCTGTCAGTCAAGATACCTACAGAGGAGGATTTGGCTGTTCCTGACCCAGAGGCTCAGTTGGTGGCAGCTCTTCATGTTATCCCGGATTGGACAGTCCCATACCTGGCGTACATGAACCGGGGCGAGTTACCAGAGGATGAAGACTTGGCCAGGCAGGTAATCTGGCGATCCAAGTCAATGACCATTATCAATGGGGAGTTACATCATTGTAGTGTAACAGGGGCATTTCAGCGTTGTGTGTCTCCTCAAGAAGGTTGTGAGATTTTGCGTGAGATCCATGAAGGAGATTGTGGTCACCACGCCAGTTTAAAATCCTTGGTGGCTAAGGCCTTTCGTCACGGCTTCTATTGGTTGACGGCTCATGCTGATGCTGATGATTTGGTAAAGAGGTGTGACGGTTGTCAGAAGTTTGCATGCCGCGCTCATGTTCCGGCTCAAGAATTAAGGATGATTCCAATCACTTGGTTTTTTGCAACTTGGGGGCTGGATATGGTTGGGCCCTTTAAGAGAGTCAAGGACAAGAAGACCCACCTACTGGTGGCGGTTGATAAGTTCACCAAGTGGGTAGAGGTAGAGCCAGTTAGTAAGTGTGATATGGCGACGGCGGTTCAATTCATCAAAAAGGTGACCTTCCGTTTTGGTTTTCCACACAGCATCATAACTGATAATGGTACTAATCTGTCCAAGGGTGCTATGGAAGAATTTTGTCAACGTGAGCACATCCGGCTTGACGTATCATCAGTGGCTCACCCTCAATCTAATGGTCAAGCAAAGAGAGCCAATCAAGAGATTTTGAGAGGCATCAAGCCCCGGCTTATGGTTCCTTTAAAGTGGACGTCGGGTTGTTGGGTGGAGGAGTTACCTTCCGTGTTATGGAGTATCAACACCACACCAAACAGATCTACGGGTTACACGCCTTTCTTCATGGTTTACGGAGCAGAGGCGGTTCTGCCTAGTGACATCCGTCATGACTCTCCCTGTATGGCGGCTTATGTTGAAGCTGATAATGAGAAAGCACGTCAGGATTCATTGGGCCTGTTAGATGAGGAGCGTGATATTGCAGCGGCTCATTCGGTGATTTACCAGCAAGACCTGCGACGATATCACAGTTGCTGGGTTAAAACCAGAACTTTTCAAGAAGGCGAATTGGTGCTCCGGCTCATCCAAGATCAGACTGATATGCACAAGTTGTCCCCACCTTGGGAAGGACCTTTTGTGATCAGCAAAAATCTGCACAACGGATCATACTACCTTATCAATGTTCGAGAGCACACAGACTCACGTAAATCGGAGGAGGAGACCCAACGGCCGTGGAATATAGCTCATCTTCGGCCTTACTATACTTGAGCCACAGGCTCTTCTTATGTACATATTTATGACAATGTATATATTATGATCAATATAATAAACCGGAGCCTCAGCTAAAGCGGGGTCTCTGTTGTTTTTATTACATCATGTATGCTTACATGGGGGCTTCTGTTTATAAAGTGGAGTTCTATTGATCGGGCTTATAAAGCTACATATATCAAAGGAAATCACTAGGGGGCTTAATCGTATTCGAACCATAGCTATACCTTTTGATCGGCTTAAGGCCAAAAAGAAATCACTAGGGGGCTTGTTCGTATTCGAACCATAGCTACACCTCTTGATCGGCTGAAGGCCAAAAGGAAATTATGTGGGGCCAAAGAGAGTGTTGTAATAGCACAACTCAAACATAGGCACCCACCGAGCACAGCTCAAATGTTGCTTGGGGGCTCTTTGCTTCTCAAAGAACAAAGAGCTTGCACCCTTGCAATAGGCTATCAAGCCAGGCTTGGGAGCCAGGTGTATTCACCTAAAACCCTGAGTTATCCTACCTTTTTTAAGTAAGCCACTCCGTCCAGGTAAACCTGGTATGACCCGTCGAACGTTTGACAAGTCAATCTCATAGACCCTGAACTTGTCAAAGTTAAAACGACGATTGGTTAATGATTGAGGTCCATCTTAAAAGGCTTCAAAAAATGGTTTAACTCAGTGGCCTGGCAGCCCATGAAAAGCCTCGATTTAGGGCCTGGCAGCCAATGAAAAGCCTTGCATATTCTTTTTATGTTATTTTTTGCCAAGTTTTTCTCCTTTGGTGAGATCTTTAATATCTTATGCTAAACTGGCGCTCCTTGACCTGGGTTGACTTTCAACGATAAGATGTCAGTACATGATCAATTATAATCCAGCATTTATTGACCCAGTCTGGTTTTGACTACAAGTCACCAGTATTATATGGATACACCGGTGTTTATTATAACCCGTTACGGTTTTATCATAAACTGGCAAAACATGGAAGGAGTTATCAATACTCAAGATTGGGGTCATCACCCTAAATATACAAAGGTTGGTCAACCAACAGTGTGATTCAATATCACATGTATCATCTTTTTCGTCTTTGATTATTTTCAAAGTACAGCTTGGTTATAAACCCCGGCTATATATTTGGGCATCATGACCTGTCCAGTAGTAAACCGCCAGGACACTTTCAAATTTCTTGTATGCAGGAACAATTTGAATAACACCGCTACGAGTTATGAAGCATAATATATCCTACAACATGGTGGATTCACAGTATCAGGCAAAATAAGTATGCACGATGGCATAGCAGACCAAGTGTTTTAAACTAGCCTATTACAAGGCGCTTTAATGCCCAAAAGAATAATTGTTTTCGGCAAGTGTGACAGTACGCAAAAGGTTAAGTCGGCCTCCGGATCATGACTCGTCACCAGGCTGAGTTGAAGGCTGTGGATCGTCCTGCGCTGGTGCATCTTCCTCCTCTCTACCTAGTGGCTGGAAATCAATGGTTGCCCAATCGATTCTAGTTAAAGCTTGGAACACAGCTTCATCACTTATAAGGTTGGAGGGGTCAACATCAGGGGCATAGGTGTGCTTACGAATTGACGGAGTAAGGTCTTTTACATCATGTGTTGGCGCAAGATATCTTTTCTGATCAAAATCATAAACCGGCTGATAGTGAGAGAGATCCGTTTCCTCAGCCAATTTGCTCGCTATGGGGTGCATTTCACTTGTCAACCTTCGAAGATCGTCGTTGTTAAATTCTGAACCGTCCTCCTTTACGCCAGGGTAATCGCTGCCTATATCTGACGGTTCAAGATCTGGTATCCATGCCTTCGCCCGGATTACCGCAGTCAGCGCACCTGACCTTGCAGCTGATCTTTTTAGTTCGTCCAACCGGGCGGGCAACATTGACAGCTTTTCAATCGTTTCCTTTATCAAGGTTGGAGGCGGTTTGTTATGTGCAGCGGTGCAAATGGCCCATTGGGCTCCGGAATATAACTGCCCTATCAGTGTATACGCAGCCTTCAGCTTCATCCGCATGTCAGAGCCCAAATGGGTAATACGAGTTCTTGTGTCATTGCAAGCATCGGTAAACCGGCAACTGATGGGATAATGTATATTGAAAAGCTTCAGATGAGGATACTTACCAAACACAGCAGAAGTCATGTCATTTATTTGCCGCTTTAAGCCGGTCAGTTCTTCGACCACCGGTTTAAGGGCTGCTTCTGCGTCTTCAGCTCTCTTTTGTAATCTGGTTTTCTCTGTGCCCCAATCTGCCCGTTCCTTATTGAAAGCTTCTTTTAGCTTTTCCATGGCTGCTAAGGCACTAGTCAATTCCTATTTGACTTTGGAGGTTTCCGCTTGCTGAGATTTGATGTTTTCTTGAAGATCAGCGGTTTGGGCTTCCTTTTTGCTCAGCTCAGCCTATAAGAGAAGGACATATTATGAGGTGGCAGTGAATATTTGAAGTACCAAGTACATAACAAGTTATACACTTGGCACTTGGGGGCTAATGCCTATTTGCTTGATTATCAGAATTTTTTTACAAGTCCCAAGCACAATACAGGTATTATTCTTGACACTTGGGGGCTAATGTATGTTTGCTCAAAGTAACATTGGTTAAATTCCCGGTTTAGCTTGGAAAGATAAACCGGCCCTTGGGGGCTACACAGGCGAAACTTATAGGATTACAATGTGAAAGCACCGGTTCATCTTAAAAGGATCAACCGACCCTTGGAGGATAAGCATGCCAAGTTGAGATATTGCAAAGTCGTAAATCGGCCCTTGGGGGCTACAGGAGTTGGTACTTGAAATTAGACATAATAGAGAAAAGATTATGTAGTTACCTCATAACGCTCCTTCATCAGATTCACTAAACCGGCTTCATAGTCACGGTTTGTGTACAGACGGTTTAAAAAACTAGAATGAAGTTCTTGGGCGTTGATCGGTGGGCGTAGCTTGACAAGTCGGTCCTCCATTTGCCTTTTCCCATAGCAGAAATTTCCTCCTTGGCACTATGCTTTGATAACACAACAGGATTGCTAGGGGAGGTGTGGCCAATGCCAGTAATGATAATATCATCTTCCTTATCACCAGCAGCTTTTACTGGAGTTGACGATTCATTGGCGGCCTTAGTTGGACTTGACGGTTTATCATCAGTTCGGACCGGGCTTGCCGGTTTATCATCATGGCATGTTGCGTCAACTTCTACTTGTTCAACAAAATCATGGTCTTGAGGGGGCGAATCATCAAACATGGCATCAGCATTCGTTCCTTCCGGTTCTGGAATTCTCTCCGGTTCAACAACCACATGGTCATCAGACGGTTTATTCACCCAAGCTTTCTTGTTGGGTCTGGCCCTAGCCCTGAAAGGAAAAGATATAAAGGTCAGTATAACATGCAAGTATGAAGTGTCAAAAGATTAAGTTTAAAGTATTTACCCAAGAACGGTCTTAAGAGGAGGGAGCTGTGTGGCCGTTGACTCGCCAGATGATGAATGAGGCGTTCCCTGATAATTGGAATCGGGCGGATTAAGGGGTTGTCGGAAATAACCTGCCTTGGGATAAGAAGGATCGGAAGTGGGTGAGACCTCAGATTGACGCTTCCGAACCAGAGTGTTCGGTAAACCGGCTGAAGTGACTACTTGGTCGCTGTGCCGGGTTGTGCGGCGAGCTTCGTGTTGCTGCTTCTTCAAAAGAAAGTGTGGGTCCAAGTGAGCTAGGGGTGAGAAAATCTTACTTTCCGGATTGCTTGACGGATTTTTTCTGTTGGCAGAGGGTCTGAACCGGAGGAAAGGATAATTACCTCTGTGTCATCATCTTGGCTGCCTTCAGCGTCATCCTGATAATAATCATTTTCAATGAGGTGTATGACAAATGAACCAAGAGAGTGAAGTTCTACCTCTATGTCCGGATCATCAAGGTCGTCATCAAGGTTTAACCCGATAGGTTTAGCTGCCTTTTTCTAGGCAGGTCTTTTGACAACCTTCGTCTTTGGTCGAGGGGTCTTGGTCGATTTATCCTGCGACTTCTTCTTCTAGAATGGGTTGTCACCCTGTTAAAAGATTGACAGAGGATATAAAAGATTACACAGTTAAGAATATCAAGTACAAAGCAGGAGTGAGGCAATTCTTACAGATGGCGGTTTATTCAATGTATAAAAGGGACTTAACCCGGTCCTACTATAGACATGTTCCGGTTCATTCAGCATCTTCTTAACAGACTCAGTAACTTCAGCCTATGTTAGCTGAATATTAATATGACGTTGAGGATCTTTTGAGTCCCCTGTGTACTCACACATTAAGCCAGGGCGACGGCTTAACGGTAAAATACTCCAAGATATCTAGCAATGAACAAAGTCCACTCCTGTCAAACCGTTAGCCATGAAAGCTCTAAGCTTGGCGAGTTGTGGTGCATATGTGGACCGTTCCTTGGCAGTCAGTCATTGCGGAAGTGGGTGTGTGTTGGTAAGCCGGTGAGCATGATAACCCAGCAGAGGGTTCTCATCTTTAGGGGAAGTATCCTTACAGTAGAACCAAGTCTGGTTCCAATCCTTAGGATGACTATGAAGTTTGGCGTGAGGGAAGCTGACATTCTTCCTTTTTTGAATGGAGACGCCGCCAAGTTCAGTGTTGGGCCCATCTACGAATTCAGTACGACGGTTCAAATAGGAAAAATCCCGGAACAATTCAACAGTTGGCTCTTCTTGCAGATAGGCTTCACAAAACACTTGAAAGTCGCAAATATTGGACACAGAGTTGGGTCCAATATCTTGAGGGTGGATCTGGAAGCTGGCAAGCACATCACGGAAAAACTTGGTTCCGGGCGGTTTAAAACCACGGTTCATGTGATCAACAAATACCACTACCTCGCCGTCTTTTGGGGTAGGAGGATTTTTTGGACCGGGAATACGCCAGTGGATTTCGCTTTGTTTTGGTAAAACGCCAGTTCTGACGCATCCATCTAGCTGCTTTTCAGTAACCCGGGAAGGGACCCAGTTACAAGCATAAAACTGTTTGGCCATTTCGAATGAGGAGCTGGAAAAGATTGATGCCGGTTTAAGACTCATGGTTAGCAAGCATAAAGCGTATCAGGTTAAGGAAAAAGCATTCAAGCATGCAAAATTGTTAAACTGGAGGTTGATGCTATTATAAATGGTAAGGCGACTGGCGATTTACGAGGGGACTAATGGCATATGGAAGATTATTTTCTAAAGGATAAACCGCCTACGCAGACGATGAAAGTACAGATCTGAAGCAAAAAAATGACTAAGTGAGGAAAAACAAGTTTCACAGGTTCACATTGGAATTTTAGATCTACCACATGTCAGGAAAAGGAAAATATTTAGACCTAAAAATGGGTGCCTGAGCAGTTTGTGAAGTTCCAGATCGGATTTTTATGCACAAAGAGCATGGTTTGATGACAAAATAAGGGTTATCATTACTGGCGCATGGAAGTACATCAAAATTTGGAGTCCATGGCATAGGATCTAATGAAGAACAAGGGAAGGACACCTTGAGGTTTCTATGAACTCGCACGAGCCCTAGCGAATCCATGGAGAAAAGGAAGAACAACTTACTAAAGTTGTGAACCAGCGGAGAGGCGTTGCGGGTTTTTGGTATGTTCAAGGTGATGCAGCGGCCGGTGTCGTGGTTCTAACTCTGACAGTGATGTAGGGGGGTAAGTATGGAGAGGCGAGGTCTTAGCTATGGAGAGGTTGTAAGGACGCAAGGTTTACGAGTTTAGGCCCTTCTCGGAAGAAGTAAAAGCCCTACGTCTCGGAGCCCGGAGGCGGTCGACTGGATTATGTGTGTATGAGTTACAGAGGTGCGAACCCTTGTCTCGGAGTAGGGGGTGGCTTATATAGAGTGCGCCAGGACCCCGGCCAACCCACGTTACGAAGGGTTCAATGTACATTAAGGTAGGGTGTTACTGATAACGCTAGTAATAAAGTGCTATGATGACCATAAAAGCTACTTAATGACCGACCGTTAGCGTGCAGAGTGACTTTAGGTCTCCTGGCCGTCGAGTGGTTGTATCTTGGTCGAGTAATTGCTTCTTGGTCGAATGTCTTCGAGTCTGTCGAGTGGAACACCTCCAAGTCGATTGAAAGGTGCTTTATTCTAGAGGTGTCCTTGGGTAGGGCAGTTAGGACAGGTCCGTGACCCTACCCTAGGTATATAGCTTCATCATTAGCCCCCGAATGGATCGAGGTTTGAGTGGGGAAGGAGTTGAGGACTTCTCCGACTCGTTTTCTATGCCGTGAGCATATCTTGTTTCGGATCAATGGACCTGAGTGATGACAGCAACTCCCTTTTCAGTCGCCTTGATCCATTCTTAATTCTTCGTCGAGTGAGTTTCTTTACTTGTAAGGCTCCGAGTGCCGGTGCGGAGGAGATCTTTGGTCTGACAAGTTATTTGCTGCCCGCGGATTTGGTGGGATCCGAAATTTGGGAAGCGCGCGGGACGGGGGAGGCCGCAGTAATCGGACGAGATAGAGCGGAGCCGCCCCGATCCCAGTGCCACCTTTTTTGCCATGTATCGCTCGTGCGGTCGTTACGGGTTTTGACAGAGCCATCTGGGCCTACCTGTCAGCCACTCGGAAGCGGCCTCATATAAGGCGTTGGACCGGAGTCTCCCGAACAGTGTGCCCCATTATCTCTTTTCCTCCTCACGCCTCTTCTCTGCGCTCGCTCTCGCTCCAGCGCCACCGCGCCACACGCGTCTCGTCGGCGACAATGGTGAAGGAGAAGACAGCGGCTCTGGAGCGGGCAAAGAAGGCGATTGCGAGGTCAAAGGGGAAGGCGACGAGCCGGGCGGATCTTCCTCGTGGACTGGCCTGCCGAAGGGTTGGATCCAGGGCGACTGGATCCACTCGAGGATCAACCAAGAAGACCTCGATGACCTGGCCGAGGGAGGGCTGATCCCCTATGACTCGGCGCGGCTTCCGGGAAGGAATCCGAGCCGCAACCCCGGGAGGGTGAGCGCGTTCTTCTTGCCACCCACGTCGACCGTGGGTTTTCCTTGCCTCCTCATCCTTTCTTCTGAGGGTTTCTGAACTTATTTGGGGCTCAACTCCACCATTTTACCCCCAACTCAATCGTTTATCTTGCCGCGTTCATTTCCTTGTGTGAGAACTTCTTGGGTTGTCGACCTCACTGGGGTCTTTTCAAGCATATTTTCACTTGTCCCTCCCAGATAGTGAAAAAGGCTAATCCGAGTGACGAGAGGACCCAAGTGATCCAGATGTGTGGGGGTCTTGGCATCTAGACGAGGGGAAAAAGCTCCTTTCCGGCCATGATTCTTCCCGATTCAGTTCGCGGATGGTAGTCGACCTAGTTCTACTACAAAGACCAGTCGACGCCAGGGAAATCGACTGGCCTCCCTCCCTTTACCATGGACCGAGTGAAAAAACCCTCCCCTTTGAAGGTGCTCCCGGAGGAGAAGGCGCACGTGAAGGTGTTGGTCAACCGAGTGGTCCAGCTCATTCGTGACGGGGTCACTGGTATGGATCTCTTGGAGGTCTTCCTTCAGCGGCGCATCCAGCCTCTCCAAGCCCGAGACCACCCGATGTGGATGTATTCGGGTCTAGAAGACTCCACTCGGATCTACCCGGAGGAGGTCGATGACGACACGCTGGAGAAGTGGTTGTCGAGCATTACCGGGAACAAGGACAATCCTAGAGGAGCCAGGAGAGTTCCCCCATTCGACCGGTCGCGTGCACCAGAGCAGGTCTGATTCTGAGTTTTTGCTTGTAATCCGAATTCACTCGCGCAGCTGGCTGTATTGCGTCGACTGACTTTGTTCTCCCTGCTTTCTTTCAGGCCATTATTGAAATGTATTCGATGCCCAACGGGGAGCAAGAGCAAGCTCTGGAAGGCGAGGCGAGTGGTGGCGAAAGTGGCGAGTGGACTTCTGATGGTGAAGGGGATGGTGGAAGTGACGACTCAAGTGATGGGGAAGAAGTCGAGTCGCCTCCTCGCATAGAGAGACGATCCAAGCTTGACCAAGAACGACCGAGTGCCCGCGACAAGGCAACTGCTCAGGCTGGCCAGTCTTCCAAGCATCCTCGGGTCTCTTCACCAACCCCGATTGAGAAGGCGCCAAAACACCCCAAAGTTGCAGAGCCGAAGACTCGGAAGGCGCTGCCAAATATCAAGATCGATATCCCTGTCGCCTCTGCGTGAGTGTCTCTCCTTGTATTCACTCAACACTCCGCGCTATTTGTTTTTCTTGTTTTGACTGGACGAACTTTGGAATTTTTAGCGCTGCCACTTCCGGGACCTCAGCTTACAGGGATGATGATGAGGTGATGGAGGATGCGGTCACTTCTAATCCAAGTATGATTTCCGCCATACTATCTTTCTTTGGTCGATTCAACTACATCGTGCATCACTGGGTGACGTGATTTTGGCAATTTGAACTTTGCACAGCTCCCAACATTATTGACCTCCCTGATGATGATGAAGAGCCTGAGAGGTCTTTGACGAGGAAGACTAGGCGAGCTCCTGCAAGTGAGGCGCTACAGTCGACGCCGAGGGCGGAACCAGTCGTTCAGGACACTGGTGACATCAATCGGGGTTCTGTTACCTTCATGGAGCCCCTGTCGAGTGCCTTGCCTTCTTCTTTGACTGCTCAGGCCCCTGTCGACCCGGCCTTAGTTTTTGTGACCCATCATGTCCCAGAGGACGAGGTGAATGCTGCTAGGGAAGCCATACGCCAGGCGGGCATTATGATGGAGAAGATGAAGATGGTGCGGGACGCCAGCCAAGCCGCCTATGATGCCAGCTCGGCTCTCCAGAGCAAGGTTCAGGTTAGTCGGCTATCTGAAGATTCTTTCCGAAAATCTTTGCGTCTGTACACCCACTGGGTGCGTCGATTGAAGTTTTGGACTAGTGGAGACTACGGTGGACTGCTGGCAGTCGACTGTAGTCTTTGTATTTTGCCAAATGTATAAACCAAACTGGTAGTTTGTCTCTTCCACTCGACTTCGGCGGGCCGGTCGAGTGGGATCAGAACCGGTGGGGGCACGCTAACTGCACCTACTGGGTGTAGTCCCCGAGACTATGGTGGACTACTGGCAGTCGACTGTAGTCTGAGTTCTACTTTCTTTCTCTCTCTTTTTTTTGAACTCGACTTCGGTGGGCCGGTCGAGTGGGATCAGAACCGGTGGGGGCACGCTAAGTGCACCCACTGGGTGTAGTCCCCGAGACTATGGTGGACTGCTGGC
The DNA here is from genome assembly GCF_002162155.2 of Triticum dicoccoides. NCBI lineage: Eukaryota > Viridiplantae > Streptophyta > Magnoliopsida > Poales > Poaceae > Triticum > Triticum dicoccoides. The sequence goes on along the minus strand of NC_041390.1, from coordinate 69,355,650 downwards.
AGTCGACCGTAGTCTTAGTATTTATTGCCTTTGTTGTTGTTTTTTTGCTATAACGATAACTTCTCCCCTTTGATTTCAGAAATCTTACAATCTTGGAGCTTGCTTTGCTGACTTGGAGAAGCAGCGGATTCAACTAAACCTTGATCTGGAGCTGGCCAGGACAGAGCTGCAAAAGGTCAGAGACGGCGTCACAGGTAAGACGATTTTGTCGACTGGTTAGTTTTTTAGGCTTGAGTATCCTTCTGCTATTTCCGAATAATCACCATTTCTTTGCAGAAAAACTGAGAGAAGCTCTGGCGAAGAAGGATCAGGACTTGGATGCTGCCTGTAAGGAGGCTGACGACAAGACCGCTCTAGCCGAACAGAAGCTGGCTTCGGTCGGCCAGTTAGAAGAAGAGAATACCAGGCTGAAGACCGCTCTGAATGAAGCCAACAGGGAGTGTACACGTTGGAAGAAGGATAACCTCAACCTGAACGAAAAGATGGAAGGCATTGCTCGCAGGAGGGACGATCTGGAGAGCTACTTGAGGAGCCTCGCCAAGAAGTTGTACATCAAGCTTGAAGGTGCATATTCAGTTCCGACTGGTGTTTTTTTGTGTCGACTCAGTGTATGAAAATTGACTTATCCTTGGATCGTGAATGCAGAGTTTTGCCAGAACTTTGAAGAGGAGACTGGGCGGATCGAACTAGGTTTGGATCCAATCAACTCTCCCGTGAAAGATGGAACTGCCATGAATCTGCTCCGACTAGAATCTCGCATCGACGGTGCCGTGGACTACTTGGCTCGACTGAAGGTCGCCATGTCACGGATCGACCCGGCACTTTGGCCCGAGGCTACGCTCCAAAACAATCTCGAGTCTCTGATGACTCGACTTAACGGAATCCCTGACCGAGTGCAGGAGTGGAAGAAGTCTTCTGCTTGGTGTGGCGCTGATGTGGCTCTGTCCTTGGTTCATGTCCACTGCAAGGAGGTGCGACAAGACAAGCTGTCAGCAATCAAGGTCGCCAACACCCAGAAGCATGACTTCCGAACCTTTATGGAGATTTTCATTGCTGCAGCCACTCGGATAGCCGACAGCGTTGACCTGGATGAGTTCGTCGAGCCTGCCAGCCCTCCTCCCGTAGAGTGAACAAACTCTTATGTCCCACCTTAAATTTGCCTCGGAATACCGAGTGGTTTTTGTAAGCGTTAAACTTTTTCGGGCTGCATGCCCGAGTACTTCGATCTGCGGTCTAGGACCTTTGGATCTTATCTGAACTTGATTTATCGTTGAATATCTTCATGAATTATCTGTCGAGTGGAATTTGTTCTTCACTCGAAATAACTTTGTATTTGTGGTGCAGCTCCGAAGGAGAAGGTAGTAGTCGATTTGCACCTCATCGTCCTTGCGGATTGGGATGTGTTCCGTACTTAGGCGAGCACTAGGCTGCAGCTAAGCCTTCGAGTGGAAGGTCTGCTCTCCACTCGGTAGGATTTTAAAAACTTAGGCGAGTACTGGACTGCAGCTAAGCCCCCGAGTGGGAGGTCTGCTCTCCACTCGGTAGGATTTTTTCAAACCTAGGCGAGTACTGGACTGCAGCTAAGCCCCCGAGTGGGAGGTCTGCTCTCCACTCGGTAGGATTTTTTCAAACTTAGGCGAGTACTGGACTGCAGCTAAGCCCCCGAGTGGGAGGTCTGCTCTCCACTCGGTAGGATTTTTTCAAACTTAGGTGAGTACTGG
>NC_041390.1:69344681-69353636 GCF_002162155.2 Triticum dicoccoides | reverse complement strand
AAGCCCCGAGTGGGAGGTCTGCTCTCCACTCGGCAGGATTTTTTCAAACTTAGGCGAGTACTGGACTGCAGCTAAGCCCCCGAGTGGGAGGTCTGCTCTCCACTCGGTAGGATTTTTTCAAACTTAGGCGAGTACTAGACTGCAGCTAAGCCCCCGAGTGGGAGGTCTGCTCACCACTCGGTAGGATTTTTTTCAAACTTAGGCAAGTAGTGGACTGCAGCTAAGCCTCCGAGTGGGAGGTTTGCTCTCCACTCGGTAGGATTTTTAAACACTTAGGCAAGCACTGGGCTGCAGCTAAGCCTCCGAGTGGGAGTCTGACTCACCACTCGGTAGGATTTTTAAACACTTAGGCGAGCACTGGGCTGCAGCTAAGCCTCCGAGTGGGAGTCTGGCTCACCACTCGGTAGGATTTTTAAACACTTAGGCGAGCACTGGGCTGCAGCTAAGCCTCCGAGTGGGAGTCTGGCTCACCACTCGGTAGGATTTTTAAACACTTAGGCGAGCACTGAGCTGCAGCTAAGCCTCCGAGTGGGAGTCTGGCTCGCCACTCGGTAGGATTTATTTACAAACTTAGGCGAAATGGATTCGCAGCTAAGCCACCCACTGGGGGATTTCACACGCAAACAAAAACAACAACAATTATAGGAAAATTTGTAATACTCTTGTCTTTGATAAATAGACTACAGAAGTTTTTCTTATTACATCTCATCCGAGTGAGAATTCAAGTGTGAAAGGGGCGGAGCAGTTCTGCATTCCAAGCTCGTGGCTCATCGATCTAGCGATCGACATTGTAAAGGTGATATGCTCCATTGTGGAGGACTCTGGTGACGATGAAGGGGCCTTCCCAAGTAGGAGCGAACTTGTGTGGTTTCTGTTGATCCACTCGGAGGACCAAATCTCCTTCTTGGAAGGCTCGACTCTTCACATTTCTGGCATAGAATCAACGCAAGTCTTGTTGATAAATGGTCGATCCTCTTCTTCATCCTCCGGGAGTTCCTTTCTTAGGATATACGCGATGTACGGTATCGTCCAGTCAGGGGTGATTGCCAAAACTTCCATGATTAGGTCAACCACTACCGGAATTTCAACTTCAGTCGGATCTGTGGCACTCTTTGGCTGCAGGGCTTCATCTGTAAAAGGATCTTCTTGGACTGATGGCGAGTGGATGGGTTCCAAAAACACATTGCTGGGGATGGCTTCTCTCTTGGAGCCTATCTTTGCCAAATCATCAGCCGCTTGATTTTTCAGTCGGGGGATGTGATGAAGCTCTAACCCCTCGAATTTCTTCTCTAACTTTCTCACTGCATTGCAATAACCAGTCATAGCTGGACTTCTGACGTCCCATTCTTTCATCACCTGATTAACCACCAAATCTGAGTCGCCATAGATCATGAGGCGACGGACGCCGAGTGAAATGGCCATGCGCAACCCATACAAAAGTGCTTCATATTCTGCTTCGTTATTGGAGGAATCGAAGTGAATCTGGAGAACATATCTGAGCTTATCTCCTCAGGGGGAAACCAATACTACCCCAGCACCGGAACCATTCAGCATCTTAGATCCATCGAAGAACATGGTCCAGTGCTCCGAGTGAACTTGAGTCGGAAGTTGCTATTCGATCCACTCGGCGACGAAATCTGCAATTGCTTGGGACTTGATAGCTTTCTTTACCTCAAACTTGATATCTAGGGGAAGAAGTTCAATCGCCCATTTGGCCACTCGACCAGTTGCATCTCTGTTGTGCAAAATCTCTGATAGTGGAGCGTCGCTGACGACTGTAATGGAATGATCAAAGAAGTAATGTGCAACCTTCTTCGTGGTCATATAAATCCCATATACAAGCTTCTGGTAATGAGGATATCTTTGCTTTGAAGGAGTCAAAACTTCAGAAACATAATATACTGGGCGCTGAACTTTGAAGGCCTTTCCTTCTTCTTCCCGCTCGACCGTAAGTACTGTACTGACAACTTGTCCTGTGGCTGCAATGTAAATCAGCAAAGGCTCCTTGCTGATTGGGGCAGCAAGCACCGGCTGGGTGGAGAGCAGAGCTTTGAGCTCTGTAAACGCTGCATCAGCTTCTGGAGTCCACTCGAACTTTTCGGACTTCTTCATCAATCGGTAAAGAGGCAATGCCTTTTCACCGAGGCGAGAGATGAATCGACTTAAAGCGGCCAAGCATCCTGTAAGCTTCTGGACGTCATGCACACGCACAGGACGTTTCATCTGGAGTATAGTACCAATTTTTTCAGGATTGGCGTCGATTCCCGTTCGGAAACGAGAAAACCGAGTAACTTCCCACCTGGAACTCCGAACCTGCACTTTGACGGATTGAGCTTGATATCATACCTCCTGAGGTTGGCAAAGGTTTCAGCAAGGTCAGTCAGCAGGTCGGAACCCTTCCGTGACTTGACCACAATATCATCCATGTATGCCTCCACATTCCGACTGATTTGAGTGAGCAAACACTTCTGAATCATCCTCATGAACGTGGCTCCGGCATTCTTGAGGCCGAACGGCATGGTGGCATAACAGAAGCACCCGAATGGAGTGATGAAAGCTGTTTTGATCTCGTCGGGCCCGTACAGACGGATCTGATGGTACCCAGAATAGGCGTCTAGGAAAGATAAACGCTCACATCCTGCAGTCGAGTCGACTATCTGGTCGATGCGGGGGAGAGGAAAATGATCTTTCGGGCAGGCCCGATTGACATGCTTGAAATCAATGCACATGCGAAGTGACTTGTCCTTCTTGGGGACCATGACAACATTGGCGAACCACTCGGAGTGGTAAATTTCTCGGATGAACTCCGCTGCTAAGAGCTGAGCCACCTCCTCACCAATGGCCTTCCTCTTCTGGACGACGGACCGTCGAAGATGTTCTTTCACAGGTTTAAATTTTGGGTCAACTCATAGACGGTGCTCAGCCAGCCCCCTGGGAACTCCAGGCATGTCAGCAGGCTTCCATGCGAAGATGTCCCAGTTCTCACGGAGGAACTGGATGAGCGCTTCTTCCTATTTGGAGTCGACCGTCGTTGAGATGTGAGTCGGAGCAGCGTTTGGATCGGTCGGGTGAATGTGAACTGCCTTCATTTCACCGGACGACTGAAAAGTTGATTCTGAAGCAGGCTTCTTAGCTCGTAGCAACTCACTCGGATCTGCAGTCTTCTGATACTCTTGCAGCTCGACCACCGCCATCTGAGCGTCAGCAATCTTTGAGCCTTTCTGAAAACACTCTTCTGCTTTCTTTCGATTGCCTGTAACATTGATCACACCTTTGGGACCAGGCATCTTCAATTTGAGATACACATAACATGGTCGAGCCATGAAGTGTGCATAAGCTGGCCTGCCCAAAATAGCGTGATAAGCACTTTGGAAATCCACAACTTCGAATGTCAACTTTTCCTTGCGGTAATTCTTGGAATCACCGAAAACCACATCAAGAGCAATTTGGCCGAGTGACTCGGCTTTCTTCCCAGGAATGACTCCATGGAAACTCATGTTACTGGTGCTGAGCCTGGACATCGGAATGCCCATCCCTTCAATGTTTCCGCATACAGTATGTTCAAACCGCTGCCTCCATCCATCAGGACTTTGGTCAGTCAAGTGCCTTCGACAACTGGGTCGACCACCAGAGCTTGCCTCCCAGGGGTGGCAATGTGCGTAGGGTGATCAGACTGGTCGAATGTGATGGTAGTCTGGGACCACTTCAGATAATTGGGTGTTGCCGGAGCAACCATATTTACCTCACGGTTAATAACCTTCAGTCGACTTTTGCTCTCAACATCAGCAAAAATCATCAGGGTGGAATTGACCTGGGGGTACCCATCGTCACTATCTTCCTTGTCCTCAACTTTGTCCGACTCCTTTTCCTTATCTTTGGACTGCTTGCCCTGAAACTGCTGGATCAGAAGCCGACACTGTCGAGTGGTATGCTTTGGGTAAATGAGTTTACCCTCTTCATCTTTCTTGGTGTGGATGTGACACGGTAGATCCAAAACATCATTTCCATCTTGGTCTTTAACTTTCTTGGGGTTCCAAGGTCCTTTGGGTTTTCCCTTAAATTTTCCCTGGGCTACGGCCAGGGCCTCCCCAGGAGCGGCTGGCTCGGCTTTCCGCTTCTGTTTCCGACTGGAATTTCCTCCGGTTTCCTGGGCGACTGCTTTATGCTTGCCACTCCGGAGTCGATCCTCATCTTCACCATTAGTGTATTTGGTTGCAATCTCCATCATCCGATTCAGAGACATCTCTCCGGTTCGACCGAACTTCAGATTCAATTCTCTGTACTGAACGCCTTCTTTAAAGGCACAAACTGCTTGATGATCTGGTACATTTTCAACTGTGTGATGCAATGTGATCCACCTCTGGATGTAATCCCTCAGAGTTTCATTCGGTTTCTACACACAAGACCGCAATTCCGTAAGGCCTGCAGGTCACTTGCATGTTCCTTCAAATGTGGTGACAAACACTCGGGAGAGATCCTCCCAAGTGTAAATGCTGCTGGGTGCTAACTGATTCAGCCATGCTCTGGCCGAGGCTTCTAACATGAGAGGCAGGTGCTTCATGGCTACCTCATCGTTCCCACCGCCAATCTGGACAGCCACTCGGTAATCTTCGAGCCAAGTATCGGGCTTGGAATCACCGGTGAACTTACTAACTCCGATCGCCAACCTGAAGTTGGGAGGAATTACAGCGGCTCTGATGGCTCGACTAAAACACTCCGGCCCTGAAACATGTACTCTGCTACTGGTAGGCGCATCTCTGTCATGGCCTTCTCGGTGAGCTCTATTCCTGTCGACCAAACCTTGAACGAGAATGGATCTTGCATCAAAGCCTGGTTCCCTGGGGTCGACTGGAATTCTTCGCCCAACACTATGAGGGCGTATGTCCACCTGCTGTCGAAGCACATATGATCCACTCCTCGGGGGAGGGGTTGGCACTCGACGTCGATCATCATGATCGAATTGGTGATCATACTGCTCATTCCTTCTGTACTGATCACGCCGGTCTCCACGTCCCTCACGCCTCGGAGGCGATCTTGGGCTATGAGCCAACTGGACTGTATCCGCTGCAATGGATCGACTGTGGATCCTATTCCGCGACTGAGAAATAGCGGAATTCTGGTCTCCCGCTGCCCGGAGCAACGCTCTGATTTGCAACAAGCCTCTGCCAGCCTCTGACTGGGAGGGCTGAATCGACTCTGCTATATGGGCCGCAACCGCCAAATTCTGAATCGGAGTACGATATACCTGCGGGGGCGGAAAGATTTGACGTCGACTGGATTCTGGAGCCCGTTGACGCGCTCGCACGTCGAGTATTCGCTGGAGATTCTCCACTCGAGTGCGCTCAGCCAAGTTAGCCAAGCGCGCGTCCTCCAAGGCTCGGGCCTCGGGGGTTTCTCCAACGATAGGAGTGTGGAGTGCATCCATGTTCCGGCGGTGAAGTTCCTCCCGCTGCAACGACGTGAGAGGCTCGGGGAGATACTCTTCGTGAGGACGCGACGGGTCGCCCCCATCCGCGCCTCCGTCAACGCGGGGGAAACCGGGAGGACTATGTGGCCCATCGATCACCAGAACCTCTGCAGCTGGGTCACTGCTGTCGCATTCGGATGCGGTCTCTGCGGAGCCAGTCGACAGGTCGAACAAGCCGTAGAGGGATTCGTCGGGCTCGATTGCCGCGACTTGTGGGGTGGCCGACTGGCGGTCCACCGCATGCCTCACCCACCTCTGAAGCCTCGACCGACCGGAGCGCTTGCGCCGGCGAGAAACAGGGCGGGGAGATGCCACGGGAGCCGACCGATACTGGGTCGACGGCTGCCGCAGGAGGACACCACGGACGCATGCGCGAAAGTGCGTCGCCCCGCGGACGGGGAGCGCGTCGACGTCGAGTGAAGCCTCCTGAAGCCAAGCGGAGTCGTCGGCGATGAACGTGAGAGCGCCGAGACGGATCTCGCAGCCCTCCGCCAAAGCTCCGCCCGAAACCATGATCAAGGAGATCGGAAAAAATCGCAACTTCTCAAACCAGGCGCTAAGACTCCTAGCCCCAAGGTGGGCGCCAACTGTCGTGGTTCTAACTCTGACAGTGATGTAGGGGGGTAAGTATGGAGAGACGAGGTCTTAGCTATGGAGAGGTTGTAAGGACACAAGGTTTATGAGTTCAGGCCCTTCTCGGAAGAAGTAAAAGCCCTATGTCTCGGAGCCCGGAGGAGGTCGACTGGATTATGTGTGTATGAGTTACAGAGGTGCGAACCCTTGTCTCGGAGGAGGGGGTGGTTTATATAGAGTGCGCCAGGACCCCGGCCAGCCCACGTTACGAAGGGTTCAATGTACAATAAGGTAGGGCGTTACTGATAACGCTAGTAATAAAGTGCTATGATGACCATAAAAGCTACTTAATGACCGACCGTTAGCGTGCGGGGTGACTTTAGGTCTCCTGGTCGTCGAGTGGTTGGATCTTGGTTGAGTAATTGCTTCTTGGTCGAATGTCTTCGAGTCTGTCAAGTGGAACACCTCGAAGTCGATTGAAAGGTGATTTATTCTAGAGGTGTCCTTGGGTAGGGCAGTTAGGACAGGTCCGTGACCCTACCCTAGGTATATAGCTTCATCAGCCGGAGTTGAGGCAGGAGCGAAGGTCGACGACGGCGGCGGCGCTCGAGTGCTGAGGCGACGCAAGATGGAAGAGAGACGAAGAGGCAACGGGAGGAAAGGAAAGGGACCCTCGGCCCTATTTATAAGACAAAGAGATAGGCGATAGGCGCGGAAATCGAGGAGCCCAAAAAATTGATATGCGGCAAAGTTGTTGCCTCGATTGTTGGAGGATTATTAATGAAGGGTATCTTCGGTTTTAATGAACAGGTGACGTCATGGCGGTTTATTACGAACCCGGAGGATGACATCATGGCGGTTTACAAGATCTGCGCGAAGGTGCAGAAGGAGGAATTCTTCTAAGTGTTGAAAATTGACATTAATGAGTTCAAATCAATCTGGGGCCTAATGTTGGGGATATTACTATTAAGTATAAACCGGCCATGAGGGGCCGGGTTATGTCCACAAGGAGTTAGTCATGTTTGAAGCCCATGAAGACAAGAGGTATGGCGCTTTATAGAGGAGGTCTAACATGAAGGCCCAGGGCCCAAAGGCGGATTAGAGCCCGTAGGCGTAAACCGCCATATGATAGGTAACTTATTCTGTAAGGCAAGGAAAGTTACAAACCGAGCCGGGCACGTTTACGATCCGGCGTCGGGATTCTGTAAACCGCCGGGTGTCAACCTCTGTATATAAAGGGACGACCCGGCGGCGGTTTAGGGACAACAAACAATAAATCGAGAACCAGGCAAAGCGGATTCGCTCCCTGGTCATCGAAACCCTAGCAATTCCATCACAACTGGACGTAGGCTTTTACCTTCATCGTAAGGGGCCGAACCAGTATAATTCCTCGTGTCCCTTGTCCGCTTTAACCCCTTCAGGCTAACCCATCGTGATGGATCCACGACTAAGTCCTTTCACGAGGGACATCTGCCGTGACAAAACCACGACACCTGGCGCATCGGACTCGGGGCGTCACATGTATATTGTTTATTTCAAAATAGTTGACAGCTTATTTCCATTCTTCAAAAAATGTACGGAAGATAGTAGATGGAACCTACTACACTGAGGGCTCTGAATTAACTTATAAGGAGAAAGATTATCTTATCTCATTTATTATTGATGTTGAGAATTACAATATCAATTATGAAACTCCTGCACATTATGGTCAATACGTGCCACTAGTGCACGTGTTGAACTATGGTAACATCCATGGAGATGGCATGGTAAGATTTTTTAATATTACGATATTAGTGCATCTTTTGCATACATTCTTCTAAAGCTAATCTACATTGCTAACTACTACGTTATCATTATGTTTTTCAACAGAAATTCCCGAAGGATTGTGTGCCGCATCTGATGTTTACGAAAGGCCGCCTTGATTTTATTAGCTTACGGCCAAGTCCTCCTAGGCTTCACCGTTGTTCATACAAGATTTCTCAAACATATGAAGACATGACAATCAAAGAATGGAAAAAATGTATGAAGAATCATAGGGAGCTACTTGGAAGCAACATTGTGCGAAGCGCACGAATTGGAGGCAGGATAATCTCCATCCTTCGTAATGGAGAGTCAGGGGCTATCTTGTTTTATGCTATTTTACCTTAGAGAGGGTAGTAGGTCCTAGCTAATACTCATGATCATGTGCTAAGAACAATTAACTAGGGTTGGTTAGATGACTATGATGATGATGAGTATGACTTGTTATTATGATAACGAGTAGAAGTTGTTAGATGACTGTGATGATGATGAGTATGACTTGTTACTATGATAACGAGTAGAAGTGTTAGATGAGTATGATGATGAGAATGACTTGTTATTATGATAACGATGATGATTTATTATTAAAGATTATGATGCTTAGTTGTTGTATCATTACGAGCATGATCAGTTGTTATATATATATATCAGTGGGTGAAATAAACATGGATTAGATTCAAGTGGAGGCAACACATGGTGCGGATCCAAAGTACTACTAATCCAAACTTGATCATACTAATCCAAACTAAAGTGATCAAGTTTGAATTGGTAGTACTTTGGATCTGCACCGTGTTGCCTCCACTTGAATCTAATCCATGTCTCTTTCACCCACTGAAATAATAACTCATGATGATCATAAAATCATATGATGAGACTACTATATAAAACCAGTACAAATACAGCAGCAATATGAAGTAGAAAAAAACAGCAAACTTTACCAGTAGCGCGGGTAGCCCACCAGGCGCTACTGCTAGGGAGGTGTAGTAGTAGCGCCAAGTGGAACAAACACGCTGCTGCTAGGAAGGTGTATTAGTAGCACTGGACGTCCAAAGAGCACTATTGCTATGCAGGATAGTAGTAGCGTGGCCTACCCGCACTACTGCTAAACATTAGTT
>NC_041390.1:69341917-69344432 GCF_002162155.2 Triticum dicoccoides | reverse complement strand
CACTATGATGACCCACAAGTATAGGGGATCTATCGTAGTCCTTTCGATAAGTAAGAGTGTCGAACCCAATGAGGAGCGGAAGGAAACGATAAGCAGTTTTTAGTAAGGTATTCTCTGGAAGCACTGAAATTATCGGTAACAGATAGTTTTGTGATAAGGTAATTTGTAATGGGTAAGAAGTAACAAAAGTAAACAAGGTGCAGCAAAGTGGCCCAATCCTTTTTGTAGCAAAGGAAAAGCCTGAAGAAACTCTTATATAAAGGAAAGCACTCCCAAGGACACATGGGAATTATCGTCAAGCTAGTTTTCATCATGTGCATATGATTCACGTTCGGTACTTCGATAATTTGATATGTGGGTGGACCGGTGCTTTGGTACTACCCTTCCTTGGACAAGCATCCCACTTACGATTAACCCCTCTTGCAAGCATCCGCAACTACAAAAGAAGTATTAAGGTAAACCTAACCATAGCATGAAACATATGGATCCAAATCAGCCCCTTACGAAGCAACGCATAAACTAGGGTTTAAGCTTCTATCACTCTAGCAACCCATCATCTACTTATTACTTCCCAATGCCTTCCTCTAGTCCCAAACAATGGTGAAGTGTCATGTAGTCGACATTCACATGACACCACTAGAGGAGAGACAACATACATCTCATCAAAATATCGAACGAATACCAAATTCCACATGACTACTTATAGCAAGACTTCTCCCATGTCCTCGGAAACAAACGTGACTACTCACAAATCATATTCATGTTCATAATCAGAGGGGTATTAATATGAATAAAGGATCTGAACATATGATCTTCCACCGAATAAACCAACTAGCATCAACTACAAGGAGTAATCAACACTACTAGCAACCCACAGGTACCAATCTGAGGTTTTGAGACAAAGATTGGATACAAGAGATGAACTAGGGTTTGAGATGAGATGGTGCTGGTGAAGATGTTGATGGAGATTGACCCCCTCCTAATGAGAGGATCGATGATGATGGCGATGGTGATGATTTCCCCCTCTCGGAGGGAAGTTTCCCCGACAGAACAGCTCCGCCGGAGCCCTAGATTGGTTCCGCCAAGGTTTCGCCTCGTGGCGGCGGAGTTTCATCCCATAAGCTTGCTTATGATTTTTTTCCTCGGACAAGACCTCATATAGCAGAAGATGGGCACCGGAGGCCTGTCAGGGGGCCCACGAGGCAGGGGGCGCGCCCCCCACCCTCGTGGATGGTGGGTGGCCCCCTCTGGTACTTCCTTCGGCCAATATTTTTTAGGGACAATTGCATTTTTACCCCTAGTTGGTTCCTACCCATGGGTTTTGCCCTTACTTTTCGAGCTTGCTCAATTTTGCCCTTACTTTTTGCATCGAGGTCGCTCGAATGCCCTTTGACCGTTTACCAAAACTTTGAAAATTCATAACTAATTCATATGAACTCAGAAAAATGCAAATAAGATATCAAAATGTTCAGATAAACATTTCCTTTATGTGCATATCATTTGCATTCAGGACAAAAGCATCCTTTAAACTGCCTGAGGTAATTAATGTTATTAACATTATTAAAAATAAAAAGGTATAAACAATATTTTTTCATGAATAAAAATTACATGCAAATGTAGGTGATGTTTTCTGAACATCCAGATATCTTATTTGCATTTTTCTGAGTTCGTATCATCTTGTTAAGAATGTTCTAACGACTTTGACCATTATTTGGAAACTTCATAACAAGTTGATACGAACTTAGAAAAATGCAAATAAGATATCAGGATGTTTAGAAAACATCACCTACATTTGCATGTAATTTTTATTCATGAAAAAAATATTATTTATACCTTTTTATTTTTAATAATGTTAATAACATTAATTACCTCAGGTAGTTTAAAGGGTGCTTTTGTCCTGAATGCAAATGATATGCACATAAAGGTAATGTTTATCCGAACATTTTGATATCTTATTTGCATTTTTTGAGTTCATATGAATTAGTTATGAATTTTCAAAGTTTTGGTCAAACGGTCAAAGGGCATTCGAGGGACCTCGACAGAAAAAGTAAGGGCAAAACTGAGAAAGCTCGAAAAGTAAGGGCAAAACCCGTGGGTAGGAACCAACTAGGGGTAAAAATGCAATTGTCCCTATTTTTTATATATTCTGAAACGTTCTCCAGTGAAGTTTCAGGATTTTTGGAGTTGTGCAGAATAGGTCTCTAATATTTGCTCCTTTTCCAGCCCAGAATTCCAGCTGTCGGCATTCCCCCTCTTCATGTAAACCTTATAAAATAAGAGAGAATAGGCATAAGTATTGTGACATAATGTGTAATAACAGCCCATAATGCAATAAATATCGATATAAAAGCATGATGCAAAATGGACGTATCAACTCCCCCAAGCTTAGACCTCGCTTGTCCTCAAGCGAAAACCGATATCGAAAAATATGTCCACATGTTTAGAGATAGAGGTGTCTATAAAATAAAATATGGACATGAGGGCATCATGATCATTCTTAGAACAACAACATATA
>NC_041390.1:69312467-69341777 GCF_002162155.2 Triticum dicoccoides | reverse complement strand
TGATCTCTTATGCTAAAGTAACAATTCATTCACAGTTTCAAGTATGAATCATAAACTTCATTGAAAACTAACAAACTATAATCTCAGTCATTAAAGTAATTGCAATTTATCATAACATCGGAAAGAGTCAATATAAGAGCTTTTCAGCAAGTCCACATACTCAACTATCATTTAGTCTTTCACAATTGCTAACACTCACGCAGTATTTATGGGTATGAAGTTTTAATCAGACACAGAGAAAGATAGGGGCTTATAGTTTTGCCTCCCAACCTTTTACCTCAAGGGTAATGTCAACAATAATAGTTCATGAAAACTCACATCCAATTGGCTATATATATCAGGATCTTTCCAACACATTGTGCTTGCCAAATGATAAAATGTAAAAAGGAAAGGTGAAAATCACCATGACTCTTGTATGAAGTATAAGACAAGAATAAAAGATAGGCCCTTCTCATAGGGAAGCAGAGGTTGTCATGTGCTTTTATAGTTGGATGCACGAAATCTTAATGCAAAAGAACGTCACTTTATATTGCCACTTGTGATATGGACCTTTATTATGCAGTCCGTCACTTTTATTCCTTCCACATCACAAGATCGTATAAAGCTTATTTTCTCCACACTGATAAATCATACATATTTAGAGAGCAATTTTTATTTCTTGCAACAATGACAACTTACTTGAAGGATCTTACTCAATCCATAGGTAGTTATGTTGGACTCTCATGGCAAAACTGGGTTTAAGGATATTTGGAAGCACAAGTAGTATCTCTACTTCATGCAAAGAATTTGCTAGCATGAGAGGGAAAGGCAAGCTCAACATGTCGGATGGTCCATGACAATATAATTTATTTCGGATATAAGAAAACATAACCCATTACGTTGTCTTCCTTGTCCAACATCAACTCTTTAGCATGTCATATTTTAATGAGTGCTCACAATCATAAAAGATATCCAAAATAGTATATTTATATGTGAAGACCTCTCTTTCTTTATTACTTCCTATTAATTGCAACGATGACCAAAACTATGTTTGTCAACTTTCAACAACTTTTATTCATCATACTCTTCATATGTGAAGTCACTACTCTCCATAAGATCCATATGATCTCTTTAGTTCCTTTTATTCTTTCTCTTCTCTTTTATTTTTATATTCCCTCAAGATCATAGCAAGATGGCAAAGCCCTTGACTCAACACTAATCTTTTTTATATGTAGCTCACGGACTTGATTACAAAGAAGGATCATGAAGCAAAACCCAGAACTAGATCATACTAAAACTTTATTCTACTAGATCAAGATATTACCAAAAGGATCGAACTAAGAAAAACAGTAAATATAAAAATGTGTGATGGTGATACGATACCGGGGCACGTCCCCCAAGCTTGGCAGTTGCCAAGGGGGTGCCCATACCAGATACTCAGTTCTTCTTTGTTCGTGAAGAAGATGATGGCGATGATGGATAGTCGCACATCAGGCGTAGGAGATCCTCCAATTTGCGGATGATGCCCTTGAGTGCGATGATATGCTCCTTCAACAAAATATTTTCACTTGTGAGATACTTGTTTTGAATGCGAGCTAACTCAATCATCTTGAAAGCTTCAATCTCCGTTGGGGTAAGGAGATTGTGATGAGGTTGAAGGATTTCTTAGTCTTCTACTGTCGAACTTGATCTCCCATGGCCTTCTTGATCCCATCATCCTCGTTGATCTCCCCGGGTTCCTCTCTCTTAAGCTCTATCTTCATTAGCCAAGCATTGTTGCCCTCATTGTCGGAGGAAGGAGACGACATGATGCCTGGCCTTGACAACCCTGGCAGAAAACAGCTCGAAACAAAAACAGGATACAATTGCGTGATACGGTGGTCAAAACCTTTGGGAGATTATATAATGAATTTTTACCGACCAAAAGAAGTACCGCACAAGAAAACAGAGTCCAGAGAGCACACGAGGTGCCCCGAGGCAGGGGGCGCCCAGGGGGGTAGGGCACGCCCTCCACCCTCGTGGAAGCCTCGTGTCCTTCCCGGACTGCTTCTTATTTTCCTATTTTCTTAAATATTCCAAAACGGAGAAAAATTGCTATTAGAACTGTTTTGGAGTCGGTTTACTTACCGTACCTCATACCTATTCCTTTTCGGAGTCTCAAACGTTCTGGAAAGTGTCCTTTATGTATTCCTCCAGGGTTACAGTTTCGATAACATTAGTTTCAACATTTATAGGATTACCTGAGATACAATGTTTGATTCTTTGACCGTTCACCACCCTCGGATTTGTGCCTTCGAAGTTGTTGATTTTATGGCACCGGAACAATAGACCTCCTCAATAATGTAAGGACCTTCCCGTTTTGAGAGGAGTTTGCCTGCAAAAGGTCTTAAACGAGAGTTGTATAACAATACATAATCACCTACATTAAACTCATGTTTTTGCATCCTTTTGTCATGTCATATTTTAACTTTTTCCTTAAACAGTTTGGCATTCTCATAAGCATGGGATCTCCATTCATCAAGTGAGCTAATGTCAAAAAGCCTCTTTTCACCGGCAAGTTTGAAATCATAATTGAGCTCTTTAATGGACCGATGTGCCTTATGTTCTAGTTCGAGAGGTAAGTGACAAGCTTTTCCATAAACCATTTTATATGGAGACATACCCATAGGATTTTTATATGCAGTTCTATAAGCCCATAATGCATCATCAAGTTTCTTGGACCAATTCTTTCTAGATCTATTGACAGTCTTTTGCAAAATTAATTTAAGCTCTCTATTACTCAGTTCTACTTGACCGCTAGACTGTGGATGATATGGAGATGCAATTCTATGATTAACATCATACTTAGCAAGCATCTTACGAAAAGCACCATGAATAAAATGTGAACCACCATCAGTCATTACGTATCTAGGAACTCCAAACCTCGGAAAAATAACTTCTTTAAGCATCTTAATAGAGGTGTTATGATCAGCACTACTAGTTGGAATAGCTTCTACCCACTTAGTAACGTAATCAACATCAACTAAAATATGTGTATACCCATTAGAGGAAGGAAACGGTCCCATATAATCAAAGCCCCAAACATGAAATGGTTCAATAACAAGTGAATAATTCATAGGCATTTCTTGACGTTTGCTAAAATTCCAATTCTTTGGCATTCATCACAAGACAAGACAAACTTACGGGCATCTTTGAAGAGAGTAGGCCAATAAAAACCGGATTGCAATACCTTATGTCCAGTTCTATCTCCAGTATGGTTTCCTCCATAAGCCTCGGAGTGACATTTGCGTAGGATCTGTTCATGTTCATACTCAGGTACACAACGTCTAATAACACCATCTAATCCTTCTTTATAAAGGTGTGGGTCATCCCAGAAGTAAAATCATAGAAAAACTTTTTCTTTTGTTGGTATGTGAAACTAGGTGGTTTAAATTTAGCAACAATGTAATTAGCATAATCAGCATACCATGGAGTAGTACGAGAAGCATTTATGATGTCTAATTGTTCATCGGGAAAGCTATCATCAATAGGTAGTGGGTCATCAAGAATATTCTCTAACCTAGATAAGTTGTCTGCAACGGGGTTCTCCGCTCCCTTTCTATCAATAATATGCAAATCAAATTCTTGTAGCAAGAGAACCCATCTAATAAGTCTAGGTTTAGCATCTTTCTTTTCCATAAGATATTTAATAGCAGCATGATCAGTGTGAACAGTTACTTTAGAATCAACAATATAAGGTCTGAACTTATCACAAGCAAACACAACTGCTAAAAATTCCTTTTCAGTAGTAGCATAATTTCTCTGGGCACTATCCAGAGTCTTACTAGCATATTGGATAACATTTAATTTCTTATCAACTCTTTGTCCTAGAACAACCCCTACAGCATAATCACTAGCATCACACATAATTTCAAAGGGTAAATTCCAATCAGGTGGCTGAACAATAGGTGCAGAAATCAAGGCTTTCTTAAGTATTTCAAATGCTTCTACACAATCATCATCAAAGACAAATGGAACATCTTTTTGTAAGATATTAGTCAGAGGCCTAGAAATTTTAGAGAAGTTCTTAATGAACCTCCTATAAAAACCAGCATGACCAAGGAAACTTCTTATACCTTTAATGTCCTTAGGACACGACATCTTTTCAATAGCATCAAATTTAGCGTTATCAACTTCAATACCTCTTTCAGAAATTTTATGCCCCAAGACAATACCTTCATTAACCATAAAGTGGCACTTCTCCCAATTCAGATTAGTTTCTTCACATCTCTGCAAAACTCGATCAAGGTTGCTTAATCAATCATCAAAAGAAGTTCCATAAACGGAGAAATCATCCATGAAAACCTCAACAATCTTTTCACAAAAGTCAGAGAATATAGAAGTCAGACATCTTTGAAAGGTAGCAGATGCATTGCATAAACCAAAAGGCATACATCTATAAGCAAAGGTACTGAAAGGGCAAGTAAAAGTTGTCTTTTCTTGATCCTCTTTTGACACAGGTATTTGAGAGAAACCAGAATAACCATCTAGAAAGCAAAAATGTGTATGTTTGGATAATCTTTCTAGCATTTGATCAATAAAAGGTAACGGTTAATGATCCTTTTTAGTAGCTTTATTTAATTTGCGGAAATCAATTATCATTCTATAACCTGTAACAATTCTTTGTGAAATCAATTCATCTTTATCATTAGGAACAACAGTGATACCTCCCTTCTTAGGGACACAATGGACAGGACTTACCCACTGACTATCAGCAATGGGATAAATTATACCTGCCTCCAGAAACTTTAGTATTTCTTTTCTTACCACTTCTTTCACCTTAGGATTTAACCGTCATTGGTGATCAACGACCGGTTTCGCGTCTTTCTCCAATTTTATTTTGTGCTGGCAAAGAGTGGGACTAATGCCCTTAAGATCATCAAGAGTATATCCAATAGCAGCATGGTGCTTCTTCAGAGTTTTCAATAATTTCTTTTCTTCATGCTCTGAAAAGTTGGCACTAATAATAACAGGATATATCTCTTTCTCATCAAGATAAGCATATTTAAGAGTATCAGGTAAAGGTTTAAGCTCAAAGACGGGATCACCCTTGGGTGGAGGAGGATCCCCTAGGATTTCAACAGGCAAGTTGTGTTTCAAAATATGTCCCTGTTTAAAGAATACTTCATCTATTTCCCTTCTTCCATTCATAAACATATCATTTTCATGGTCAAGCAAATATTGTTCTAAAGGATCATTAGGAGGCACGACAATAGAAGCAAGACCAATAATTTCATCTTTACTAGGCAATTCTTTATCATGGGGTTGTCTACGAAATTTAGCAAAATTAAACTCATGAGATGTATCCCCCAAACCAATAGTAACAACATCCTTTTTGCAATCTATCCTAGCATTAACAGTATTCAAGAAGGGTCTACCAAATATAATGGGACAAAAGTTATCTTGTGGGGAACCAAGAACAAGAAAATCAGCAGGATATTTAACTTTCCCACACAAGACTTCAACATCTCTAACAATCCCAACTGGTGAAATAGTGTCTCAATTGGCAAGCTTAATTGTAACATCAATTTCCTCTATCTCAGCAGGTGCAATATCATGCATAATTTCTTTATATAAGGAATGAGGTATTGCACTTGCACTAGCACCCATATCACATAAGCCATGATAGCAATGATCTCCTATTTTAAGAGAAATAACTGGCATGCCTACAACAGGTCTATGTTTATTTTTAGTGTCAGGTCTAGCAATTCTAGCAGCTTCATCACAGAAGTAAATAGCATGCCCATCAATATTATCGGCCAAGAGATCTTTAACCATAGCAACACTAGGTTCAACTTTAATTTGTTTAGAGGGTGTAGATGTTCTAGTATTACTCTTACGAACCAAAGTTGAAGCTTTAGCATGATCCTTTATTCTAACAGGGAAAGGTGGTTTCTCAATATAAGTAGTAGGAACAACTGAATCATTATAAGTGATAGTCTTTTCTTCAACTTTAATAGGTGCAACTACTTTTACTTTAATGGGAGGATTATATTTAAACCACTTCTCCTTAGGGAGATCAACATGACTAGCAAATGATTCACAGAAAGAAGCTACTATCTCAGAGTCAAGTCCATATTTAGTGCTAAATTCACGGAAAGCATTGGTATCCATAAAAGGTTTAGCACAATCAAACTTAGGTATTATACCTGACTCCTTACCTTCGTTGAGATCCCAATCTTCAGAGTTGCGTTTAATTCTTTCCAATAAATCCCATTTGAATTCAATAGTCTTCATCATAAAAGAACCAGTACAAGAAGTATCGAGCATGGAGCGATTATCGAGAGAAAGCCGAGCATAAATTTTTGAATAATAATTTCTCTTGAGAGCTCATGATTGGGGCATGAATATAACATTGACTTAAGCCTCCCCAAGCTTGAGCAATGCTTTCTCCTTTGCGAGGCCAAAAATTATATATATAATTACGATCACGATGAACAAGATGCATAGGATAAAACTTATGATGAAATTCCAATTTCAATCGGTTGTAGTTCCATGATCCCATATCATCACATAGCCTAAACCATGGCAATGCCTTTCCCTTCAAAGATAAAGGGAAGGCCTTCTTCTTGATAACATCCTCGGGCATACCTACAAGCTTAAATAATCCACAAACTTCATCCACATAGATTAGGTGCAAATCGGGATGCAATGTTCCATCTCCTGTAAAAGGATTAGCTAGCAGTTTCTCTATCATACCCAAAGGAATTTCAAAGTAAACATTTTCAGTAGGTTCAGTAGGTTGAGCAGAAACTCTTTGCTCTACTGGTCGGGGTGAAGATACCCCGAAAAAGCCCCTCAAAGGATTATGTTCCATAGTAACAAGTGACAGTAAATTTCAGCACACTATATAAATTTTTCCTTACCAAAGGCGCTTCACGTCCCCGGCAACGGCGCCAGAAAAGAGTCTTGATGACCCACAAGTATAGGGAATCTATCGTAGTCCTTTCAATAAGTAAGAGTGTCGAATCCAATGAGGAGCAGAAGGAAATGATAAGCAGTTTTCAGTAAGGTATTCTCTGCAAGCACTGAAATTATCGGTAACGGATAGTTTTGTGATAAGGTAATTTGTAACGAGTAAGAAGTAACAAAAGTAAACAAGGTGCAACAAGGTGGCCCAATCCTTTTTGTAGCAAAGGACAAGCCTGAATAAACTCTTATATAAAGGAAAGCGCTCCCAAGGACACATGGGAATTATCGTCAAGCTAGTTTTCATCACGTTCATATGATTCGCGTTCGATACTTTGATAACTTGATATGTGGGTGGACCGGTGCTTGGGTACTGCCCTTCCTTGGACAAGCATCTCACTTATGATTAACCACTCCTGTAAGCATCCGCAACTACAAAAGAAGTATTAAGGTAAACCTAACCATAGCATGAAACATATGGATTCAAATCAGCCCCTTACGAAGCAACGCATAAACTAGGGTTTAATCTTCTGTCACTCTAGCAACCCATCATCTACTTATTACTTCCCAATGCCTTCCTCTAGGCCCAAACAATGGTGAAGTGTCATGTAGTCGACGTTCACATGACACCACTAGAGGAGAGACAACATACATCTCATCAAAATATCGAACGAATACCAAATTCACATGACTACTTATAGCAAGACTTCTCCCATGTTCTCAGGAACAAACGTAACTACTCACGAATCATATTCATGTTCATAATCATAGGGGTATTAATATGCATAAAGGATCTGAACAATGATCTTCCACCGAATAAACCAACTAGCATCAACTACAAGGAGTAATCAACACTTCTAGCAACCCACAGGTACCAATCTGAGGTTTTGAGACAAAGATTGGATACAAGAGATGAACTAGGGTTTGAGATGAGATGGTGCTGGTGAAGATGTTGATGGAGATTGACCCCCTCCCGATGAGAGGGTCGATGATGATGACGGTGGTGATGATTTCCCCCTCCCGGAGGGAAGTTTCCCTGGCAGAACAGCTCCGACGGAGCCCTAGATTGGTTTCGCCAAGGTTCCGTCTCGTGGCGGCGGAGTTTCATCCCGTAAGCTTGCTTATGATTTTTTTCTCGGACGAAAGACCTCATATAGCAGAAGATGGGAACCGTAGGCCTGCCAGGGGGGGCCCACGAGGCAGGGGCATGCCCAGGGGGTAGGGCGCGCCCCCACCCTCGTGGATGGTGGGTGGCCCCCCTCTGGTACTTCCTTCTCCCAATATTTTTTCTATATTCTGAAACATGCTCCCATGAAGTTTCAGGACTTTTGGAGTTGTGCAGAATAGGTCTCTAATATTTGCTCCTTTTCCAGCGTAGAATTCCAGCTGCCGGCATTCCCCCTCTTCATGTAAAACTTGTAAAATAAGAGAGAATAGGCATAAGTATTGTGACATAATGTGTAATAACAGCCTATAATGCAATAAATATTGATATAAAAGCATGATGCAAAATGGACGTATCACACTACTACGCCTCCAACCCGCGCTACTACTAGGCTTTTCCCTAGTAGTGAACCATCTCTTGACACCACAAGGATAATGAGGTTCTTCGATAACAATGCTAACATGAGGGGAATGATGCTCAAGCGTCATCGTCACCGAATCCAATAACGAAAAGCCATATTCTTGGTTTCAACCTGAAGAACAAGTTCGCGCATATCCGACTAATGACTTCAACAAGGTAAGGACACAAAAACACCACCATTGTTAGGTACAACCAACTTGAGTTAGACCTAAGATTTTAACCCTGGAGTTCGAGATCGGGTACTCGAGAAGCACCATAGAGCAAGGGCAATCATGTATTATTGTGTGATGCCCCAAGACCGGAGCTCCAGATGCCTTCCATGTTTTCCGAGTTTCGTCGTCTAATTTGTTTTGTCTGTTGCATTCATCTTTGCATCATGTGCATTGCATCATGTCATCATGCCATCATGTCATTTCATTTTTTTAACTCAACTAAATAAATGGCATGGATCTTTGATCCATTTAAATCGAGGGAATTCACATGGTGAGTTCTCTTTATAACATACCCTCCTGATATTTAGGGAGCTATATTAAATATTTCATTAATTTGGAATGAACCACAACCCACTTGCATTTTAAAGTTCCTTCTGTGTGCCCATATCCTAATCCATGCTCTTTCCTCTTTTGAACCCATTTGAAGTTCTGGCACTTGGCTATATAGCAAAGTAGCTGCATGCCTATTGTAACATCCCAAAATTCTAAATTTTGGAATGTTATATAAATAGATAGATTTGATTGATTGACTGAAAATGAGTGAAATTTGAAACTTTTTGAAAGTTAAATGAGAGGACTTTCCCAAACTTTCATTTTTGCATTTATGATCTCCGTGAATTCAAATTATTTTCACCACAAAACCCTGGAGAGAAGATGACATGACTTCTTCCATTTATTTAAATGGAAAGGGTTTCGAAAAGATTTGAATTTCATTCGGAAATATTTCCAATTCATAAACTTCATGCAACTCGATGATTTTCACGAGAGAAGATTATATGACTTCTTCAAAATATATGAAATATGAGTTGGAAGTTTTAAAAGAATTAAATTCAAAGTTCTTTTGAAATTATTTTCAATTTGGAGTTATTTGAGTTTTATTCAAATTATTTTTCTCCAAAAATAAAATATATGGAAAATAGGGTAACATGATTCCCTACAACAGAAAATTGGTGAGAAATAAATTTGAATTTATTTTGGTATTTAAAAAATGATTTTTACTGGATTTTAGTAGGGCAGTAGCACTCTTTGAATTATTTGAATTTTTCTCCATTTTATATGACTTGAAAAGAATGTCCACGTTGTAGAAAATCTTTTTCTGAAAATTTTGATATATAATATGCCTATATATAATTTTACGTTTATTTTTGTTATTTTGTTTTTCATTTTCTGTTTCTATTAAAGAAAACAAACTACGCGTGCGCCTGGAACTAACCGCCGCCCACATGCGTAGCGTAGCAGGAGACCGGCCCGTTTTTCTATTGTTTTCTTTTGTCTTTTTTATTTTCTTTTCGCTAATGTTTAGTTTTTTATAAACAAACTTCAGAAAAAAAATAGACTTCAAAAAAAACTGCAGCCCATGTATGCGCGCGGCCGGCCGAGGCCTTTAGGCCCGTGCGAGGCGTTAGCTTTTTTTTCTCTGTTTCGTATATTTTTCGTCTATGTTTAGTCTCACATTGTCTAGCCTTTGACCCTTAAACCTCTTTTCCACCTATAAATATAGACCCATAGAGCTTCCAAAAATCATCCGATTTGGATTAAATCAATATTTTGGTTTGACTAGATTCATTTAAGAAAAATATTTTTCTCCTCTTCGGCGCGACTTCTGAAAGTTGTCTCCTCTCTCTGAAGTTGACTTTTCTTTGCCTTATAAAGGTAATTCCTTTGTTTTCCTTTTCTTTTTAAACTTCCGTAGTATATTATTTCTGGACTAATACGATAGAATAATTAGATTATCAATTAGTCTACGTATTTATACATTAGACCTTAGCCGTATCTATTTTTTTCGTAAAACACCTTGGCCCTGATTTTTCAAATAGCCATAACTTTTTACTCGTTCATCCAAATTAGATGAATCCAACGCCCACTTCTTCATTATGATCCCCTCTATCCAGTAAAACAACTTAAACATGTTTTTGAAAATTTAAAATTTGTTTTCAAAAAGATTTGAATTTGAATCTTCATTTGATCATAACTTGAGCTTTATAACTTCGTTTGAGTTGATTCTTTTAGCAAATCGAAGCTCTTGACCTAAACTTTCTGATAAGGCCAAATTCACATAATTTTGGTATTGTTAGAAGTTGTTTTATGTTGCAAGAGTTATTTGCTTGGTTTTGATGTTTTCCGAACTATCTTCTTCGTTCTTCCCGATCTTTTGAGTGATTGTTGATGTGCGGTTATTATTGCTTGCTCACGATAGATTGAATGGAGTGTGACGAGTAGAACTATCAAGAGTTATGAGTGTGAATCATCTTCATCAACAGTATAAGGCAAGTTAACACTTTGATCATACTTTTCATTATCCAGTTTTTATGCAATAGTTTCACCCTCAAACATTGCATGAGTAGGACTTGATAACATGTGGGTATTAGGAAGTAGTTGATGAGGTAGGAACCTATTGTCCTGTATCAAACCCTGGGAGTTACTTATACATTATGCTTATACTGCTATGCTATGCTCGTAGACGTGGATTTGCTTGAGAGTATTCATGACAGATGTGAGAGTTCATAATTAATGGTTAACTTAAGGTGGCTACTTAAACACACATCTGGGTGGAATGGTTGGGGCATCCTGGAGTACCCGGTGGTTTGCCCGGGCACCTGGAGAACCCAGTGCTTTCCCAAGGGGATCCCGGAGGACTCGTGTGATCACCCTATGGAATGTCACCCAGGCTCAAAGGGGTCATAAGATTTTTCATGCTAGAAACTTCCGTGTGCAGCCACAAGCTATTATGGGCTCTAGCATAGTTGAGTAAGTTGCGTGAAACTCGTGAAGAGATAGACTAGCAGGTAGTGGGTTGTAGGTGGTATAGTCTATCCGGAGTAGAGAGTTAATGCTTCTGAAAGACTGTGTCTCGGTCATCCGTTTCTCAAACACCATGTAGTGCGAGAAATCCAACGGAGGAGATCGAGTCTTGTGGGAAAAAGTGCGCAAACCTCTGCAGAGTGTACAAACTAATCATGGTTAGCCGTGTCCCCGGTTATGGACATCTTAAGCATCTGGTATTTGGATTATCGTATTGATCTCATCACGTTACTTAAATAATTTGTTGGGTTATTGGTGTTAATTTGGGATTGAGTTGGAGTAACCTTCTTAATATTTTTCAACCAACTTTGTATTTAGATAAATTATATTCCTTTGATGTAGGGAAAAATTGGCTTTTCGCGAAACTTTAACCGTAGAGCTTTCCACCAGCCAAATATGCATGTAGTGATAGCTATTATTCATTATTATCCTATGGTGTGAATTTGCCAGTACATTCAATGTACTGACCCTTTGTGGCTGCAACGTCTCATGTTGCAGGATTATCTTACGACGAGTAAGTGATACGTTAGGGTTACGATTTCTATACTCAACTTTGCCGTTGGTGTTGATGGGAATCCACAACCTTGTTGTTACTTCCGCTATTTGGATTGAGGTAATAGTGTTTACGTTACTTCATACATTTGATTTACCTCTGTTATAAATCCTCGAGTACTGTGTGTGTCAGCATACCGATCCAGGGATGACACTTAAGCACAGAGACTTGACCATCTGAGGTCGGGTCGCTACACGTATTCTATCTCAAGTTTGTTCCCCAAGCTTTGCCAACATTTCTCTCTCCATTTATTGAGGCTCCTCCAAAAGTCTCAACATTTGTGGACACTTCTCCTTTCTTCTTTGTTCATTTTTCTTCTTCTTGTGACATATTTCCTGTTCCGGAAAATGTTCAACTTTTCCCTATAAATCCTAAATAATGCCAAGACCACCTCCTCCAATTTGCAGGTCTTTTGGAAGTGTTTTGGTTGGACTAAGAATTTATTCGAGTTTATTTTCAAACTTGTATAAAATTTGCAGCCTCTAAAAATTGCCAAGGCATTTTTTCAAATAATGGATAAATCCAGGAGCACAAGGGTATGTTTATATCCCTCTTATTCCTTTTCAAATTTGCTGGCCTTTTCCTTTTTCTGAACCTGGGTATTCCAAATCTTCACAAAAGAAAGAAAATGAGATAGGGCCTCACAGCAGTGCCTTGGGTCTCTCTGTTCTAGCCCAGCAGGCCACGAAGCCCAGCAGAAGCCAGCCCACCTAAACCCTCAACCCTAGCTGATCGCCCTCGGTCCCTCCTAGCGCCGCCAGAGGGATCGAGAGATCCCTCGACCTCTCCCCTCTGCCCGATCCCCACGACCTCTCCTCTCATCCTCCTCGCGCCTGACCCTCTCCTCCCTGCGCCTTCCCGAGCGCCATGGACGCCGCCCGCTCCCTGCAGCCGCCGGCGTGCCGAGTCCCGCCTCCTTCTCCCACTAGCGTCGCGCCCCTTCTCCTCCTCCTGACTCTGCTCTGGCCCGCCTAGCCCCATCGCCTCCGCCTCCCTTGCTCCACGCCAAGGCCGATGCCGTCCCCTTCGTCCTGCTGCTGCTCTTCCCGTTGACAGCATCGACCTCCCCTGCTCCATTTGGTGGACCACCAGGCTGCCCTCTCCTCCCCCCTGTGCAGGAGCTCATAGCCACCACCATGCGCCGCCATGCCTCCCCTGCAACTGCTCTCCGACGAGCTCCAGCAGCTCCGCCACGTTCCGGTGCCGCAGGCTGACCTCATCTTCCTTCTGCCCTATTGCTGCCGCTGTTTTCGCCTGTCAACGAACGAGCAGCGCCTTCAGGGTTTTTCGCCAAGTCCCTCTCCGACTAGTGTACCACTACCGTCGACAAAGATATGTGCATCGCAAGCCTCAAGTTCAACTACCGTCGACCGCGAAGGGCTCAGAGTCATCAAGCACCTCTCCGAACGAATGGGAATGACTACCGTCGCAAAGATCGAGAGTACCTCTACGAAAACGCCAAGTACCCCTTCATGTCGGCAGGACCCGCAAGTCGAACCCCGAACGATCGACGACTCGTGGACCATGTACAACTTCAGGCGCCGAACACCGAGTAGCACAAATGCCAAGTACCCCCAGAGACCACTTGGACATCAAGTACTGTCGAACCGTGAAGACTCTGTGGACGTCAAGTTCCTCGCCTGACCCTGAACATCTACGGAGACTTGTGCGTCTAAGAACGTGAACCACTACCGTCGAACCTCGAAGGACTCGGATTCGTCAAGTCCCCCTCCGAACCGGAACCACTACTTCCGCTAACATCGAACCTGAACCGTCCGGAAATGCACGCTTCGAAGGTATAACCCCGAGACGACCGCCCGTGAACGAATGCATGTGATGTATGAGATGGTCGTGGTTGCACCGTGTCCGAGTTGTTCTTTGCGAGTTCCTCGTTGCCTTGCCGTCGACATGTGGGAACCCGGTATCCGGAAGCACCCCACCGTTCATCGCATGACACGCTCCCGTCACATCTTCTTTTGCATCGGTATCTCAATCGAGTTGCCGGAACCGGAACATTGCTGTGGCACCGTTTTCGTTATCGTTGCCGTGGCACCCCTTTTGTTTCCGCCACGATGACAAATGCTCCATAATATGCTCATGTCAACTTTTAATAAAAATTGCATAAACTTGCACATGTCATCTGCATGATGATAACAACTTCAAGAATGTTAAAATTGTTGTTTGCATTAAATTGCAAAATGCATATGGGGATTTACCGGAATTGTTGTTTGATGTTTCCGGACCCATTTAAATTGCTTAGATTGTGTAGTTTATTTTTGCTTCATCTCTTGCCATGCTTAACAACATTTAATATTGTTGGGTACCTAAACGAGACCAAACTAAATAACTTGAATGTGATGTTTCGTCAATATGCAACTCGTTGCATATTGAGCTCCACTTAATTTGTAGTATTGTTTATGCACTTTGCCATGCCATGCATATTTAAACCGGGCATGCATCATCCTTGGTTGTGCATCATGCCATGTTCATGTGATGGTTGTTTACTATGTTGTTTGCTTCTTTCCGGTGTTGCTTCTGGGTAGTTCTGATAACGTTGCACTTGTGAGGATCCGTTCGACTACGTCCGTTTGTCTTCTTCATGGACTCGTTCTTCTTCCTTGCGGGATCTCAGGCAAGATGACCATACCCTCGAAATCACTTATATCTTTGCTTGATAGTTGTTCGCTCTATTGTTATGCCGCGCTACCTACCACTTGCTATTGCCATGCCTCCCATATTGCCATGTCAAGCCTCTAACCCATCTTCCTAGCAAACCGTTGTTTGGCTATGTTATCGCTTTTGCTTAGCCCCTCTTATAGCGTTGCTAGTTGCAGGTGAAGTTGAAGTTTGTTCCATGTTGGTACATGAATATGTTGGGATATCACAATATCTCTTATTTTAATTAATCATATATATACTTGGTAAAGGGTGGAAGGCTCGGCCTTATGCCTGGTGTTTTGTTCCACTCTTACCGCCCTAGTTTCCGTCATACCGGTGTTATATTCCTTGATATTGTATTCCTTACACGGTTGGGTGTTATGGGAACCCCTTGGCAGTTCGCTTTGAATAAAACTCCTCCAGCAAGGCCCAACCTTGGTTTTACATTTGCCACCTAAGCCTTTTCCCTTGGGTTCTGCAGACTCAAGGGTCATCTTTATTTCAAACCCCCGGGTCAGTGCTCCTCTGAGTGTTGGTCCAACCTGTCAGCTGCCGGTGGCCACCAGGGGCAACTCTGGGCTGGCCTACCGGAAGTTTGGACAATCCGGTGTGCCCTGAGAATGAGATATGTGTAGCTCCTATCGGGATTTGTCGGCACATTCGGGCGGCTTTGCTGGTCTTGTTTTACATTGTCGAAATGTCTTGTAACCGGGATTCCGAGACTGATCGGGTCTTCCCAGGAGCAAGTTGACCGTGAGAGCTTGTGATGGGCTAAGTTGGGACACCCCTGCAGGGTTTTGAACTTTCGGAAGCCGTGCCCACGGTTATGGGCAGATGGGAATTTGTTAATATCCGGTTGTAGAGAACTTGACACTTAACTTAATTAAAATGCATCAACCGCGTGTGTTGCCGTGATGGTCTCTTCTCGGCGGAGTCCGGGAAGTGAACACGGTTCTTGTGTTATGCTTGAACGTAAGTAGTTTCAGGATCACGTCTTGATCACTTCTAGTTCACGACCGCTGCGTTACTTCTCTTCTCGCTCTTATTTGCGTATGTTAGCCTCCATATATGCTTAGTGATTGCTGCAGCTCCACCTCACTATCTTTCTCTACCCATAAGCTTAAATAGTCTTGATCTCGCGGGTGTGAGATTGCTGAGTCCTCGTGACTCATAGATACTTCCAAACAGTTGCAGGTGCCGATGATACCAGTGCAGGTGACGCAACCAAGCTCAAGTGGGAGCTCGATGAAGATCTTGGTCGTTGTTTTGTTTCGTTTCGTTTCCTTTTGATCAGTAGTGGAGCTCAGTTGGGATGATCGGGGATCTAGCATTTGGGGTTGTCTTCTTTTATTTTGGTTCCGTAGTCGGACCTTGATTGTACTCTGGATGATGTATGTTTAACTTGTTTTTGTGTGAAGTGGCGATTGTAAGCCAACTATTTACCCCTTTCTTATTCAGTACATGGGATTGTGTGAAGATTACCCCTCTTGCTACAAACCTATCATGCGGCTATGTCTCTAAGTCGTGCCCCGACACGTGGGAGATATAGCCGCATTGTGGGTGTTACATATTGCCACCATTTTTTTGTGATCCTAGAATCTACATGCGCCGGGCTAGAAGTCCCACAGCCGCCACTACAAAACCATATCCTCTGTGTTAAGTCGCCATCATAAATTGCATCCCATCTTAGAAGGCAAACTGGTTGGAGCAAGAGCCGCCAAAACCCACAAATGAGCCTTTCGACTATAGCCCGCTACATCGGTAGTACAAAGCCGCCGACAACAGCCACCAGATCTGGAGAGGGAGCCTCAGGGGACCTTTTGGTGGCCAATGCAATCCATAGCTCAAGTGGTCGGCTGATGTCGGCATTGCCGGATGGCCCTGACCACATGGAGAATGCCACCACCGGCCTAATTAGCCAAATCGTCCCATCCAGGGCCACCCGTGACAGGGAGACACCCCTGTCAAGGAAGGCAGTTGCCCTGGAGCGAAGCAAACCCAGATCCACTGCACACCCACCAAAAAACACCCTGTTGTCACCTTCCGTGGGGCACGCACGGGCATTGCCGACGTCCCCTCTGGCGGCAGCTATGTATGGAAGGGTTTTTCCGCTAGAAGTATTTAACCCCAGAAGATGTTCAATGATTATTTGTAGTAATTTTCGCACAGGGAACACATGCTTTATGTTCATGAGTCACGGTTTATTTGAAAAGGCAGGTTTTCCATCTGGCATTTTATTTTGATCTAGTTCAAATTTTCTAACTTGTTTTTTGCCCACCGTAATTTCTGAAAATTCACACGCTAGATGAATTTTCATTTTTGAGACGAGCAAATTGTAAGTTTTGAGATTGCTGAGACAGGGAAAGAGGACGGTGTGAGTGGGGTTCTAGCGGACAACCGTCGAATAGAGGCATAGAGCACAAAGCCACCCAGCAATTTTTGGCGGGAAAACGATGACGTATGCCCAGCACAGGCCCGTTCAAAACCATCTTTTGCAGAGATTAGACTACCGACATGCGAATGCTGTGCATAGACCAGGCCCGTGTAGACTGTAATCACTGACCGGTGGGCTCGGTAGAGGTGTAAACGTGAGTACGCAGTGGAACAACCCCACGCAGCTTTCATCAGCGCCTGCCACCTCCAACCACCCCCCATATCTCGGCTGTGTGCACCGAGTCCACGAGAGCCGAGGCCTCTTTTACCATCGGAATTCATTCTGCCGTGCTCTCTCGTCGCCTTACCGCAGCATCACGATGTCGCTCCGGCGCCTCCTAGGCCTTTCCGCCGCCGTCTCCGACCGCCTAAACCACTCCCTCTCCACCTCCACGGATGCCTACTCCCGTCCTCCCTGGATCTTGCTCGACCAGGTGATGCTGACCACCGGGTCGGCAGCACTGGGCGCGACCGTGCGCATCGCCGAGCCCCCGCGCTTCTCCGCCCTCACCGTGCCGGCGCTCCTGGTCGACACCGGAGCCGGCCCCGCCCCCCAACAGTGACGTCACACAACTCCTCATCGGCCGCATCTGCTCCACCAGCGCCGACGGCCTCCTCTTCCTTATCGTCTACGATCTCCACGCCACGGCCCCCATCCTCGCCAAGCAGGGCCCCAATCATGTGCGCCGGCTGACCGGCCTCGACCCCGGGCACACCCCAGACATCACGCGCTTCCTCTGCAACCCTCTCACCGGCCAACTGACCCGCCTCCCGGCCATCGGCGCCGGCCGGGAGAAGTTCGGGTGCGGCCCTCACATGGGCGTCCTAACCCAAGCCGGTCGCGCGCACGGGGATCCCGGCAGGCTCGCCGTCGCCGAGCTGCAGGGGAACATGATGCTCCGCTTTCTCTCGGACAGGGCCAAGTGGGAGGTCGCGGTCACCGCACCGTGGCAACTCCCGCTCGCCCGGCAGTTTTACTCCGAGACGGGCCGGACTGACCAAGAAGCGTTCGCCTTCGGCGGACGGCTGTGGTGGGCTGACCTGAGCTGGGGCGCCGTCTCGGCCGACCCGTTCAGCGACCGGCCGGAGCCCCGCTTCGTGGAGCTGCCGAGGGGTAGCGTGGTGCCTGCACGCCCAGAGCGAGCGGCAGGGTGGCTTGACCTGGAAGGCATGAAGGCCGTGTCCAAAGCTGCACTGGGCAGGTACCGGCGCATGGGGGTTAGCGAGGGAAGGGTGCGCTACGTCGAGGTGTGGGAGCGCGAGCCGTTCGTGCTCAGCTCCTATGCGGTGGACGACGAGGGTGGCGGCTGGACGCTGGAGCACCGCGTGGTGCTCAGCCGTCTCTGGGCGGATGGAGACCACCCGTGGCTGCCATTGCCGGAGAAGACGATGCCACAAATTGGCGCCCTTGACCCACTGAACGGCAACGTCATCTACCTGACGGTCGGCATGCACATCATCGGCGTGGACATGAGCAAGGAGGAGGTGATTGGGAGCTCTCTGCACAACGGCTCGACGTTCTGTGTACCATGCATGCTTCCACCCTCGCTTGAATCGACCCGGATCCATGCCGCAGGTAATCGCTTCAATTGGTACTAAGCTGCATGCTTACATAGCTTCTTAGTTTTACATAAGCTTTGAAGTTTGAACGCCATGTGAATGGGTGCATTGTGTTGCATATGAGTTCTTTCCTCTGTGATCTTATTTCAATGAGCCTGTCTGTCTACTGGTGCTCCAAGAGTAGGATTTGTTGATCATAATGTGAGATTGTCGAGTAAAGCCGCTCTCTTTATAACTGTAAGTATAGATTTTGCTGACTACTCGGATACGACTAGGATGGGGAACAGAAGTTCTGAAAAGAGATTTTGTTTGTTTTCTTTACTTTGCAAATATGCTCTGATTGTGAATTAGTTAGATGCATGACAAATTGTGATGCATTTGTCTGAATCTTTCTTCTTCTTTTTTTGTGAGGGACATTTGTCTGAATTCGATGTATGAGAAATTGTGATGCATTTGTCTGACGTTGTAACATAAGTTTTAGTCAAGGAATATGATGTACCAAAAGTGATTAGTGTTGCTGGATAATGCCTACATTTCCCTCTCTGCATAACTAGAGAATAACTATGTCAGGACCCCGACTCAATGCCACATCGATCTAGCATGTAACACCTCATATCACTTTGCGGCCTCACGCACGGTATTCCCACGGGTGTCGCCTTACCTTTGCCCGGGACCGTTTGCGCCTTTTGGCACACGTATATGACAGTGTCGCTAGCATCCATATGATAAGGAGCCCGGGCTGACATGGCTAGTCGTAAACCCAAAGTGGCACAGACTTACAGGGACAGGCATCCATGACCCAGCTTCGAACGTGTCGGTCATCAGCAAGTGGGTCCGGGCTGTAGCACTGGGCTAGCAGGACTCCGGTAAACCGGGCTGTAGCGGGCTAACAGGACTTCGGTACTCAAAGCGTGACATTTCCCCGAAGGGACAGACACAGGAACGAAGAAGGACACATGCCGGCCAGCCTAAGTGTTCCAGAGCAGTAGCGAGCTACCATGGCTCGGTGGAAACACTAGGAGACATTTCCCGGTAAGAGAGGCTACTAAAGATAAACAACTAGATGGTCAGATCCCTCACATACCAAGCATTTCAATAACATACACACAATATGCTCGATATGTGCAAATACAACATGGCATCACAACATGACTCTATGACTCAAGTAGTCTATTCAATAGGCTCCGAGGAGCGAGATATTACAAACATAGGTCTCATGACCCAACATTCAGAGTATACAAGTCAAAGCACAAGCGGAAACTATCATGTCTGAGTACAGACCACTATAAATGAAAAAGGCTGAGAAGCCTGACTATCTGCCAGATACTGCCGAGGGCACAAGATCGTAGCTGAGGTAACAAGCTAAACGTCGAAGTCCACGCGAAACTACTAGCGAGACCGAAGTCTCTCTGCAAAAACATAAATAGGCAAACGTGAGTACAAATGTACCCAGCAAGACTTACATCAGAACTATCTACATATGCATCATTATCAACAAAGGGGATGGTGGGGTTTAACTGCAGCAAGCCAGCTTTGACTCGGTGGCTATCCTGAACTACGACTGCGAGTAACTCTTTTGAGGTGGCGCACACGAGTCCACATATTCACCATATCAATACACCACTATGGATCCGCTCCCGTCTCCCTACGAGAACGCCATCCATAGCACTCACGCTTATCTTGCGTATTTTAGAGTATCCACTTTCACTTGTCTATGAACTGATATAAGCAACCCAGAGGTCCTTTTCCGTGGACACGGCTATTCGAATAGATTAGGTTAACCCTGCAGGGGTGTACTTCTTCACACACGCTCTCACCACTTACCGCCGTTTACACGACATGTACTCGGCAACCTTCAAGCGGAAGCCCAACGTGGGTGTCGGCCACGGCCTGCCTAAACACTCAAGTCTCTACTCCAGGTTTATCGCCTATTCGGGTTCCATCCATGAGGAGATCCGGCCGGAGTTTCGCTCACAGCCCCAAACGATGTGTACAGGGTTCCGTGACACCAAACGGGTGCCCGGTTTACCCGGCCACGTGCCTACCGCATCACAGCCCACCCCTACGGTCAGCGCTGTCCACGGCCTCCAGCATACTACAAACACCAGAAACTACTTGCAACTCCTGGACAGAGGACAAGGGTGATTAAGAAGCCGAGAGGGTCCATTGGTTTCGGGCCCAATGCGTGGTAGTAGCTGAATCATGGATCACAAACACAGAACTCAGTTCCTGAGGACGGCTGCAATGAGACAACCCACCATGTACTCCTACATGGCCTCTCACCGCTACCTTTACCAAATCGTGTTCACACACTTAGCTCACACACAGTATGACATGTTCACACACCTCTGATTCATCCCCGATGAATCAGACCTGACTCAACTCTAAGCAGTAGCAGGCATGACAAACAAACATGAATGAGTAGGCACAACAGGGCTCAAACAACTCCTACTCATGCTAGTGGGTTTCATCTATTTACTGTGGAATGACAGGTCATGCAAAGGATAAAGGGGTTCAGCTACCGCAGCAAATAACAGATGAATCGATGTTGTCCTAATGCAGTAAAAGAGAGCAGGAGCGAGAGAGTGGGATTTTATCGGAATGAACAAGGGGGTTTTGCTTGCCTGGCACTTCTGAAGATAGCATTGAGTCTTCATCAGTGTCAACGATCGCATCATCGGTACACGTCTATCGAGAGGGGACAAATACCGGCAATACAGAAGGGAACACAATCAATGCAATGCACAATATGATGCATGATCATGACATGGCAAGATGAATGTGTGTTGGGCTAATGCAACTAGCAACAGATTAAATGAAGTTGGTTTGAATATAAAATTCAAATTCAAACTCCATATGTGATTAAATAAATGCCCTTTAATTGATTTGTGCTAAACAGCAGCTATAAGTTGTTCTAACATGCATGAAAATGGTACAGATGGATTCCTTGAATTTTTCTGATAATTTTTCATATATAATTTATTTAATTTGGAGCTACGGTTGAATTTCTATGAATTTTAGAAGTTTTAGGCATTTTCTGAAATTTCCTGAATAATATTAAATCCAGAAAATACTTATTGCGTCAGCCCCACGTCACAGTGACGTCAGCAGGGTCAACGGGCTGGTCCAGGTCAAACCTGATGTGTGGGGGCCACACGTCAGTGACACAGGGGCTAATCCCGCGTTGACCCGGGCTTTGACCCACTACGGGGCCCACTGTCAGTGGCTGGTGGGGTGGCTAATGGTGGGGATTAGCGCTAAATAAGCCGCCACGTCAGCCTCGCCGGAGTTCGGCCGGCGACGACCAAACCGCGCGGCGGTGCTTCGCCGGAATGGGCTACAGGCGGCGGAAAAGCGCGCGGAGACCACCGGGGCGTAGCCCGTTATCGTCCGCATCCAGTGGAGCATGTGGGATGAGCTGGGGAGGCCGGAGCTCGCCGGAGTGGAGCCCGAGGCGGCGGCCGGAGCTCGGGCGAGGTCGGGGTTGGCGTTCGGGGGCACGGGAGGAGGGGCTGGTGGGCGCTACGGGCTCCTGGGAGCAAACCGAGTGCTATGACGCGCCCAGGCACGAGCTACGGCGTCTGTAGCCACGACGGCGGCATGGCCGGCGGCGGTGAGCTTTCGGGCTCGTGGGGAACGACGCTACATCACGGGGGCGAGCACAAGGAGTTAGGGAATAAGGTAAGTGGCTCACGGCGAGTCAGACGGTGCAGACGGCGGGGCCGGGGAGGCTCTGGACGCGCCGAATCGGTGGAGTCGATCTCCGGGCACCGGAGGTGAAGACGACGATGCTCCTGTCGACTGCGGCCTCCTCTGGTCGCGTGCGTCGCGTGGGTAGCTTCACGGGGTCAGGGCGGAGCTCAGGGATGCATAGTGGGAGCGAGGGGGTGGCTGTGGCCCCGGTAACGGCGTCGGCGGCGATGGGCTCCGCTCGGGCGCGTGCAGGGAGGGAAGTAGAGGAGGGAACGGGGTCCAGGGGAAGAGAGGGGAGGTGCAGGGGGCGAGGGGAAGTGCGTGGCGTCACCAGAGGGCTCGGGGAGGAAGCAGGAGGTGGCCAGAGCAGGGTGGAGGTGGCGCGCACGGCGGCGTCGCGGTGTCCGCGTCCTTCTGGCGAGGAGGAAGACGACAGGGGAGTAGCGGTGGCGGGCTGGGCCGTGCTGCTGGGCCAGGTGGGCTACCAGGTGAGCGCCAGGTAAGGTTTCTCTCCTCTCTTTTATTTCTATTTTAGTTACTGTTTTCTATTTTCTGTAATTGTGTTTGGATTTATTAAAAATGCCAGAGCCTTTCCAAAAATCATGCAACTGACTGTGGCCACTGTTTGGAATATTTCCAACAGTAAACATTTCAGTTTGTGATTATTTGAGCATTTAAAATATTATTAGCAATTAAATGCCCAAATGCAAATACTATATAATTTAATTCAAAAATCCAGGAATAGCCTATAAATATGTTCATCATTTTTGGAAGAGGTTTTCACCTTTAACGGAAATTATGAACATTTCCAAAGGGCATTCTGGGTTATTGAAAATATATTTATTGAACCTAGTTAAATTTCATTTGGTGCTAGGGTTTCAACAATCCCCATTTCAAATTTAAATGAAATTTAAACATGGTGCAACACTCTAATGCATGCACTAGGCATTGTCAGAACTAGGGATGTGACAAACTATCACTCCGAATTATTTTTATCCATGTTAACAACTGGAACAGGGGATATAAGTTTCGATGGGGGGGGTGAATGCTAGATAGTAAGAGGTTTATGATGATTGGTGATACACTATCTTTGCTTCCTAAATATCATACTAACACAAGTTACAATCTAGGAGTAAGATGCACTACCAGTTTTATCTAAAATTGTAACAACGGTACTCCCTCCTTTCCATAGTTCAAATTTGAACTAAAACCACCATAAGAATTATGGAATGGAAGGAGTACTAATTATCATTTCTGCATGAGTTCAAAATGGTGGTAGCACTTGGAACACGTGTTTTCAATCCTAAAACACCATGTAGCCAACCAGAAACTTCTGCCCCCTCCCCATAGAGGCAGCTGAAATGGTTAGGTGGTAAAATTATACATTTAGATTAGTGCCTTAAGTTGAAACACTGGGTTTAGGGTTTTGCGTGGGTGGTTAACATCCAGCCTCACGTCTCAATATATAGATGATCAGAATACAATTACATACGTATACAAATACGTGTACATGTACAATATGCTAGACCCTATTTTACATGCCCCCTCAATCTGAACTACATACAAGATTCAGATTGGTTCTAAAACGGTCTAGCATCTGTCGAGTAGCGGGTTTAGTAAATACATCCGCTAACTGATCATCAGTTGATATAAACCTGACTTCCAGTTTACCAACAGCTACCCGTTCGCTCACAAAATGGAAATCAATCTCAATGTGTTTGGTACGAGCATGAAACACTGGATTCGCCGTCAGGTAAGTTGCCCCTAAGTTATTACACCACAATATGGGTGTGCGCTGCCGTGTGACTCCAAGTTCTGTGAGAACTGTGTCTATCCAAATGGCTTCATCCGCGCCATTTGCCAATGCCTTATACTCTGCCTCGGTTCTAGACCTCGAGACCGTAGGCTGCTTCTTGGAACTCCAAGATATAAGATTGGGTCCAACAAATACAGCAAAGCCACTAGTAGAACGCCGGTCATCAACACAACCTGCCCAGTCTGCGTCGGTGAATATACTGACTCCAGTAAATCTGGACTTACGAATCCGTAGTCCCATGTCTAGCGTACCTTTGATATACCTTAGAATACGCTTAACTGCTTCCCACTGAACCTGGGTAGGCTGAGATAGGAACTGGCACACTTTGTTCACGGCAAAGGAGATATCTGGACGGGTGAGTGTCAGATATTGCAGTGCTCCAACTACACTGCGGTACCTGAAAGAGTCATCGATACTCAGCAATGCTCCACTGTGACGCGAGAGGCTCTCGGATGTAGCAAGTGGAGTGGAAGTGGACTTGCAGTTCTCCATGTTGACGCGATGAAGAAGATCAAGTGCATACTTCTTCTGTGTCAATGTCATGCCCCCTGAATGAAAGACGCTTCCAATCCAAGAAAGTACTCCAGCCTGCCCAAGTTTTTGATGGGAAAACTCGCAGACAAGGACTGCACAAGGCGATCCACCACATGAGGTGTAGAACCGGCAATCACAATATCATCAACATACACCAGCATGTAGATCTGAATAGCACCATGTGAAAATATGAACAAGGACGCATCCGCCTTGGAAGGAACAAAGCCAAGCTGTGAGAGACGCTGACTCAACCGAGCATACCAGGCACGCGGTGACTGTTTGAGCCCGTAGATGGACCTCTGGAGTTTGCAGACATGAGAGGGATGATGAGCATCCTCAAAGCCAGGGGGCTGCTGCATGTAGACATCTTCGGCCAAAAATCCGTGAAGAAAAGCATTACTCACATCAATCTGGCGAAGACACCACCCGCGGGAGACGGCGAGAGAGAGGACCAGACGAACCGTGGTAGGCTTCACCACGGGGCTGAAAGTATCTCCATAGTCTATCCCTTGCTGTTGAGTAAAACCGCGAGCAACGAGGCGAGCTTTGTGCTTGTCAACAGAACCATCCGGATGATGTTTGGTCTTAAAGATCAACTTGCAACCCACAATATTAACACCAAGAGGCCGAGGCACCAACACCCATGTGTTTGGGTGACGAAGGGCAGCAAATTCCTCAGACATGGCAGCACGCCAAGCCGGTTCACCAAGAGCATCACGATGAGAGGTGGGTGCGGCGAAGAATGCACACTGACGGGTGTCGTACCGCACCGTACCATCCATGTATGTCTTGGCCTTACGCGTATGATCGCGGTGACGGGTGACCATAGTGTGCCCGGTAGCTGCATCACCGGTAGAAGGTGGCGGCGACGAAGGAGACCCGGCCGGTGGTGTCGCGGCTGAACGATCGTCAGCAACAGGTGACACGGGCCCGGGGGACACGTCGGACTGGGCCGAAACAGGCGACGAGGGAGATCCAGGTGAAGACGGCAGCCCAGAGGATGCGGCTGGCGACTCGACGACAACCGAAGTAGGCGAGGCGGGCTAGGCCGACCCAGGCGAGGCGGGGGACGCAGCGGGCAACCCAGTCGTGCCTACGGTCGCGCCAGCGGGCGAGGCAGATGGGACCTCGAACGCGCCAGTGGGCGAGGCTATAACACCCTCGATGTGACTATAGCTCCCACGTGTCGAGGCACGACTTAGAGACATAATCACATTGAAGGCATATGTCGCAAGTTAGGCAATCTTCACAACATCCCATGTAATATGAATAACAAAGGGGAGAACATAGTTGGCTTACACTCGCCACGTCAATCAAGTACATAAACAACATTACATCATCCAAACACTCATGGCCCGACTACGGCGCCAAAATAAAAGAGAACCCAACATGCGACACGGTCCCAATCACCCCCAACTGGGCACCACTACTGATCATCGGGAAAGGAAACGTAGTATCGTTGAGAGTCTTCGTCGAACTCCCACTTGAGCTCATACGCGTCTCCTGGAACGGAATCGCCGGGCCCTGCATCTGGTGTAATAGTAATCTGTGAGCCACAGGGACACAACAATCTCGCACCCTCGCGATTAAGACTATTTAAGCTTATAGGAAAGGAAAGGCAAATATGTGTGGAGCTGCAGCAAGCGACTAGCATATATGGTGGCTAACTTATTCGCAAAGGAGAGCGAGAAGAGGAGGCAAAGCGCGGGCGAGAAACTAGAGAGCAACCTGCGCAAACATTACTCCAACACCGTGTCCACTTCCCGGACTCCGCCGAGAAGAGGCCATCACGATAACACACTCAGTTGATTCATTTTAATTAATTAAGGTTCAAGTTATCTACAACCGGACATTAACAAATTCCCATCTGCCCATAACCGCGGGCACGGCTTTCGAAAGTTCAATCCCTGCAGGGGAGTCCCAACTTAGCCCATGACAAGCTCTCACGGTCAACGAAGGAATAGACCTCCTCCCAAGACGTTCCGATCAGACTCGGTATCTCGGTAACTCAAGACACTTCGACAGGTTAAAACAAGACCAGCAACACCGCCCGAATGTGCCGACAAATCCCGATAGGAGCTGCACATATCTCTTTCTCAGGGAACACTCAGATTGTCCTAGGTACGGGTAGGCCAGCCCAGAGTTGCCCCTGGTGGCCACCGGTAGCTGACACGTGGACCAAACTTAGAGGAGCACTGGCCCGGGGGGGTGGGGGTTAAAATAAGATGACCCTTGAGTCTGCAGAACCCAAGGGAAAGAAAAGGCTAGGTGGCGAATGGTAAAACCAATGTTGGGCATTGCTGGAAAAGCTTTAATCAAGGCGAAATATCAAGGGGTTCCCATTATAACCCAACCGCGTAAGGAACGCAAAATCCGGGAACATAACAACGATATGACGGAAACTAGGGCGGCAAGAGTGGAACAAAACACTAGGCGAGAGGCCGAGCCTTCCACCCTTCACCAAGTATATAGATGCATTAAGATAACATGGCAATATAATGATATCCCAACAAGTAAATAAAAGATGTTCCAACAAGGAACGGCCTCCAATCTTTACCTGCAACTAGCAACGCTATAAGAGGGGCTGAGCAAAGCGGTAACATAGCCAATCAACGGTTTGCTAGGACAATGGTGGGTTAGAGGTTTGACATGGCAATTTGGGAGGCTGACAAGCAAAAGGTAGGCATCGTAGCATTGGATAGCAAAAGAGCGAGCAAACTAGCATAGCAAAGATAGTAGTGATTTCGAGGGTATGATCATCTTGCCTGCACAGTTTTCAGAGTTGACTGGATCCTCACAAGCAAACTCAACGGGCTCCTCGGTAGCGAACTCGTCTCTCGGCTCTACCCAAACAAGACAAACAAGCAACAAGGACACAATCAACCACGTGCAAGGATCAAGCGATATGATGCAATGATGATATGCTATGCGGGATGCGATGCGGGATGCAAAATGCAAGATATGACAGGAAATGCATGAACCTGGCCTCAACTTGGAATTCCAAGGGTTCCACTGGAAAGATGAGATGAAATCGCTTGAAAACGATATAAAGAACGCCGGAATCAGAGTTACGGTTTGGAAAGGCAAGCGTTTCAAAATTGACACCGGTCTGCGATTTACAACAAGTAGGCATCTAAATGCAATGAGATGAACATGCTACAGCCACCAAACATGACAACAAAATACATGGCAGGGATGCACACAAGATGCTTAACAAAAGTCTAGCACTGCGCTACAGCCAAATCATCCATTATGAGGTTCAAACAAGCATGGCAAAAACGCAAATGCAAAACAGATCTCAGACTTAGTGAAATTAACACTTGTCTGAAATTTCAGATCATGAAGCCCTCTTCGGAGCATCAAAACAACATGCTACAGGACCTGAACATGACAAAGAAAGACATGGCATGGAGCTAGTAAACAAGCTTAACAAAAGTCCCTTAGTGACCTTGAGCCAAAAGGGATCACAAAATATACTAACAAGCACACGAACATAGCAAAAATATAATCAGTTTTCAGACTTAGTGAAAACTGGGACATGCTGAAACATAACTCACGAAGGCATGTAAACGAGCTCGATGCACTCACTACGGTGCAAGTCATGGCAAGGCAAGCATACACCCATAAAGAAGTCAAAAAATACAAGCTAGATATGGCAAGAACAATGGCATAGCATGCACGTATCAACTACAATAACATCGGCAAAATTGCAAACAAGTTGACGATCTGTCCAGATTCACAACAAAGCAAAAGTAGAGCTCGAATGACTCAAGCTAGGGTGCTCCATAATTGCAAACAAAGACATGGATGGATAGAGCACTACAAGATTAATCAAAACTCCTTTACTGATCATCCTCAAAAGAGGCACAAATCACTAGGAAACAACATGAACATATGACATCATGAACTAAATAATCCCAGACTTAGTGAAAACTACCAAGTCCCTGAAAACATATTCACCGGGTGCCTCACTTTGCAAGCTTGCACAAGTCACCACACACATCCTAAAAATGCATGGTTTGCACCTCTGGAAAGATAACAAAACATATGAAGGACTCATGGGCATATCATGCACACAATAATCATGGCAAAAATGACAAAAGTCTAAGATGAACTAGCAGATCTGATAATTAACTCACGAAGCCCTCTTCTAACAGCATTTCGGGCATCAAGATGAGCTCAAATGAAAATGATGCAATGGAATGAAATGATGTACTCGTCGAGACGAACATTTCGATATACTATATGTCCAAAACGGAGCTACGGATGCGGAGATACGGCCGGTCAAAGTAGGCATAAAAATTAGGGTTAGGGGAAGAAAAAGTCAACCGAGGAGAATTTCTCAGATCTGGATCTGGCGCAGTTCCCGAGGCTCGCCGGAGTTCACTGTTCACCGGAGGAGGAGATCGACGCCGGGGACTTGCCGGAGCTCGGGGAGGAGGAGGCCAGACGTGGGGAGGAGGAGGCGGCGGCCGTTGTGGAGGAGGAAGGCGCGGGGCGGCGGCCGGCCGGCTCGGGGCGGAGCAGCCCGCGGCGG
>NC_041390.1:69298489-69311981 GCF_002162155.2 Triticum dicoccoides | reverse complement strand
GGGGCCCGGTTTGGGCCTCCCGGGCCGCGGCGGCGGCGAGGTGGCGGCGGATTGGAGGAGGCGAGCGGCGGACGTTGTCCGGCCTGGCGCAGACACGTCCGGCGGCGGCGGGATCTGTTTTTTTTTCTAGGGTTTCGGAGAGGGAGAGAGATCCGAAAACAGGGGGGCTATTTATAGGCATAAGTGGAGCTAGGAGAGCCCAAATGAGGTGCGGTTTTCGGCCACGTGATCGTGATCGAACGCTCTAGAACATGGAGCATAGTTTGGTGGGTTTTGGGCCAAATTGAAGGGGTGTTGGGCTGCAACACACACGAGGCCTTTTCGGTCCTTCGGTTAACCGTTGGAGTATCAAACGAAGTCCAAATGGTACGAAACTTGACAGGCGGTCTACCGGTAGAAAACTAAGGCCACTTGGCAAGTCTCGGTCCAATCCGGAAATGTTTAATCCTCACACACAAAAAAAAGTTAGAAATGACAACCGGAGGAGAACGAAACGCCGGAATGCAAAACGGACAATGGGGAAAATGCTCGAATGCATGAGACGAACACGTATGCAAATGCAATGCACATGATGACATGATATGAGATGCATGACAACGACAACAACACACGGAGACAAAACCCGAACCCGAGGAAATAAATATAACTTAACGCCGAAAACGGC
This sequence comes from Triticum dicoccoides, assembly GCF_002162155.2. Taxonomy (NCBI): domain Eukaryota; kingdom Viridiplantae; phylum Streptophyta; class Magnoliopsida; order Poales; family Poaceae; genus Triticum; species Triticum dicoccoides. Next base: position 69,311,317 of record NC_041390.1, on the reverse strand, counting down.
AATAGTTGGAGTACAAATTGGGAAAGTTACATCCAGGGTGTTACAGAGGCCGACAAGGCTACCTCGGGAGGCGTGACATGCACGTCGGGGCCATGCACGTCGATCACGCCGGTGGATATAGGTGCGACGACGGGTTCCTGGGAAGAAATTAGAGCAGCATCTGCAGAAAATAAGTCAGGTGACAAATAGGACATGTCGTATTTCCGCACATGGACATCCGAAACCGGTTCATTAGATGGAAAAGTGAGAGCATGCTCAATGGAGGCAATGTCAACCGAGACACCCGGGCTAGAGTAAGGGAAAACTGACTCGTCAAAAAAAACATCACGGGAGATGTAGATCCTACCCGAGGTGCGATCAAGACACTTATAGCCCTTATGCAGAGGGCTATAGCCAAGGAAGACACACATCTTCGAACAAAACTCCAGCTTGTGAGCATTATACTTGCGGAGACTAGGCCAGCAAGCACACCCAAAAATCCTGAGAGAGGAATAATTGGGTTGAACATGAAACAGGCAGAACAGAGACGTGTCTTTGTTAAGAACCAGAGTGGGCATACGGTTGATGAGATAACACGCTGTAAGAAAAGCCTCATCCCAAAACCGGAGTGGGAGAGACGAGTGTGCCAGTAAGGCAAGACCGGTCTCGACCAAATGACGGTGTTTGCGCTCGGCAATACTGTTCTGCTGAGATGTATGTGGACACGACACACGGTGAGAGATGCCCGTGCGTTGAAAATAGCGATGGAGCTTGTGGGATTCACCACCCCAGTCGGACTGAACAACCTTGATTTTGCAATCCAAGAGGCGTTCGACATGAGCCTGAAAGTTATAGAAGACTTGCTCAACATCGGACTTATGTTTAAGCAAATAAATCCAAGTGAAGTGCGTGTAATCATCAACAAAACTGACATAATACTTGTACCCCCTGTAACACCCTCGATGCGACTATATCTCCCACGTGTCGAGGCACGACTTAGAGGCATAATCGCATTGAAGGCATATGTCGCAAGTTAGGCAATCTTCACAACATCCCATGTAATATAGATAATAAAAGGGGAGATAACATAGTTGGCTTACACTCGCCACGTCAATCAAGTACATAAATAACATTACATCATCCAAACACTCATGGCCCGACTACGGCGCCAAAATAAAAGATAACCCAACATGCGACACGGTCCCGATCACCCCCAACTGGGCACCACTACTGATCATCAGGAATGGAAACATAGTATCGTTGAGAGTCCTCGTCGAACTCCCACTTGAGCTCAAGCGCGTCACCTGGAGCGGAATCATCAGGCCCTGCATCTGGTGTAATAGTAATCTGTGAGCCACAGGGACTCAGCAATCTCGCACCCTCGCGATCAAGACTATTTAAGCTTATAGGTAAGGCAAGGTAAATATGTGGAGCTGCAGCAAGCGACTAGCATATATGGTGGCTAACCTGTTCGCAAAAGAGAGCGAGAAGAGGAGGCAAAGCGCGAACGCATAACCTAGAGGGCAAATCCTGCGGCAAACATTACTCCAATACTGTGTCCACTTCCGGACTCCGCCGAGAAGAGGCCATCACGGTAACACACTCAGTTGATTCATTTTAATTAAGTTAAGGTTCAAGTTATCTACAACCGGACATTAACAAATTCCCATCTGCCCATAACCGCGGGCACGGCTTTCGAAAGTTCAAATCCCTGTAGGGGAGTCCCAACTTAGCCGATGACAAGCTCTCACGGTCAACGAAGGAATAGACCTCCTCCCGAGATGTTCCGATCAGACTCGGTATCTCGGTTCTTCAAGACACTTCGACAGGTTAAAACTAATCCAGCAACACCGCCCGAATGTGCCGACAAATCCCGATAGGAGCTGCACATATCTCATTCTCAGGACACAATCGAATAAGCAATCCTTACAACTAAAACCAGCCCTCGAGTTTCCCCGAGGTGGCGCTGCAAGGGGCTCTAGGTTGGACCAACACTCAGAGGAGCACTGGCCCGGGGGGGTCTAAATAAGATGACCCTCGAGCTCCGGAAACCCAAGGGAAAAAGAGGCTAGGTGGCAAATGGTAAAACCAAGGTTGGGCATTGCTGGAAAAGCTTTAATCAAGGCGAACTATCAAGGGGTTCCCATTATAACCCAACCGCGTAAGGAACGCAAAAATCCGGGAACATAACACCGATATGACGGAAACTAGGGCGGCAAGAGTGGAACAAAACACTAGGCGAGAGGCCGAGCCTTCCACCCTTTACCAAGTATATAGATGCATTAAGATAACAAGATAATATAATGATATCCCAACAAGTAAATAAATGTTCCAACAAGGAATGGTCTCCAATCTTCACCTGCAACTAGCAACGCTATAAGAGGGGCTGAGCAAAGCGGTAACATAGCCAAACAACGGTTTGCTAGGACATGGTGGGTTAGAGGTTTGACATGGCAATTTGGGAGGCTTGAAAGCAAGTGGTAGGCATCATAGCATTGGCATAGCAAAAGAGCGAGCATCTAGCAAAGCAAAGATAGTAGTGATTTCGAGGGTATGATCATCTTGCCTGCAAAGTGGTCAGAGTTGACTGGATCCTCGAAAGCAAACTCAACGGACTCCTCGTTAGCAAACTCGTCTCCCAGCTCTACCCAAACAAGACAAACAAGCAACAAGGAAACAATCGACCACGTGCAAGGATCAAACAATAGGATGCAAGGATGGTATGCTATGCGGGATGCGATGCGGGATGCATATGCAAGATTTGACAAGGGATGCATGAACCTGGCCTCAACTTGGAAATCTAAGTGTGCCACTGGAAAGATGAGATGAAATCGCTTGAAAACAATATAAAGAACGCCGGAATCGGAGTTACGGTTTGGAAATGGCAAGCAATTCAAATAAGACACCGGTCTGCGATTTACAGCAAGTAGCCAACTAAATGCGACAAGATGAACATGCTACAGCACTCAAACATGGCAACAAAATACATGGCAGGGATGCATTCATGATGCTTAACAAAAGTCTAGCACTGAGCTACGGCCATTTCATCCATTAACAGGTTCAAACAAGCATGGCAAAAATGCATATGGCAAACAGATTTCAGACTTAGTGAAATTAACACTTGTCTGGAATTTCAGATCAGGTAGCACACTTCGGAGCAGCAAAACTACATGCTACAGGACCTGAACATGGCAAATTAAAGTATGGCATGGAGCTACTCAAAGAGCTTAACAAAAGTCCCTTAGTGACCTTGAGCTAAAAGGGATCAGAAAATACAATTGCAAGCATGTGAACATGGCAAAAACATAATCAGTTTTCAGACTTTGTGAAAACTGGAGCATGCTGAAAACAGATATCAAGTAGGCATGTTTACGAGCTCGATGCACTCACTACAGAGCAAGTCATGATAATCTAATCTTACACCCATCAAGAATACACAAAATGCAAGCTAGACATGGCAAGAACAATAACATAGCATGCACGGATCAACTACATCATCATCGGCAAAATAGCTAACAAGTAGACAATCTGCCCAGATTCAGAAGTAGCAAAAGTAGAGCTCGATTGACTCACGCTAGGGTGCTCCATAATTGCAAACAAAGAAATGGATGGATAGAGCACTACAAGATTAACAAAACATCCTTACTGATCATCCTCAAAAGAGGCACGGATCACTAGGAAACAACATGAACATATGGCCATATGAGATAAACAGCTCAAAGACTTAGTGGAAATGCTAAGTCCCTGAAATCAGCATTACCAAGTACCTCACTTTGCAAGCTCGTGCTAGTCACCACACACATCACAAAAATACATGGGTTGCACCTCTGGAAAGATGGCAAAACCCTTAACAAAACATATGTAGAGCTCATGGGCATATAATGCACACAATAATCATGGCAAAAATGACAAATATCTAAATGGAGCAGCAGATCTGACAATTATCTCAAGTAGCATTCTTCTAACAGCATTTCGGGCATCAAGATGAACTCAAAAGAAAATGATGCAATGGAATGAAATGATGTACTCTCTGAGATGAACATTTTGATTTGCTATATGCCCAAATCGGAGCTACAGATGCAAAGTTACGGCACAATGAAATATGCAAAAATATATGCAAAAAAGGGACATAGGCGGAATCGACCTAGGGTTTACTGTAGCTGGATCTGGATCTCGCCGGCGCGCGGGTCGAGGATCGCCGGGGAGGGCGCCGGAAGAAGGCCGGCGAGGTTGGGGCGCCGGATCCCGCCGGATCCGACCCGTAGAGGCGGCGGGAAGGTGCGGCTGCGGCGGAGGAGGAGGTTGGCGGCGGGGCGGTCGGCCGGCGACGATGGATGCGGCGGCCGGTGCGGGTGACGTTCGGCGGCGGAGCAGCGGCGTGGCGGCGGCCGGCAATGGCGGCGCGGCGGCCGGCCAGGAGAAGAGGCGCCGATCGCGGGGAAGATGGGAGGCGGCGCGGTCGGGCGCCTCGGCCCGAGTCGGTCGGCGGTGATGTGGGGACCGGCCCAGGAACAGGTGTCGCATGGAGATTGGCCGAGGGGGAGCAGGGCGGACACGTCCGGCCGTCCGGATTTCGTCCGGCGGCGGCGGGTGGAGTTTTTTTAGGGTTTCGTCCGTGATTCGAATGGGGGGTCTTTAAATAGGCATAGAGGGAGTTAGGAGAGTCCAAATGAGGTGCGGTTTTCGGCCACGCGATCGTGATTGAACGCTCTAGATGATGGAGAGGGTTTAGGTGGGTTTTGGGCCAAAATGGAGGGGTGTTGGGCTGCAACACACACGAGGCCTTTTCGGTCCCTCGGTTAACCTTTGGAGTATGAAACGAAGTCCAAATGATACGAAACTTGACAGGCGGTCTACCGGTAGTAAACCAAGGTCGCTTGGCAAGTCTCGGTCCAATCCGAAAATGTTTAATCCCCACACACAAAATAAAGGTAGAAATGACCACCGGAGGAGAACGAAGCGCCGGAATGCAAAACGGACAACGGGGAAAATGCTCGAATGCAAGAGATGAACACGTATGCGAATGCAATGCACATGATGACATGATATGAGATGCATGACAACGACAACAACACACGGAGACAAAAACCCGAACCCGAGAAAATAAAATAACTTAAAGCCGGAAACGGCAAGAGTTGGAGTACAAATTGGGGAAGTTACATCCAGGGTGTTACAACACTCCACCACTACGAAAGGATCTCGTCCCGAGATCTAGGACTGAAAGAACGCCGGGTACTCAGAACGGAGGTGATCCTCGCGTTCCCAGGTAGCTTCACGGGCGGAATGGTGTGACCACTTGACTTTGAGGAATTTGATTGACTTGTTGCGAGTCTTGCATTCAGTCTTTTCAAGAATAGCAACTGGGTGCTCACGGTAAGAGTGATCTTCTTGGAGCTCAATGTCCTCGAAGTTGACGGTCCGGTCAGGAGTCTTAAAGCACTTTCGGAGCTAAGAGACATGGAACACGTCATGAACATTTGCAAAGTTTGAAGGAAGCTCGAGTTGATAGGCGAGGTCGCCTCTATTGCTGGCAATCTTGAAAGGTCCCACGTATCTGGGGGCAAGCTTCTCTTTGATACCGAAGCGACGAGTACCTTTCATAGGAGAGACGCGGAGGTAAACATGATCTCCGATCTCGAAAGCCAAATCACGGTGCTTACTATCATAGTAGCTCTTGTGGCGGGATTGGGCTGCTTTGAGGTTATCTCGAATGACTTTGCACATTTCCTCCGCCTCTGTGATTAAGTCATTACCCAAAAGCTGACGTTCACCGGTTTCAGACCAGTTGAGAGGGGTACGGCACTTCCTGCCATACAGAATTTCGAAAGGGGCCTTGCCCGAACTTGCTTGAAAACTGTTGTTGTAGGAGAATTCAGCATAAGGAAGACAATCCTCCCACTTCATGCCGAAGGAAAACACACAAGCCCTGAGCATATCTTCAAGAATCTGGTTGACACGCTCGACTTGACCGCTAGTTTGAGGATGGAAAGCTGTGCTGAAGCGGATATTGGTGCCCATGGCCTTCTGAAAAGAATCCCAAAACTTGGAGGTAAAGATGCTGCCACAGTCTGAAGAGATCACTTGTGGGATACCGTGCAGAGAGACAATTCGAGAGGTATAGAGTTCCACCAATTGAGCTGCAGTGATTGACTCTTTGATAGGCAGAAAATGAGCCACTTTAGTGAGTTTGTCGATGACAATGAATATAGCATCATTGCCATGCTTGGACTTTGGAAACCCAGACACGAAGTCCATTTCGATGTGGTCAAACTTCCATTCTGGAATGGCAAGAGGTTGGAGGAGACCCGCTGGCCTTTGGTGTTCTGCCTTCACTCTTCTGTAGACATCACACTCATTCACGAATTGAGCAATCTCGCGCTTCATTCGAGTCCACCAATAAGCCTGCTTGAGGTCCTGATACATCTTCGTGCTCCCAGGGTGGATGGAGAGGAGAGAATTGTGAGCCTCGTTCATGATCACTTTACGGAGGTCACCTTTGGGCACGACAATACGATCCTCGAAGAAGAGAGTATCCTTGTCATCAAGGCGGTAGCACTTGTACTTGGGTTGACTCTTGGCAATCCCAATCTTCACCTTTTTCACCATAGCATCAAGAAGCTGGGCTTGGCGAATCTGGTCTTCCAAGGTAGGAGAGACTTGAAGGTTGGCGAGGAAACCTTGAGGAACAACTTGCAGGTTAAGTTTGCGGAAAGCTTCACAAAGCTCGAGTTGATAAGGCTTGAGAATCAGACTGTTGCAATAAGCCTTTCTGCTCAATGCGTCAGCAATCACATTGGCCTTGCCTGGAGTATACTCGATACTCGGATTATACTCTTGAATCATTTCGACCAATCGAGTTTGCCTGAGGTTGAGATTAGGCTGAGTGAAGATGTACTTGAGACTCTTGTGGTCAGTGAAAATGTCCACTTTTCTTCCCAATAAGAGATGTCTCCAAGTCAAAAGAGCATGCACAACTGCCGCCAACTCGAGATCATGAGTGGGGTAGTTCTTCTCATTGGGCTTCAACTGGCGAGAGGTATAAGCAACAACTTTCTTCTCTTGCATCAACACTGCGCCAAGACCTTGGAGAGAGGCATCACAAAAGACCTCGTACGGCTTGGATTCATCAGGCGGAGTCAGAACTGGAGCAGTGATCAATTTCTCTTTCAAAGTGTTGAAAGCAATGTCACACTCCGGAGACCAAACGTACTTGACGTGCTTTTGGAGAAGATTTGAGAGAGGCTTCGCGATCTTAGAAAAGTTTTCAACGAATCTTCGGCAATAACTTGCGAGACCGAGGAAGCTACGGAGTTGCTTCACATTCTGAGGAGGTTCCCAATTCACAATTGCAGACACCTTCTCAGGATTCACCGCAATGCCCTTGGCAGAGATGATATGACCAAGATAAAGAACCTCATCGAGCCAAAATTCGCACTTGGAGAACTTGGCATAGAACTTGTGTTCTCTGAGCTTATCGAGCACCAAACGCAAGTGCTTGGCATGATCTTCCTTGTTCTTCGAGAAATCCAGAATGTCGTCGAGATAGACCAAAACGAAGTCATTGGTGTAGGCGTTGAAGATGAAGTTCATCATGTGAGAGAAAGTCGGAGGAGCGTTGACAAGGCCAAAAGACATGACAGTGTATTCATATGAACCATAGCTTGTCCTGAAAGCCGTCTTGGGAATATCTTGCTCAAGGATTCGAATCTGATGATAACCCATACGGAGATCAAGCTTGGAGAATACTTGGGCACCTTGATTGCGCTCTTGAAGAATTTGCATGATCAACTGTGTGTTTGCATTGGTTGCGGCCATCACAGCTTGCCATGCCTCCGGAGGAGGTGGAGGTGGTGGCGGATCAGGATTCGGAGTAGTGCGCGTTGGAGGGGCCATCCTGAAGAGGTTGACATCCATTAGCACATTGATAGACAAATATTGAAGCTGAATCCAACGGAATGAAAATTGCAACATATAGTCTTCACATCCGAACAAAATGAACGAATGCATTCCTCTTGAAATGGTCACATATCCATAAATTGAGAAGCCACTTAGAATTTAGGTAGAGAAATAAATCAACAAGGTACGGATCAAGAACGAATAATCGGTAAGAAATCCCAATCTCAAACCAATATCCGTGGAAGAAGAACTAGAGCTACTAGAATTCCCACCTATGAAACTCCTGAACCTTTCTGATTATGCAATCAGGTGTTGGGGATACAGGGGAAGCATAATATCTCACCCAAATCTAGCAAATCCTACATCCAGTTGTATCCATCCTTCAACACATAACCGAGAAAAACTTCGGAAACCATCTACCTCAACCTTCGAAAAGCATCCGTTATACAAGTTATGGCGATACTCCCGAACTCCCGCCCCAGTACTGGGTGGCGTCGAGGTTATCTCACCAACGAACTGCATAAAAAAGATTTTCGATGTCGGCGTACTAGACTCATGTATTCCAGAACTGCAACGATAAAATTATGACGACAACACCTCAGAGCTCAACTCCCCGGGACAATTCAACAAAACCCCTGACAGGAGGCACCAAGACAATGTTCTCATCATAAAACCATCGGAACGATTCCAAGATACCCGCGTGATCCTAAAAAAAAATTAGTGAAATTTGAGAAGAGAAGAGTCAAAACTCTACGTCAGGATGCCTTACCAGAGCGATGAGGAGACTGGAAAGTAAAAAGAATTCCTAAACTCTCTGATATATAATTCCTAAATGACTCAAAACATTTTTCTAGACACAACTCGGCTGCTAAAAACGATCAAGCAATGGGGCTCCTAAGGTCGGGGAAGGCTCTGATTACCAACTTGTAACACCCTCGATGCGACTATATCTCCCACGTGTCGAGGCACGACTTAGAGGCATAATCGCATTGAAGGCATATGTCGCAAGTTAGGCAATCTTCACAACATCCCATGTAATATAGATAATAAAAGGGGAGATAACATAGTTGGCTTACACTCACCACGTCAATCAAGTACATAAATAACATTACATCATCCAAACACTCATGGCCCGATTACGGCGCCAAAATAAAAGATAACCCAACATGCGACACGGTCCCGATCAGCCCCAACTGGGCACCACTACTGATCATCAGGAATGGAAACATAGTATCATTGAGAGTCCTTGTTGAACTCCCACTTGAGCTCAAGCGCGTCACCTAGAGCGGAATCATCAGGCCCTGCATCTGGTGTAATAGTAATCTGTGAGCCACAGGGACTCAGCAATCTCGCACCCTCGCGATCAAGACTATTTAAGCTTATAGGTAAGGCAAGGTAAATATGTGGAGCTGCAGCAAGCGACTAGCATATATGGTGGCTAACCTGTTCGCAAAAGAGAGCGAGAAGAGGAGGCAAAGCGCGAACGCATAACCTAGAGGGCAAATCCTGCGGCAAACATTACTCCAACACCGTGTCCACTTCCCGGACTCCGCCGAGAAGAGGCCATCACGGTAACACACTCAGTTGATTCATTTTAATTAAGTTAAGGTTCAAGTTATCTACAACCGGACATTAACAAATTCCCATCTGCCCATAACCGCGGGCACGGCTTTCGAAAGTTCAAATCCCTGCAGGGGAGTCCCAACTTAGCCGATGACAAGCTCTCACGGCCAACGAAGGAATAGACCTCCTCCCGAGACGTTCCGATCAGACTCGGTATCTCGATTCTTCAAGACACTTCGACAGGTTAAAACTAATCCAGCAACACCGCCCGAATGTGCCGACAAATCCCGATAGGACCTGCACATATCTCGTTCTCAGGGCACAATCGGATAAGCAATCCGTACAACTAAAACCAGCCCTCGAGTTTCCCCGAGGTGGCGCTGCAAGGGGCTCTAGGTTGGACCAACACTCAGAGGAGCACTGGCCCGGGGGGGGGGGGTTAAATAAGATGACCCTCGGGCTCCGGAAACCCAAGGGAAAAAGAGGCTAGGTGGCAAATGGTAAAACCAAGGTTGGGCATTGCTGGAAAAGCTTTAATCAAGGCGAACTATCAAGGGGTTCCCATTATAACCCAACCACGTAAGGAACGCAAAAATCCGGAAACATAACACCGATATGACGGAAACTAGGGCGGCAAGAGTGGAACAAAACACTAGGCGAGAGGCTGAGCCTTCCACCCTTTACCAAGTATATGGATGCATTAAGATAACAAGATAATATAATGATATCCCAACAAGTAAATAAATGTTCCAACAAGGAACGGTCTCCAATCTTCACCTGCAACTAGCAACGCTATAAGAGGGGCTGAGCAAAGCGGTAACATAGCCAAACAACGGTTTGCTAGGACATGGTGGGTTAGAGGTTTGACATGGCAATTTGGGAGGCTTGAAAGCAAGTGGTAGGCATCATAGCATTGGCATAGCAAAAGAGCGAGCATCTAGCAAAGCAAAGATAGTAGTGATTTCGAGGGTATGATCATCTTGCCTGCAAAGTGGTCAGAGTTGACTGGATCCTCGAAAGCAAACTCAACAGACTCCTCGTTAGCGAACTCGTCTCCCAGCTCTACCCAAACAAGACAAACAAGCAACAAGGACACAATCGACCACGTGCAAGGATCAAATAATAGGATGCAAGGATGGTATGCTATGCGGGATGCGATGCGGGATGCATATGCAACATTTGACAAGGGATGCATGAACCTGGCCTCAACTTGGAAATCCAAGTGTGTCACTGGAAAGATGAGATGAAATCGCTTGAAAACGATATAAAGAACGCCGGAATCAGAGTTACGGTTTGAAAATGGCAAGCAATTCAAATATGACATCGGTCTGCGATTTACAGCAAGTAGCCAACTAAATGCGACAAGATGAACATGCTACAGCACTCAAACATGGCAACAAAATACATGGAAGGGATGCTTTCATGATACTTAACAAAAGTTAAGCACTGATCTACTGCCAAATCATCCATTAACAGGTTCAAACAAGCATGGCAAAAATGCATATGGCAAACAGATTTCAGACAGTGAAATTAACACTTGTCTGGAATTTCAGATCAGGTAGCACACTTCGGAGCAGCAAAACTACATGCAACAGGACCTGAACATGGCAAAGTAAAGTATGGCATGGAGCTACTCAAAGAGCTTAACAAAAGGCCCTTAGTGACCTTGAGCCAAAAGGGATCATAAAATACAATTGCAAGCATGTGAACATGGCAAAAACATAATCAGTTCTCAGACTTAGTGAAAACTGGAGCATGCTGAAAACAGATATCAAGTAGGCATGTTTACGAGCTCGATGCACTCACTACAGAGCAAGTCATGATAATCTAAGCTTACACCCATCAATAATACACAAAATGCAAGCTAGACATGGCAAGAACAATAACATAGCATGCCCGGATCAACTACAACATCATCGGCAAAATAGCTAACAAGTAGACAATCTGCCCAGATTCACGAAGTAGCAAAAGTAGAGCTCGATTGATTCAAGCTAGGTTGCTCCATAATTGCAAACAAAGACATGGATGGATAGAGTACTACAAGATTAACAAAACATCCTTACTGATCATCCTCAAAAGAGGCACGGATCACTAGGAAACAACATGAACATATGGCCATATGAGATAAACATCTCAAGGACTTAGTGGAAATGCTAAGTCCCTGAAATCAGCATTACCAAGTACCTCACTTTGCAAGCTCGTGCTAGTCACCACACACATCACAAAAATACATGGGTTGCACCTCTGGAAAGATGGCAAAACTCTTAACAAAACATATGTAGAGCTCATGGGCATATCATGCACGCAATAATCATGGCAAAAATGACAAATATCTAAATGGAGCAACAGATCTCGCCGGCGCGCGGGTCGAGGATCACCGGGGAGGGCGCCGGGAAGAAGGCCGGCGAGGTTGGGGCGCCGGATCCCGTTGGATCCGACCCGTAGAGGCGGCGGGAAGGTGCGGCTGCGACGGAGGAGGAGGTCGGCGGCGGGGTGGTCGGCCGACGACGATGGACGCGGCGGCCGGTGCGGGTGATGTTCGGCGGCGGAGCAGCGGCACGGCGGCGGCCGGCAATGGCGGCGCGGCGGCCGGCCAGGAGAAGAGGCGCCGATCACGGGGAAGATGGAAGGCGGCGCCGTCGGGCGCCTTGGCCCGAGTCGGGCGGCGGGAGGGCCGGCCACGGGCCTAACGGGCCCGCGCGGTCGGCAGCGATGTGGGGACCGGCCCAGGGACAGGTGTCGCGTGGAGATTGGCCGAGGGGGAGCGGGGCGGACACGTCCGGTTGTTCGGATTTCGTCCGGCGGCGGCGGGTGGAGTTTTTCTAGGGTTTTGTCCGTGATTCGAATGGGGGTCTTTAAATAGGCATAGAGGGAGTTAGGAGAGTCCAAATGAGGTGCGGTTTTCGGCCACGCGATCATGATCGAACGCTCTAGATGATGGAGAGGGTTTAGGTGGGTTTTGGGCCAAAATGGACGGGTGTTGGGCTGCAACACACACGAGGCCTTTCCGGTCTCTTGGTTAACCGTTGGAGTATCAAACGAAGTCCAAATGATACGAAACTTGACAGGCGGTCTACCGGTAGTAAACCAAGGTCGCTTGGCAAGTCTCGGTCCAATCCGGAAATTTTTAATCCCCACACACGAAAGAAAGGTAGAAATGACCATCGGAGGAGAACGAAGCGCCGGAATGCAAAACGGACAACGGGGAAAATGCTCGAATGCAAGAGATGAACACGTATGCAAATGCAATGCACATGATGACATGATATGAGATGCATGACAACGACAACAACACACGGAGACAAAAACCCGAACCCGAGAAAATAAAATAACTTAAAGCCGGAAACGGCAAGAGTTTGAGTACAAATTGGGAAAGTTACATCCGGGGTG
>NC_041390.1:69253199-69298146 GCF_002162155.2 Triticum dicoccoides | reverse complement strand
ATTTGAATGTATTAATTCAAGAGGTACAGTAGTGACATGATAAGACGTGGAATACGGTAGCTGATGACTCTTAGCACGCTGACATGCATCACACACTAATGGTGAAGTATTTGGACTAGAGCAGGGAAGATCATGACTCCGAACAATGGAGGTGACCACATTATTTGTAGGGTGACCTAGACGTTGATGCCATTGCGACGACGAAACACGGACACTGGATGAAGCATGGCGAGATGACGAAGCACGAGTAAAGGGAATCAGATAGACCCCCCCCCTCGACTGCTACCTTGAAGAATGACGCGCTTGGTTGCTTTGTCCTTAATAAAGAAAAAACGACGGTGAAATTCAACAAACACGTCATTATCACAAACAAGGTGATAGACAGAAAGAAGATGCTCTCTGATGTGTGGAACATGAAGGATGTTGCGCAGTTTGAGAGATGAACCGGGTAAACGGGAATGACCAATGTGTGAAATAGACAAACCTGCACCATTGGCCACCTGAACCTGGTCCTTGCCATCATAGCGCTCATGAACCTGGAGGCATTCAAGATCACTCGTCAGGTGATCCGTAGCTCCGGTGTCCAGCACCCAAGGATAGTCGACGGTGTTGGTGGAGGCCGAGTTGGCGGAGCGAGAGTTGTGGTCCTGGTCATAACGCTTGCGGCAATCATCGGCCTCATGCCCCCAGTTTTTGCAAATTTGACACCGGGGGCGCCAGCGGTTGTTGCGATGGCCACCACCACCGTTGTTGCCGCCGTTACCCCCGCCACCTTGCCGACCATTGCTGGCGTAGGAGGAGTTGCGGTCGCGGCCGCCGTTGCTGCCTTGACGGCCTTGCCCGGGCTGGCCGTTGCCATCGGTCGGGCGACCCCCACCCTGGGAGGGGTAGGGCTTCGAGTAGGGAGCGCGTCCACCATGTCCGGAGGGGCCAGAGCGAGTCACAGTGTTAGCCAAGGAAGTCCACCCCTCCACCGCACTCTGATGTGCCTGCAGCGCCTCGAAGGATAGAACCAATGAGTAAAAGCTGGAGTAGGGCATGGGTGCGTTACTCACACCCAAGGAGGCGGTGATGGAGTTGTAGGCGGAGCCGAGGCCGGTGAGGATGTGATCGATAAGCTCATCATCGCGGATCGGGGAGCCGGCGGCGGCCATAATGTCGGCAAGCGTCTTCATCTTGTGCATGTATTCCGCGGCGGAGAGATCGTCCTTCCTCAGCGACTGAAGTTGCCGCCGGATGTGATGGACGTTGGCGCGGCTCTGGGCGCCGAACATGGCGGCGACGGCTGTCCACACCGCATGCGCCGACTCGTAGCCAATGAGTTGGCATGCAATATCCTCATCCATGGAGGTGAGAAGGAGCCCCTTGACGCGCTGATCTTGAACCCACCATTGGTGGTACTCCGGGTTGTCGACGGCGGTAGCAGCGCCGCCGGTGCCGACAACGAGTGTTTTGGCCGGTGCCGCCTTGGTGCCATCGAGGTGTCCGTGGAGGTTGGCACCGGCAAGGACAATGCTGGTGATGCCTCCCCAAAGCATGAAGTTGTGACGACCGAGGCGGACGGAGATCGTCGGGACGGTGAGCGCGGCGGGAATCGTGGCGACGGGGGACGAGACGAGGGCGCCGGCAGTTTGGCCGGTGGAGAGGGCGGAAGACGACATCGCTGCGGCGGCGTGGAGAAGAACGTCACGCCGCGGCGGCTGAGGCAAGATACGGCGGCGGTGCGGAAGATGACACGCGCGGGAGCAGCGATCGGAAGCGGCGCAGCGTACAGGCAAAGCTAGCTAGCTAGCTAGCTAGCAGCTGGATGGATTCCTCTAGCTGGATTAATCTCGTACGTGAAGCAGCAAGCGGAAGCGGCGGCTATGCGGAGAGAGGATCGGGCGGCGGCGCGAGGGACCTGCGGCGGCGGCCTGACCTACCTGATACTAAGTTGAAACACTGGGTTTAGGATTTTGTGTGGGTGGCTAACATCCAGCCTCACGTCTTAATATATAGATGATCAAAATAAAATTACATACGTATACAAATACGTATACATGTACAATATGCTAGACCCTATTTTACACCTTAGACTCTAGAGGCGCATGTGGTACTTTGCATTTCCATTAAGTTGTTTTGCAGGTCGTCTACTACAGAATTTGTTTAAAGTATCCTAATGATAGGATTTGTTGATCGGTGTGGGCAAACTCTGAGTTTGTTACTATTTGTTCAAGTTCATCTATCTTGATCAGATGAGTTTGTTTTCAGGAAAGAAGGACAACACAGAAAGCAAGACTTTGGCAGATGTTCTAGTTCGTTTAGATAGACACCGCACAAAATGAAAAGTGTGCCAAGATACCAGTCGATGTATCACTGGGTACTATATTTCTCTTAGCTCATGCTTCTATGTTGATCCATCATTGATCTGTATGTCATCCATTCACATGTTTAGGAGTTTGTTTTCTTTTTTACATACTCAATCCATGCAGTTCATGATTTGAAAGAGCAATCTTGTGCACCTTTTGCCAATTACCGCTAGTATATACTGTCGCGGTGCTGCCTGATATCAGCATGTCATTGGTTAAGTTCCAGTTCATGTTTTATTGGCACTAGTAATATGTTTGGCATGCGCGCTAGGTAAAAAGAATCACATTTCGGCGTGTCTATGCCAAGTGTTGTCATTTATTGTTTTGTCACACACATGCTGAAATATTTAATCATGGCAGATGTTTCTGTAGAATGCTAACTGAACTTGTTCTTCCAGGCATAAGAGTCTTGTGGCAGCACCACAAAGTGCTGCTGGAAACTATCTATGTCTTTTAGCATGGACCTTTCATCCAGGAGAATTAGTGTTTCCTGAACTATGTTTCATTATCTAAAGGAGTGCTTCTGAATAGTTCTGATCTAGCAGGCATGCTTAACATATCAAGTGCATAACTTCTGAAGAATGCCTAGCCTTCCACCGAAATTTCCAATAACCGTCATCTTTTCTTTTTCCTGAAATATTGTAACCGATTGATCAAATCTTGAAACTGAAACTTGCTATTTCATATGCTCTGTATCTCTCCTGAAAATCAAAATGATAGCTCCCTATTCACTTCATTTTAAAAGGGACATGTGTTCTTAATCCATTTCTGTTTACTCTGATTTTTTTTCTCTTCTTTTTGATCTGCCACTTGTTCTGTTTATATGTTTATATGTTTATATTCAAATGTATCTAATGTTTATTTATTTTTTATTTTCAGGTTTTTTAAGACTAACAATCAAGTAGTAGCTGAGGGTGGCAGTTTGCGGGGCACTCATTTTGCAGGAAATCTGGAGGGGTCTGTCTAGGACACATCTAGATGTGATATAGTTATGTCACATTTAAGCTGATGTCCACTCTATTTGTGGTCTTTTTTTTGTCCTATTTTTTTTGTTTCTTGTTGCTGCATTATATATTTGCAGGAGCTTAGATGTGATATCCTTAAAAAATATCTAGATGTGAATTAGATAAACTGAATCTGAAGAAGTTAGGGTGTTTTCAGTGTTTGCTCATGAACTTGTTTTGCGGAAAATCTTGGAGTGGGTTCGAACTTTAAGTTCATACTAGGAGTTAACTTCTCTAGATACAGATGCACTGAACTGAACTGCATGAGTAACGAATCTAGCCAGCAATCCTTTATTTTACATTTTTATATTGTACTGCGTACAACATTTGTGCTGGTTCTTGTAATTTTGAAGCTGGCAATTTTCTATTAACTGTAGCGAGTGTACCAGTGAGCTACTGTATGAGTCGCAGAACATGTACTGCGAGCGACCCACGCTCCGTCGGCTTTGCCTTTGTAGCATGGATGTCGCAGGTTAGTTTCATTGCCAGCCAGCCCAACGGCAACATCTGCCCATGGCGCCAGGGAGACACTTTAGACCTGCAGCTGGTGCCGCCGTAGCTGTGCAGTCAGCTCCGAGTCATCACATTCTTGTCAACCGTGCTCAATACCAACCATGTCTTCCACTTGAAAACTTTGATCACTTCCCGAGAGGCATGAAAGATTGTTCCACTAGTTTTTTTTTTTTTTTGAGTTTCATTGTTCTAACCATTTTCTAAGTCGGATGTATTTAGAAGATGCCGGCATACATGCACATACACTACTAACCTTTTTTTGAATTGGTTGTACTTAGACAGATGCCCACATACACACACATACAATATACTCCCTCCTTTTCTAAATATAAGTCTTTCTAGAGATTTCAATATAAATTACATACGGATGTATATAGACGTAGTTTAGAGTGTAGATTCACTAATTTTGCTCCGTATGTAGTCCATATTGGTCAATCTCTAAAAAGACTTATATTTAGGAATGGAGGGAGTACATAGGATGTTCTAACTTTTTTCTGAATGGATGTACACAGACATATTTTTTACATAGTACAATTACAGATGCTCATACACATGCACATACACTCATTTTTATAAAGGTACGCACACACACCAGTGTCAAGTCTAGGACAACCTTGATGGGCTAGTTCCACCATAAGGAAGCTAACCATTTGAGTTATGCTCAGTTCGCGCATATGGACACATTTTAGTGTGTTTGTTCAGTCCATTCAGTTCGTATGTAGTTTATATTGAAATACTTAAAACATCTTATATTTATGAATAGAGAGAGTAATTAGTAACGTGATTTGAACTAGATAAACCAACTATGAAAACAGCCATGGTCCAAGTTAAAGTTAGGAGCGGTGCAGCTACCATGGTGCCTGAAATAGTGGGAGAGCCTCGTGGGGAAGGGGACGCCCATGGCGGGCCGGGGCCATGCATGCACCAACGAACTCTACCTAGCATTCGCCATTCCCCGTCCCCACCCTTCTTCTTCCCCTCTCCATTTCACCCTCCCCGCAAGGCCGTCTCCCTGGTACGTACGTAGGTAATTCACCTGTCGATCCGTGTAAATTCGGTTCTTGTTATCTCTTCTCCGTCGATCCAGGAAACTAATTGCTGGCGATGGCCGGCGGTGGTTGATCGTTCAGGACAGTGGTGGTGCAGCGGCGCTCGCTCGCCCGGCCGGCCGCCGTCCCCGCTAGCTAGCTAGCCGGTGTGATCGATCCACGAAATAAGGCGACGACGACCGACACCCCCGCCGCCCCATGTCCGCGACGCCCGACGCGGCGGCGGATGGCGCCGCCTCGACCCCGACCTCGCGGGCGCCCGGCATGGCGTCGTCGGCGTCGCTCCGGCACCGCGCCATGAGCGCCTCCTCCAAGATGCTCCGCAGCTCGCTGAGCCGGCGGTCGGGGCGGCAGCGCAGCAGCAAGGTGATGTCGGTGGCCATCGAGGACGTGCGCGACGCCAAGGAGGCGGCCTCCGTGGACGCGTTCCGGCAGACGCTGGTCCTGGAGGAGCTCCTCCCGGCGCGCCACGACGACTACCACATGATGCTCCGCTTCCTCAAGGCCCGCAAGTTCGAGATCGACAAGAGCAAGCAGATGTGGTCCGACATGCTCAACTGGCGCAAGGAGTTCGGCACCGACACCATCATGGAAGTACGTAGCGTAGCGTGCTCCATTAGATACCCATCCATCACCGTCTTCTCCGGAAAATTAATGGGAGATGAATGCAACTATTAATTCGAGGTACGCACGCACGCAGGATTTCCAATTCGAGGAGGTGGAGCAGGTGCTGGAGCACTACCCGCAGGGGCACCACGGCGTGGACAAGGACGGCCGGCCGATCTACATCGAGAAGCTGGGCGCCATTGACACCACCAAGCTGCTGCAGGTCACCAGCATGGACCGCTACGTGAGGTACCACGTGAGGGAGTTCGAGAGGGCCTTCGCCCTCAAGTTTCCGGCCTGCTCCATCTCCGCCAAGCGCCACGTCGACCAGAGCACCACCATCCTCGACGTCTCCGGCGTGGTAACTAATTAACTGCTCATCATCCATGCCTAGCTAGTTTCTTCAGCATTTTCATAGAGCTAGCAGCCACACTGGAGAAAAAGTTGATGTGACACTGTTGGGCATGTCGCAGGGCTACAAGAACTTCAACAAGGCTGCGAGGGATCTCATCGGCCAGCTCCAGAAAATCGACGGGGATAACTTCCCTGAGGTATACCATATATATATGATACGATATGCCGATGCGTGTGCAGTGATACTGCTCCATTGACGGCCCATGCTTCGGTATTGATTCTCTTTCAGAAATCTTAATGCTAACCGGCACAGACAATTTCATGTAAACCTGAGAATTAAACCCAATTTTATCGTGTACTCCCTCTGTAAACAAATATAAGAGTGTTTAGATCACTATTTTAGTGATCTAAACGCTCTTATATTTGATTATGGAGGGAGTACTTTTTATCTGTCTACAATTTGGTCAGCCTGTTTTGTTAGCAGATTTGTGCGCTCCCGGAAAAATAAAAATCAATGTTGTCAACTAGAAGTACTTGACGGAAAATTCTCTAGACAAGGGAATTCCGGGAAAAAAATTTATTGATTTACATGTTTGCCAAATATCTCTTCTTGGAAGGAAATGATGCTCGGCTGATGATTTTAACTGACGATGCAGACCCTGTGCCGGATGTTCATCATCAACGCCGGTCAGGGATTCAGGCTCCTGTGGAACACCGTCAAGTCCTTCCTTGACCCCAAGACCACAGCCAAGATCCATGTAACCCATCTCTTTTCACTTCATGTACTTTATCAGTCAGTCATCAGCTAATCTATATACTTGATCAAGATTTATAATCCCTTTTGTTCACGGTTCATGCCTCGGGGTTTAGGTTCTCGGCAACAAGTACCAGAGCAAGTTGCTGGAAGTCATTGATCCAAGGTTTGTCCTAGAAGTTCCCCTTTTTATACAGCAACTCTAAAAGGATTTTGCAAGTTGGCAGCACTGACAATTCAAATGAGATTGCTTTGCATTAGTATCAGCAGCATGCTGAAGTTGAACTCACTTTTTTTTTGTTCTTGTTCTGCGGGGTTCGACAGCGAATTGCCCGAATTCTTTGGGGGCACTTGTGTATGCGAGGGCGGAGGTTGCATGCGCTCCGACAAAGGACCGTGGAAGGACCCTGAAATCATAAAGGTTAATAATGGTTATTTTCCAACAATCGGAGTTCATACACGATGCGTGGGAATGAATATTTGCTAGTGCATACTTGCCAGTGAAAGTAGTAGTGATGCTACATTGCTACTACAGCTGAACCCACTCCTGAGCAGTACCATGAACATTTTGTGGTTTGATTCTTCAGATGGTGCAATGTGGCTTGGGGAGGTGCGGGATGAACAACTCGGACCCTGCCAGCGCCGAGGAGAAGACGATCACCGAGGACGATGCTGCGCCGGCTGTAAAGGTTGCCACGAGCTTTCCTACTCATATATGCAGGTTTTACCTAGCCTTTTTTTCCCGACATATCGCTCGCATCTCTGACGAACATCGCCTTTGCAGAAGCAAGAGTCGATGCGCCGTGACGGCGTCGACTCTCCTAAGGTGGCGCACGACAAGGTCGAACACCCGCCGCATATGGCTCCCCTCCATGAGGTGCCAAATGAAGAGGCCAAGGTGAAGGAATGTGTCTAACACCTAGCATTTGTCGGATTTGCTACAGTAGCGAGCCAGACAACATTGTTGGTCCCTTCCATGGTAGTAGTGCTAACTTGAATGTATGTAGCCTAATTCTGTTGCATCTCTGACCCAGGATTCGCAGGCTGCTCCTTCCGGTAACGAGGGGGGCTCCGCGCCCTACGACGAGCTCTTCCCCATGGCGGACAAGGGCATGGATTTCAACTGGAACGGCGAGATGAGCGCGGAGAAGCTCGCCATCGCGAGAGGTCAGCTCGGCCTTTGCACCCTTCAACCAAACAAACACTCCATGAAAAAGCAGATAGAGCTAATGGAATGAGGCGTTGGTTTGCGTGTGGTTCTGAACGAAGAGTGGGAATGTGTTTGGCATGGTGGCAGATATGTACGCGTCGCTGCCGGACGCGTACAAGCACGGCGACGCCGGGGACCGGCAGGTGGTGACGGGGTTCATGGCGTTCGTGATGGGGGTGGTGGCCATGTTCCGGGTGGGCAAGATCGCGCCGAAGCGCGCCATGGACGCGGCCATGGGCATCGCCACCATGGAGGCCATGGCCAAGAACCGCAAGCTCCTGCAGGCCCAGGGGCAGGGAGGGGGAGGCGGGGGCCCGGTCATGGTGGCGGGGGTGTCGACGGCGCAGTACGAGGCGCTGGCCAAGCGGGTGGGCGACCTGGAGGAGAAGGTGGCCGCCCTCGGGTCGCGGCCCACCGAGATGCCCGCCGACAAGGCGGAGCAGCTCGCCGCCGCCGCCACCCGGCTCGACGCCCTCGAGGCCGAGCTCGAGGCCACCAAGAAGGTAAGCTGACACAACACATGACATTGATTCAGGCAAGCACTCCTGTCTAGCCTTGTCTCCGTTAATGGTGGATCCATGTAACATTGCAGCTTCTGGAGACGTCGAAAGGGCAGCAGGAGGAGGTGCTGGCGTACATCGAGAAGAAGAAGAAAAAGAAGGGGATGGTAATGCCGGCACTCTCGCTCACTCGCTACTGTCAGCTTGAGCTTGTGGTAGCACCCATCTTATAAGCTGATTTCATTAAAGTTTTGTCTCCAACAGCAGAACCCGTTCCGTTGGTGAAGAAAAGAGCGCTGGCGAACGACGACCGGCGACCGCAGGCAGGGGGGAAGGGGGAGCAAAGCAAGAAAGGGAGAAGGATGCAGCAAAAAGGATGCATACATACATACATACATACATACATACATACAATCTGGAATGCCGAGGCTGAATTGTGTGTGGTACTGCCACATTAGGCCACAGGATTTTGTAATTTTGTTTTATCTTGGAAGCAGAGATCAAACTGTTTCATGTGAAATTAGCAGCAGCACTCCAAGCAAGCAGGTCCTAGCTATGCCGATCGCGTCTTGTCGAAACATATTTTGTGTGTGTAGAAGAATTGTACTGTATGTGTTTTGTCTTTATAAAGACTCTGCTCAGTTTTGCGCTTCTGAAGAATGATGTGTAACTGAAACGTGATGACACAAAATTGGTGATGCCTTGCAACAATCTGCCTGCAGCTGGACAAGGGTAGGAGGATTGTGGCACAATCTGCCAATAGCTGGACAATATGCTTGGTCTTGTTTCACCTGGTTAATTGCATCCCATGAAACTACAGATAGTTCAGCTAGCCTAGAGCTGCGTATTGTCAGGCTTGTGATGGTGATGGCACGGATAAACTGGAGTAAACAAATTGCAGAAACAGAATTCTGCCTGCAATCCTGTACTTATAAGACAGGCAGGCTGAAATGGGCAGGATTCAGCGCAAAAACACATTTTATTTATGTCAGGATTTTCTGTCCATTTACAAACCCATATGTCTGTCCTTTTCACATTTGTCAGGAAAACGAACGGATCAACCGTTTACATCATCTCAAACGCCATCTCCGGCATCTCAGAGAAAAGAAAACTGGAACCAAAGGGGGCTCTCTCTCTCTCTCCTTGTGTCCTAGTAGCAAGACATCGGCTTCTTCTTCTTTTTCTGCAACAGGAAGGTAGACATGACACATGAGAAACAGATCACGAGATGAAAAACAGTGAAAAGACTATTGCGTTATGCATTACAAACCTGGGCCTTGGCAATTGTCTTCCTGTCCACATAAGCAAGTAGTTCCTCTTGCCTGATAAGAGCCTCATGCAGGGCCTAGAAGAATTTTGAGAACACACAGGGTAAGCGACTGGCCAGTGAACTTCTTAATTAAACTAACCAAATGTCTGCATGACCAGTTGTGATTTCTAATGAAACAGTGAGCAACAAGCTATGGAATTACCTTCTTTGTTACAATGAGTTCGGCTTCCAGTGCATCCACGCGGCGGACAGCGGCATTAAGCAGCTCTTCTTTCTCGCAAGGCATTTCAGAAGGTTTTGCTTCAAGCGCATGAACCTTCGCTTCAAGCTCTGCCAGCCTTTGCAAGACTAACGAGAACAGGTCAGATTCAGCAAACCCAGGACCTGGTGACGGGGGGCGGAACTCCTCTTTTGGAATGCAGTCTTGATATACTGCAGAACTTTGTTCGTCTGACTCGTTTTTATCTGGCAATCTCTTTGTCGCAACATCTTTAACTGACCGAAGCAGCGTTACAATAGCAATCACAAAAGCCATCAGAGCTGGAATAATCTGATCCAAAGACCTGTTGGATGCCTTTGTGGTGGTAGCCAAAGAAGAGTCTACATTCAAGAAATAGCAAAAATATCAGGTTTTGGCAGTATCGGAGAACAGCCTTCAGATCCTGCAATTAAGTGACAAACAGATACCTTTGGGCGGGACAGGCGCCTTCCGAGGCAGTTCTCTCTTCCATGTTGCATCCACTGCTTTGTCAACAACAGGAACATCATATTCAGGCATACGGGTAGAAAAGCTAGTGGCCCTGATCATCTTGACCTGAAAGGCGAAAAGGCAAGTTCAAACCAGTGTAACACAATCCATATGCGTAACAGAGAAACAAGGAGAAGGGGCTTGTAAATTCTTTTTTTAACATGTGGAAATTTAAAAACAGCTAGCCAGGAAATTAGGATAGCAACAAAGTGAGTAGTGATTGGTTTTAGTTGTTTAGAACCTACTACTTTTTTTGTCTACCTAACAGGTTGTTTGATGGAGACAGGCAGTTCCAATTTTTTGTTTGCTATATGAAATGTAGTCATTATACAAATAGTTAAGATCAACCACCGCATACTGGTGGTTTGGAGCACAAGTAGTGCCATCAAATTTCAGTTCAGCTACCCTGATGAGTAGGCTGATTGACAATTGTATTTGAGTGATAGATCAATTGGCTGGTTCTTTGTTCGTAAGCAACTGCATCATAGCACAATGTAATCTAAACTACTGACCTCTTCACGAACTGGGGTCAACTTAGGATGGGAGATGTAACTTCTTAGAGCTTTGGGGGAAGTTACATCTTCCGCTTCAGATCCAGACTCCGCAGTTGATGTATCACTTCCACGTACCTGGCATTCCATGTTAAAACAAATTATATTCCCGCATATAGATCACTCAAGCATAGAACAAACAAATTGATTGTGAGACATACCATTTGGTACTTAGACTTGGGATAAGAAATAATAGTTTCCGTCCCATTGGAAACAGTTACAATCTGCCGAGCACACTGAGCCTCGCCATTAAGGACTTTCTGGTATCAGCGTATAATTAGCACATTAAAAGGGGAGATAATAAAGGAAAGTGACTAGTAATAGATACATGATTACCAGGAACCTAATAGGCCATACCTTCAGTATGTTTGCATCCTTCCATGGCCCTTTTTCAGCTTTGAGGCACCCTCCATATTCGGGACAGGTACAAGTGCCACCAAGAAATTCTGGCAATTCACTGATCAATTATCACAAATGAAAAATAATTAGAACAGAGTATTCATTAAAACAAGTCAAAGTATTACAAGAACAATACACTGAACGCAACTTACCTAGCATCAATTATTTCAAGTAGCTTACTTTGACACTTGTTCCCAAGTACCTGACGAAACACAATAGTACCTAGTAAATCAAGTGACTTCAGCATAAAAAAAGCAAGGTGTGGTCCGTGCAAATGCTTACATGTATCTTGGAAGTGGTTTTTGGGTCAAGGAAAGATTTCACGGTGCTCCATAGCATCCGAAAGCCCGGGCCAGCATTGACTATAAACATTTGGTGTAAAGTCTGCAACATAGAACAGAAAATGGTGGATATTTAACTCAGTAAATCACAATAAAACATGTGAATGCCGAACTATGCTTATCACAAGAGTAGGGTGGAAGTCCAGACCTCAGGGTAGTTATCGTTGTCAACTTTCTGCAGTCGCATAATTAATTCGCGTGCAGTTTTGCTGAAATTTTTCAAACCCTGCAAAGCAAGTACCGAGTTAGAACTAGTTAGTTGCCAGGCTTGTGCGAAAATGGACAAGTTGTGCAGACTAAGTCTTCGGAAACATACCACACCCTGAACATCCAGAATTGTTGTGCTCGAATTGATGTGTCTTTTAGCCGCAAGAGAGCATGCTGGAAATTTGATCAAGAAGCTCCTCTCAAATTCCTTCACATGGTACCTTACATATCTGTCCATAGTTGTCACATTCATAAGCTTGTTAGGGTCGACCTTTCCAAGCCTTTCGATATAAACAGGTCTCCCCTCTTTGTCAACGCCATGATAACCATGAGGATAGTATTCCAGAACAGTGTCCAACTCAGTGTAATCAAAATCCTACAGAGAAATGTGGCTCCAGCTGTTATTTATAGTCAAACAAAACAGAACTGTATTAGAACTTTAATTTCAGCTAGCTGACCTCAACAATTGTATCAGTACCATATTCCTTCCTCCATTGAAGCATGTCAGTCCACATTTGCTTTGCTTTCTCAATGTCAAATTTCCTTGCCTTTAAGAATCTAAACACAAAACATTTTAAATTAGCTTATAGACACCAGTGTGAGATAATATAGCAAACAAAGAAGAAACATGACAAGCTCATGTAACAGGGGTGCCATGATAAACAGGATTATACCTCAGCAGCATATGATAGTCATCATGCCTTGAAGGCAACAATTCGTCCAAAATTAGCGCCTGTCTAAATGCTTCTACCTCTTCCAGTTCCCCTAGATCACGCACATCTTCAATAGACACAGAGAGAACCCGACTGCCACTCTTCCTCCTGTTCTTTTTCTTTAAGGAATGCCTAAGCTTACTCGATGCATCTATAGCTTTCTTCTTCAAAGAGCCCATTCTTGTCTTCTTTTCATCTTCAGAGATTTCAAAATCTGATCTCCTCTCATATGATCTCCTGTCATCGTGACTTGAACAACCTTCAAAACCTGAGACTGAGACATCAAAAAGGTAAATAAGCCACCGGTCATGCCAAGTTCTCCAAATTGCAGCACTAATTTACTTTGATGCAACAATGACTGCTTGGCAGAAAGTAGCCACATTAAATTATACTACTCATCATACTTATGAGCATAGGTTTGTGACATTGGGTTTATCAAATGTTCTAAGCCCACCCTAGCATTAGAATTAGTAAACAAAGATCAATGTCATGACAAATTTTGAACAACATAAGCTTTGGCAATATCTTTGTTCTGAACAATGAACCCAGCTTACAAGCTAAGGTTCAAACAAGATAATTCAATGTTTATAACGTTACGTGGACAGATGATAACAGCTACAATTAGCATAAACACCGGCAGCTCAACTTCTTGCTAAGTTTCAGAAACAATGATAATAGCATCAAATGAACGGAATCATTAGCCATCTCCTTAATAACTTGATGGTGTGATATTTTGAGACGATGTTAGCGAAAAGGTCCAACCCCACAGGATAGATACATGTGCTCTTGATTACAAGGTCTAAGTCCGGTCCTCCACCAAATGAAACCAAACTACATTGGCATGTGCTTTATGCATTAAATTTTCTGGTGTTCTTGTCTACCAGATTATTGGTCACGAATTAGGTGACAGGTCAGGGCACCTTCTCCTCATAGCAGAAGGATTCCATCCCTTCTAGCCTAACAAGCTACTTGCCTCGAGGCGAAAATTACACAAGGATGTGGTAAGAAGTTTAAAGCGCCCACAAAAATCCAACCTAGCCTGGATGTTCCTGGCATAGGGAACTACGCCTGCAGCCAACGATGACCACAGCAGGCAGCAGCACCTGCGATGAGGCCAAATGGACGAGGTATTGAACAGGTCACCACCTCGCAGCCGCCAAACCCATCCTACGACCCGGCGCGTACATACGGCTCCAAACACGAGACGGCGGCGAAAAAACAACTATTCTAAGTCGGAACCCGGGGAACCCGCATCCAGCCGCCTGGGCGGCGCGGCTAGTCCAATCCTCCAAGGAAGGGACAGAGCTCACGCCGCGGATCACGGTAGCCTCGCGGGCACGGCGAGGCAACCCAAAGCGGGCGGCAATCGAACCAGCGCCGCGATAAATCCAGGAGTAAGAAGTTAACGGGGGCGGGCTCACCTGGGCGCGCGAGGCGATCGAGGTGGCCCGACATGGGCGCCGGATCCTCCGCTCCTCCTCCGGGGGCCAAACCTCCGAATCCTGAAACGGAAACCGCATTCCAGTCAGAAACCCTAGCGAAACAACCGCCCGCCCGCCGCGGGCGAGCCGAGCAGGATCCCCTCGTCCCGTTCCCGGCGGGGGATCTCGCCTCCGGGCCACCTCGCCTCGCCTCACCTGAGAAACGCCGGGGGTCGGGGAGCTCGCCGGCGATCGGGGCGGGCCGCGTGGTCCGAGGCGGGAATCCGAGGGATTTTTTTCCGCCTGGGGAGTGGCGCTGCGTGGGGGAGGCGGGACTGCGGGGGAGGGGATGGGTGGGAAGTGGGTGGGGAGTGGTGGTGGTGAAGGGAGCAGGGGAATAGAGAGGGGAAGGAGGAGGGGAAAGAGACGACGATGGTGTGGAGAGAGAGCGAGAGATAGAGAAAGGCGCTGGGGGAAGTGTCCTCGCCGATTCCTCCCGGAATTCGGTGGCTCCCTTTTTCCTTTAATCTTTGCTGTGTTCCGGGCCCGTTTCGCGTTTGGGCCCCTAGGGTTTGTGGGAATCGTGTCGCGAGTCCCCCCCTCCCGGCGGCTGATCTTTTCTCCGTTGCACGCCGCCGACGCCGGTGCTCCAGAGTATCTCTCCTCCGTTCGGATTCATTAGTCCCGTAGTATTTTTAGGTTCAAATTCAATCATGCACGTAGCTAGTAAAATGCTAATGCATAACACAAAAACTTATATTGTTAGATTCGTATTTGAACGTAATTTCCAATGATATTTTTTTTGTTACTTACAGCTTATATTTTATTAGTTACAGTCAAGATCAAAGTATGACCCAAAATACGAGTGGGACTAATAATTAGGGCGGGGTAGTATACTTGTACAACGGCAGACAGGGTCAATGCCATGTGTGCGTTTGTTTATACAAGTAGCAGTACTACTAGTATCCGGCTTCGCAAATTTGACTTTCAAATTGATCCGGAGCCTGATCGTGCTCCTTCAAAAGTCAAACTATGGTCCTATGTACGGTGTCGGACATAGTCAATGGCATGATGTATGTACTAGTATACGACTAGTTTTTGGCTTTGCAACTTTGACTTTCGAGTTAATTTCGAGTCACTCGTGCTCCTTGAAAATGACGTAGTCAACGTATAGTATACCACGTATAGCGCATGAGTGTTGGTAATAATGAAATAAGGTGCTCATCCCGTTGGGTTTTTATAGCCTCGCTTGGCTTATTGATGTGTCATGGAGTACTTGGAAAAATGAAGCCTTGAAAACCATGTTGCATGTGGGATAAGCAACTTGAATTTTATGAGAACAAAGTAGCGCGTGGTCGGTCTGATCTCCGAGACAAGGCATGGCGTCTAAAAGACGATGGGCGTGTTGTTCGGTCCATGGAAATAACGTGCTTAAGTGGGTTTTTTGTGAGGATTATATAATTTTCTGTTTGCATTTGATAGATTTATGCCAATCTTGATACTGGACAGTGCCCGATGTCAACATCAAGTAGTGTCGTTTTTTAGATGTCGATACTATGAATGTCTGATGAAAGTTATTTCATTGTGAATGTCTAACATGGCACGATTTTCACCCAAAAAATAATCTTAGAGGCATAGGTTTTAAAACCGGACTTCTTTTAAGCCCGGTAGACCATTTGAGCAATTGAACGCGAAAAAATTGTCAAACCGGTTGTTTTTTTAGAAAAAACTGATGAACCGGGCGGTTCACATAAAACAAGACGGTTCGATGTAGATTCCAGAAAAGCCCCTCGATTGACTCTCTTTTTTGCATACAAGCTAGCTAAGGGCAGCGTCAGTTAAGGGAAAAAATCCATTTTGGTAGGGTTTCGGCCGACTGGGAGCTTTCTTTCTCGATTTCGTCCATAGAGACAAACCCATCGGGAGCCGTCGCCCCCTACGCAACCACCTTTGCTCGGCAACGCAACACGGCGCCCCCGCCTCTCCCTTGCCGCTCCCACACCACGAGCCAGCAACTACATTTTTATCATGTATAGGAATTAGATATTAACATGTAGTTACTGGTTACACTGTCACGTGATTGCACATTTTTTATCTATTGAATGGTGTATTTATTGGTAAAATATGTATTAATTTATTACTTTAAAACTGACAATCGAACAAGTGAACCAGCAATTTGACCGGTAAAAACCTAAAACGCTAGCCTTGCCGGTTCGATTACTAGTTTGGTTTCTTACACTATGCTTGAAAGGCTTGATGTTGTTATTTCTCACAAGGGATTAACAAACGTGTTGACCCTACTATGTTCCATTTTAGGAGTATAGCCACCAGAAAGAATGTTTTAATGTACCATAATATTCTTCTCCCCTTTTGTGGCCAACTATGTAACAATTGTAGCATTCTAATTTAGGAATAGCAACCACAAGGTGCATCTTGCAATATCAATTTATTTCCTTCTATTATCTGGGCAACTTTGCATGTATAATTTTTTTTTCTCTATGACAACGTGTAAATGAATTGTTTCTCGTTGTCATACCTGAATATCCTTCAAAAGGTGTGCTACCTCTTTTAGCACTGGGTTGGTTTTCCCCGAAAAGGAAGGGATGATGCAGCAAAGTAGCGTAAGTATTTCCCTCAGTTTTTGAGAACCAAGGTATCAATCCAGTAGGAGGCTACGCGCGAGTCCCTCGCACCTGCACAAAACAAATAAATCCTCGCAACCAACGCAAATAGGGGTTGTCAATCCCTATAGGGCCACTTACGAGAGTGAGATCTGATAGATATGATAAGATAATATTTTTGGTATTTTTATGATAAAGATGCAAAGTAAAATAAAGGCAAAGTAAATAGCAAAGTAAATAACTAAGTAGTAGGAGATTGATATGATAAAGATAGACCCGGGGGCCATAGGTTTCACTAGTGGCTTCTCTCGAGAGCATAAGTATTCTACGGTGGGTGAACAAATTACTGTTGAGCAATTGACAGAATTGAGCATAGTTATGAGAATATCTAGGTATGATCATGTATATAGGCATCACTTCCGATACAAGTAGACCGACTCCTGCCTGCATCTACTACTGTTACTCCACTCATCGACCCCTATCCAGCATGCATCTAAAATATTAAGTTAAAAACAGAGTAACGCCTTAAGCAAGATGACATGATGTAGAGGGATAGACTCATGCAATATGAAGAAAACCCCATCTTGTTATCCTCGATGGCAATAATACAATATGTGCCATGCTGCCCTTACTGTCACCGGGAAAGGACACCGCAAGATTGAACCCAAAGCTAAGCACTTCTCCCATTGCAAGAAAGATCAATCTAGTAGGCCAAACCAAACTGATAATTCGAAGAGACTTGCAAAGATAACCAATCATACATAAAAGAATTCAGAGAAGATTCAAATATTATTCATAGATAGACTTGATCATAAACCCACAATTCATCATTCTCAACAAACACACCGCAAAAAGACGATTACATCGAATAGATCGCCACAAGAGAGGGGGGGACATTGTATTGAGATCCAAAAAGAGAGAAGAAGCCATCTAGCTACTAACTATGGACCCGTAGGTCTGAGGTAAACTACTCACACTTCATCGGAGGGGCTATGGTGTTGATGTAGAAGCCCTACGTGATCGATGCCCCTTCGGCGAAGCTTCGGAACAGGCCCCAAGATGGGATCTCGTGGATACAGAAAGTTACAGCGGTGGAATTAGGGTTTTGGCCCCGTTTCTGATCATTTGGGGGTACTGTTGGGGAACGTAGTAATTTCAAAAATTTCCTACGCACACACAAGATCATGGTGATGCATAGCAACGAGAGGGGAGAGTGTTGTCTACGTACCCTCGTAGACCGTTCGCGGAAGCGTTATATCAACGCGGTTGATGTAGTCGTACGTCTTCACGATCCGACCGATCCAAGTACCGAAAGCACGGCACCTCCGAGTTCTGCACACGTTCGGCTCGGTGACGTCCTCGCCTTCTCGATCCAGCAAGAGGGGCAAAGTAGTAGATGAGTTCCGGCAGCACAACGGCGTGGTGACGGTGTTGGTGAAGAACAATCTCCGTAGGGCTTCGCGTAAGCACTACGAAAACTATGACGGAGGATAAACTAGAGGGGACGGGGTTGCCGACACACGGCTTGGTGTTTCTTGATGTGTCTTGGGTGCTAGCCTTGCCCCTCTATTTATATGTTGAGCCCTGGGGTCGAAACTTGGAGCAAAAGCCTCCTCAAAGTCGGTTTTGCTCGAAAGGCAAGAGTCCTTCTCGGACTCTAGGGCCAGACGCCAGGGTTCCCGGCGTCTGGACCCAGACGCCAGGGACCCTGGCGTCTGGCCCCTGGACTCCGCAAAATTTCCTTTTGCGCTTTCCAAAAACCTTGTGGGCTTTCCCCTTTGGCCCAAATAAAGTGTTCTCACACCCAAACATTTCGGGAAACATCCGGAACCCCTTCCGGTGATTTCCAGAACCCTTCCGGTGACCAAACATTATTATCCCATATATCAAACTTTATCTCTGGACCATTTCGGAGTTCCTCGTCATTGATCTCATCCCAGACTCCGAACAACATTCGGTCATCAACATACATAACTCATATAGTACTATATCGTCAACGAACGTTAAGCGTGCGGACCCTACGGGTTCGAGAACTATGTAGACATGACCGAGACACCTCTCTGGTCAATAACCAATAGCGGGACCTGGATGCCCATATTGGCTCCTACATATTCTACGAAGATCTTTATCGGTCAGACCGCATAACAACATACATTGTTCCCTTTGTCATCGGTATGTTACTTGCCCGAGATTTGATTGTCGGTATCTCAATACCTAGTTCAATCTCGTTACCGGCAAGTCTCTTTACTCGTTTCGTAATACATCATCCCGCAACTAACTCATTAGTTGCAATGCTTGCAAGGCTTATAGTGATGTGCATTACCGAGTGGGCCCAGAGATACCTCTCCGACAATCGGAGTGACAAATCCTAATCTCGAAATACGCCAACCCAACAAGTACCTTTGGAGACAGCTGTAGAGCACCTTTATAATCACCCAGTTACGTTGTAACATTTGGTGGCACACAAAGTGTTTCTCCGGTAAATGGGAGTTGCATAATCTCATAGTCATGGAACATGTATAAGTCATGAAGAAAGCAATAGCAACAAACTAAACGATCAAGTGCTAAGCTAACAGAATGGGTCAAGTCAATCACATCATTCTCCTAATGATGTGATCCCGTTAATCAAATGACAACTCATGTCTATGGTTAGGAAACATAACCATCTTTCATCAACGAGCTAGTCAAGTAGAGGCATACTAGTGACACTCTGTTTGTCTATGTATTCACACATGTATTATGTTTCCGGTTAATACAATTCTAGCATGAATAATAAACATTTATCATGATATAAGGAAATAAATAATAACTTTATTATTGCCTCTAGGGCATATTTCCTTCAGTCTCCCACTTGCACTAGAGTCAATAATCTAGATCACATCGCCATGTGATTTAACACTAATAGTTCACATCACCATGTGATTAACACCCATAGTTCACCTCGACATGTGACCAACACCCAAAGGGTTTACTAGAGTCAATAATCTAGTTCACATCGCTATGTGATTAACACCCAAAGAGTACTAAGGTGTGATCATGTTTTGCTTGTTAGAGAAGTTTAGTCAATGGGTCTGCCACATTCAGATCCATAAGTATTTTGCAAATTTGTATGTCAACAATGCTCTGCACGGAGCTACTCTAGCTAATTGCTCCCACTTTCAATATGTATCTAGATTGAGATTTAGAGTCATCTGGATCAGTGTCAAAATTTGCATCGACGTAACCCTTTACGATGAACCTTTTTGTCACCTCCATAATCAAGAAACATATCCTTATTCCACTAAGGATAATTTTGACCGTTGTCCAGTGATCTACTCCTAGATCACTATTGTACCCCTTGCCAAAAACAGTGTAGGGTATACAATAGATCTGGTACACAGCATGGCATAATTTATAGAACCTATGGCCAAGGCATAGGGAATGACTGTCATTTTATTTCTATCTTCTGCCGTGGTCGGGCTTTGAGTCTTACTCAGTTTCACACCTTGTAACACAGGCAAGAACTCTTTCTTTGACTGTTCCATTTTGAACTACTTCAAAATCTTATCAAGGTATGTACTCATTGAAAAACTTATCAAGCGTCTTGATCTATCTCTATAGATCTTGATGCTCAATATGTAAGCAGCTTCACCGAGGTCTTTCTTTGAAAAACTACTTTCAAACACTCCTTTATGCTTTGCAGAATAATTCTACATTATCTCTGATCAACAATATGTCAATCACATATACTTATCAGAAATGATGTAGTGCTCCCACTCACTTTCTTATAAATGCAGGCTTCACCGTAAGTCTGTATAAAACTATATGCTTTGATCAACTTATCAAAGCGTATATTCCAACTCTGAGATGCTTGCACCAGTCCATAGATGGATCGCTGGAGCTTGCATATTTTGTTAGCACCTTTAGGATTGACAAAACCTTCTGGTTGCATCATATGCAACTCTTCTTTAATAAATCCATTAAGGAATGCAGTTTTGTTTATCCATTTGCCAGATTTCATAAAATGCGGCAATTGCTAACAAGATTCGGACAGACTTAAGCATAGATACGAGTGAGAAACTCTCATCATAGTCAATACCTTGAACTTGTCGAAAACCTTTTGCGACAATTCTAGCTTTGTAGATAGTAACACTACTATCAGCGTCCGTCTTCCTCTTGAAGATCCATTTTAATCTCAATGGCTCGTGGATCATTGGGCAAGTCAATCAAAGTCCATACTTTGTTCTTATACATGGATCTCATCTCAGATTTCATGGCCTCAAGCCATTTCGCAGAATCTAGGCTCATCATCGCTTCCTCACAATTCGTAGGCTCATCATGGTCAAATATCATGACCTCCATAACAGGATTACCATACCACTCTGGTGCGGATCTTACTCTGGTTTACCTACGAGGTTCGGTAGTAACTTGATCTGAAGTTACATGATCATCATCATTAGCTTCCTCACTAATTGGTGTAGTAGTCACAGGAACAGATTTCTATGATGAACTACTTTCCAATAAGGGAGCAGGTACAGTTACCTCATCAAGTTCTACTTTCCTCCCACTCACTTCTTTCGAGAGAAACTCCTTCTCTAGAAAGGATCCATTCTCAACAATGAATAACTTGCCTTCGGATCTGTGATAGAAGGTGTACCCAACATTTTCTTTTGGGTATCCTATGAAGATGAACTTCTCCGATTTGGGTTTGAGCTTATCAGGTTGAAACTTTTTCACATAAGCATTGCAACCTCAAACTTTAAGAAACGACAGCTTAGGTTTCTTGCCAAACCATAGTTCATACGGTGTCGTCTCAACGGATTTAGATGGTGCCCTATTTAACGTGAATGTAGCTGTCACTAATGCATAACCCCAAAATGATAGTGGTAAATCGGTAAGAGACATCATAGATCGCACCGTATCTAATAAAGTACGGTTATGACGTTCGGACACACCATTACATTGTGGTGTTCCACGTGGCGTGAGTAGTGAAACTATTTCACATTGTTTTAACTGAAGGCCAAACTCTTAACTCAAATATTTTACCTCTGCGATCATATCGCAGAAACTTTTATTTTCTTATTATGATGATTCTCCACTTCACTCTGAAATTCTTTGAACTTTTCAAATGTTTCATACTTGTGTTTCATTAAGTAGATATACCCATATCTGCTCAAATCATATGTGAAGGTCAGAAAATAACGATACTTGTCGTGAGCCTTTAATTAACACTCACTGGACCGCATACATCAGTATGTATTATTTTCAATAAGTCAGTTGCTCGCTCCATTGTTCTGGAGAACGGAGTCTTAGTCATCTTGCCCATGAGGCATGGTTCGCACGCATCAACTGATTCATAATCAAGTGATTCCAAAA
Organism: Triticum dicoccoides; assembly: GCF_002162155.2. Taxonomy (NCBI): domain Eukaryota; kingdom Viridiplantae; phylum Streptophyta; class Magnoliopsida; order Poales; family Poaceae; genus Triticum; species Triticum dicoccoides. Next base: position 69,276,182 of record NC_041390.1, on the reverse strand, counting down.
GCCCATCAGCATGGATTTTCTTCATGCGCTTTACACCAATATGACCTAAACGGCAGTGCCACAAATAAGTTGCACTATCATTATTAACTTTGCATCTTTTGGCTTCAATATTATGAAAATGTGTATCACCACGATCGAGATCCAACAAACCATTTTCATTGGGTGTATGACCATAGAAAGTTTTATTCATGTAAACAGAACATCAATTATTCTCTAACTTACATGAATAACCGTATTGCAATAAACATGATCCAATCATATTTATGCTCAACGCAAACACCAAATAACATTTATTTAGGTTCAACACTAATCCCGAAAGTATAGGGAGTGTGCGATGATGATCATATCAATCTTGGAACCACTTCCAACACACATCGTCACTTCACCCTTAACTAGTCTCTGTTTATTTTGCAACTCCCATTTCGAGTTACTACTCTTAGCAACTGAACCAGTATCAAATACCGAGGTGTTGCTATAAACACTAGTAAAGTACACATCAATAACATGTATATCAAATATAGCTTTGTTCACTTTGCCATCCTTCTTATCCACCAAATACTTGGGGTAGTTCCGCTTCTAGTGACCAGTCCCTTTGCAGTAGAAGCACTTAGTCTCAGGCTTAGGTCCAAACTTGGGTTTCTTCACTTGAGCAGCAACTTGTTTGCCGTTCTTCTCGAAGTTCCCCTTCTTCCCTTTGCCCTTTCTCTTGAAACTAGTGGTCTTGTCAACCATCAACACTTGATGTTTTTCTTGATTTCTACCTTCGCCGATTTTTGCATCGCGAAGAGCTTGGGAATTGTTTTCATCATCCCTTGCATATTATAGTTCATCACTAAGTTCTACTAACTTGGTGATGGTGACTAGAGAATTCTGTCAATCACTATTTTATCTAGAAGATTAACTCCCACTTGATTCAAGCGATTGTAGAACCCAGACAATCTGAGCACATGCTTACTGCTTGAGCTATTCTCCTCCATCTTTTAGCTATAGAACTTGTTGGAGACTTCATATCTCTCAACTCGGGTATTTGCTTGAAATATTAATTTCAACTCCTGGACCATCTCATATGGTCCATGACGTTCAAAACGTCTTTGAAATCCCGATTCTAAGTTGTTAAGCATGGTGCACTAAACTATCAAGTAGTCATCATATTGAGCTAGCCAAACGTTCATAACGTTTGCATCTGCTCCTGCAATAGGTCAGTCACCTAGCGGTGCATCAAGGACATAATTCTTCTGTGCAGCAATGAGGATAAACCTCAGATCACGGACCCAGTCCGCATCATTTCTACTATCATATTTCAACTTAGTTTTCTCTAGGAACACATATAAAACATAGGGAAGCAATAACGCGAGCTATTGATCTACAACATAGATATGCAAATACTATCAGGACGAAGTTCATGATAAATTAAAGTTCAATTAATCATATTACTTAAGAACTCCCACTTAGAAAGACATCCCTCTAATCTTCTAAGTGATCACGTGATCCAAATCAACTAAACCATAACCGATCATCACGTGAAATGGAGTAGTTTTCAATGGTGAACATCACTATGTTGATCATATCTACTATATGATTCACGCTCGACCTTTTGGTCTCAGTGTTCCGAGGCCATATCTGCATATGCTAGGCTCGTCAAGTTTAACCTGAGTATTCTGCGTGTGCAAAACTGGCTTGCACCCGTTGTAGATGGACGTAGAGCTTATCACACCCGATCATCACGTGGTGTCTGGGCACGATGAACTTTGGCAACGGTGCATACTCAGGGAGAACACTTTTATCTTGAAATTTAGTGAGAGATCATCTTATAATGCTACCGTCAATCAAAGCAAGATAAGATGCATAAAAGATAAACATCACATGCAATCAATATAAGTGATATGATATGGCCATCATCATCTTGTGCTTGTGATCTCCATCTCCGAAGCACCTTCATGATCACCATCGTCACCGGCGCGACACCTTGATCTCCATCGTAGCATCGTTGTCATCTCGCCAATCTTATGCTTCCATGACTGTCGCTACCGCTTAGTGATAAAGTAAAGCATTACAGGGCGATTGCATTGCATACAATAAAGCGACAACCATATGGCTCCTGCCAGTTGCCAATAACTCGGTTACAAAACATGATCATCTCATACAATAAAATTTAGCATCATGTCTTGACCATATCACATCACAACATGCCCTGCAAAAACAAGTTAGACCTCCTCTACTTTGTTGTTGCAAGTTTTATGTGGCTTCTACTGGGCTTAGCAAGAACCGTTCTTACCTACGCATCAAAACCACAACGATAGTTTGTCAAGTTGGTGCAGTTTTAACCTTCGCAAGGACCGGGCATAGCCACACTCGGTTCAACTAAAATTGGAGAAACTGACACCCGCTAGTCACCTGTGTGCATAGCGCGGTGGTAAAACCAGTCTCACATAAGCATACGCGTAATGTCGGTCCAGGCCGCTTCATCCAACAATACCGCCGAACCAAAGTATGACATGCTGGTAAGCAATATGACTTATATCGCCCACAACTCACTTGTGTTCTACTCATGCATATGACATCTACGCATAAAATAGGCTCGGATGCCACTGTTGGGGAACGTAGTAATTTCAAAAATTTCCTACGCACACGCAAGATCATGGTGATGCATAGCAACGAGAGGGGAGAGTGTTGTCTACATACCCTCGTAGACCGTTCACAGAAGCGTTATATCAACGCGGTTGATGTAGTCGTACGTCTTCACGATCCGACCGATCCAAGTACCGAAAGCACGGCACCTCCGAGTTCTGCACACGTTCGGCTCGGTGACGTCCTCGCCTTCTTGATCCAGCAAGAGGGGCGAAGTAGTAGATGAGTTCCGGCAGCACGACGGCGTGGTGACGGTGTTGGTGAAGAACAATCTCCGTAGGGCTTCGCCTAAGCACTACGAAAACTATGACGGAGGATAAACTAGAGGGGACGGGGTTGCCGGCACACGGCTTGGTGTTTCTTAATGTGTCTTGGGTGCTAGCCCTGCCCCTCTATTTATATGTTGAGCCCTGGGGTCGAAAGTTGGAGCAAAAGCCTCCTCAAAGTCGGTTTTTCCCGAAAGGCAAGAGTCCTTCTCGGACTCCAGGGCCAGACGCCAGGGTTCCCAGCTCTGGTCCCAGACGCCAGGGACCCTGGCGTCTGGCCCCTGGAATCCGCAAAACTTCCTTTTGCGCTTTCCAAAAACCTTGTGGGCTTTCCCCTTTGGCCCGAATAAAGTGTTCTCGTACCCAAACATTTCGGGAAACATCCGGAACCCCTTCCGGTGATTTCCGGAACCCTTCCGGTGACCAAACACTATTATCCCATATATCAAACTTTATCTCCGGACCATTCCGGAGTTCCTCGTCATGTCCGTGATCTCATCCAAGACTCCGAACAACATTCGGTCATCAACATACATAACTCATATAGTACTATATCGTCAACAAACGTTAAGCGTGCGGACCCTATGGGTTCAAGAACTATGTAGACATGACCGAGACACCTCTCTGGTCAATAACCAATAGTGGGACCTGGATGACCATATTGGCTCCTACATATTCTACGAAGATCTTTATCGGTCAGACCGCATAACAACATACGTTGTTCCCTTTGTCATCGGTATGTTATTTGCCCGAGATTCGATCGTCGGTATCTCAATACCTAGTTCAATCTCGTTACCGGCAAGTCTCTTTACTCGTTCCATAATACATCATCCCGCAACTAACTCATTAGTTGCAATGCTTGCAAGGCTTATAGTGATGTGCATTACCGAGTGGGCCCAGAGATACCTCTCCGACAATCGGAGTGACAAATCCTAATCTCGAAATACGCCAACCCAACAAGTACCTTTGGAGACACCTGTAGAGCACCTTTATAATCACCCAGTTACGTTGTGACGTTTGGTGGCACACAAAGTGTTCCTTCGGTAAACGGGAGTTACATAATCTCATAGTCATAGGAACATGTATAAGTCATGAAGAAAGCAATAGCAACAAACTAAACGATCAAGTGCTAAGCTAGCAGAATGGGTCAAGTCAATCACATCATTCTCCTAATGATGTGATCCCGTTAATCAAATGACAACTCATGTCTATGGTTAGGAAACATAACCATCTTTGATCAACGAGCTAGTCAAGTAGAGGCATACTAGTGACACTCTGTTTGTCTATGTATTCACACATGTATTATGTTTCCAGTTAATACAATTTTAGCATGAATAATAAACATTTATCATGATATAAGGAAATAAATAATAACTTTATTATTGCCTCTAGGGCATATTTCCTTCAGGTACGTGGGTATATATAGGAGGAAGAAGTACATCGGTGGAGCAACAGGGGGGCCCACGAGGGTGGAGGGCGCGCCTGGGGGGGGGGGGTAGGCGCGCCCCCCTACCTCGTGGCCTCTTGTTACATGTTCTGACGTAGGGTCCAAGTCTCCTGAGTTGTATTCGATGAGAAAATCACGTTCCCGAAGGTTTCATTCCGTTTGGACTCCGTTTGATATTCCTTTTCTTCGAAACCCTAAAACAGGCAAAAAACAACAATTCTGGGCTGGGCCTCCGGTTAATAGGTTAGTCCCAAAAATAATATAAAAGTGGATAATAAAGCCCAATAATGTCCAAAATAGTGGATAATATAGCATGGAGCAATGAAAAATTATAGATACGTTGGAGACGTATCAAGCATCCCCAAGCTTAATTCCTGCTTGTTCTCGAGTAGGTAAATGATAGAAAAACAGAATTTTTGATGGGGAGTGCTACTTGGCATAATTTTAATGTAATTCTTCTTAATTGTGGTATGAATATTCAGATCCGAAAGATTCCAGACAAAAGTTCATATTGACATAAAAATGATAATACTTCAAGCATACTAACTAAGCAATTATGTCTTCTCAAAATAACATGGCCAAAGAAAGTTCATCCCTACAAAATCATATGGTTTAGTGATGTTTCATTTTCGTCACACAAGAATGCTATCATCATGCACAACCCCGATGACAAACCAAGCAATTGTTTCATACTTTAGTAATCTTAAACCTATAAACTTTCACGCAATATATGAGCGCGAGCCATGGTCATAGCACTATAGGTGGAATAGAATATAATGAGGGGGGTTATGTGGATAAGACAAAAAATGGAGGAAGTCTCACATCAACGAGGCTAATCAATGGGCTATGGAGATGCCCACCGATTGATGTTAATGCAAGGAGTAGGGATTGCTATGCAACGGATGCACTAGAGCTATAAATGTATGAAAGCTCAACAAAATAAACTAGTGGGTGTGCATCCAACTTGCTTGCTCACGAAGACCTAGGGCACTTGAGGAGGCCCATTGTTGGAATATACAAGCCAAGTTCTATAATGAAAAATTCCCACTATTATATGAAAGTGATAGCATGAGAGACTCTCTACTATGAAGATCATGGTGCTACTTTGAAGCACAAGTGTGGCAAAGGATAGTAACATTGTCCCTTCTCTCTTTTTCTCTCATTTTTTTCCTTTTTCTTTTTTTGGGCCTTTTCTCTTTTTTTTTTCTTTTTTTATGGCATTTCTTTTTTTTATTCATAGATATTCCTCACTTGGGATAATGCTCTAGAAAATGATGATCATCGCACTTCTATTAATTTACAACTCAATGATTATAACTCGATACTAGAACAAAGATGACTCTATATGAATGCCTCCGGCGGTGTACCAGGATATGCAATGGACCAAGAGTGACATGTATGAAAGAATTATGAACACTGGCTTTGCCACAAATACTATGTCAACTACATGACCATGCTAAGCAATATGACAATGTTGAATGTGTCATGATGAACGGAATGATGGAAAGTTGCATGGCAATATATCTCGGAATGGCTATGAAAATGCCATAATAGGTAGGTATGGTGGCTGTTTTGAGGAAGATATAAGGTGGTTTATGTGTGAAAGAGTGTATCATATCACGGGGTTTGGATGCACCGGCAAAGTTTGCGCCAACTCTCAATGTGAGAAAGGGCAATGCACGGTATCGAAGAGGCTAGCAAGGATGGAAGGGTGAGAGTGCGTATAATCCATGGACTCAACATTAGTCATAAAGAACTCACACACGTATTGCAAAAATCTATAAGTCATCAAAAACCTCGGTACTACGCGCATGCTCCTAGGGGGATAGATTGGTAGGAAAAGACCATCGCTTGTCCCCGACCGCCACTCATAAGGAAGACACTCAAATAACACCTCATGTTTCAAATTTGTTGCATAACGTTTACCATACGTGCATGATACGGGACTTGCAAACCTCAACACAAGTATTTCTCAATTTCACAACTACTCAACTAGCACGACTTTGATACTATTACCTCCATGTCTCAAAACAATCATCAAGCATCAAACTTCTCTTAGTATTCAACACACTCATAAGAAAGTTTTATTATTAATCTTGCATACCAAGCATATTAGGATTTTAAGCAAATTACCATGCTATTAAGACTCCCAAAATAATCTAAGTGAAGCATGAGAGATCAATAGTTTCTATAAAACAAATCCACCACCATACTTTAAAAGATATAAGTGAAGCACTAGAGCAAAATTATATAGCTCAAAAGATATAAGCGAAGCACATAGAGTATTCTAACAAATTCCAAATCATGTATGCCTCTCTCAAAAGGTGTGTACAGCAAGGATGATTGTGGTAAACTAACAAGCAAAGACTCAAATAATACAAGACGCTCCAAGCAAAACACATGTCATGTGGCGAATAAAAATATAGCTCCAAGTAAACTTACCGATAGAAGTAGACGAAAGAGGGGATGCCTTCCAGGGCATCCCCAAGATTTGGCTTTTAGGTGTCCTTAGATTATCTTGGGGGTGCCTGAAGGAAATATGCCCTAGAGGCAATAATAAAGTTATTATTTATTTCCTTATATCATGATAAATGTTTATTATTCATGCTAGAATTGTATTAACCGGAAACATAATACATGTGTGAATACATAGACAAACAGTATGTCACTAGTATGCCTCTACTTGACTAGCTCGTTGAATCAAAGATGGTTAAGTTTCCTAGCCATAGACATGAGTTGTCATTTGATTAACAGGGTCACATCATTAGAGAATGATGTGATTAACTTGACCCATTCCGTTAGCATAGCACTTGATCGTTTAGTTTGTTGCTATTGCTTTCTTCATGACTTATACATGTTCCTATGACTATGAGATTATGCAACTCCTGTTTACCGGAGGAAAACTTTGTGTGCTACCAAACGTCACAACATAACTGGTGATTATAAAGGTGCTCTACAGGTGTCTCCGAAGGTACTTGTTGGGTTGGCGTATTTCGAGATTAGGATTTGTCACTCCGATTGTCGGAGAGGTATCTCTGGGCCCACTCGGTAATGCACATCACTATAAGCCTTGCATGTGGCAGACACGTTGACTAAACTTCCCTCACAAGCAAAACATGATCACACCTTAGTACTCTTTGGGTATTAATCACATAGCGACGTGAACTAGATTATTGACTCTAGTAAGCCCTTTGGGTGTTGGTCACATGACGATGTGAACTATGGGTGTTAATCACATGGTAATGTGAACTACTGATATTAAATCACATGGCGATGTGAACTAGATTATTGACTCTAGTGCAAGTGGGAGACTGAAGGAAATATGCCCTAGAGGCAATAATAAAATTATTCTTTATTTCCTTATATCATGATAAATGTTTATTATTCATGCTAGAATTGTATTAACCGGAAACATAATACATGTGTGAATACATAGACAAACAGTATGTCACTAGTATGCCTCTACTTGACTAGCTCGTTGAATCAAAGATGGTTAAGTTTCCTAGCCATAGACATGAATTGTCATTTGATTAACGGGGTCACATCATTAGAGAATGATGTGATTGACTTGACCCATTCCGCTAGCATAACACTTGATCGTTTAGTTTGTTGCTATTGCTTTCTTCATGACTTATACATGTTCCTATGACTATGAGATTATGCAACTCCCGTTTACTGGAGGAAAACTTTGTGTGCTACCAAACGTCACAACTTAACTGGGTGATTGTAAAGGTGCTCTACAGGTGTCTCTGAAGGTACTTGTTGGGTTGGCGTATTTTGAGATTAGGATTTGTCACTCCGATTGTCGGAGAGGTATCTCTGGGCCCACTCGGTAATGCACATCACTATAAGCCTTGCAAGCATTGCAACTAATGAGTTAGTTGTGGGATGATGTGTTATGGAACGAGTAAAGAGACTTGCCGGTAATGATATTGAACTAGGTATTGAGATACTGACGATCGAATCTCGGGCAAGTGACATACCGATGACAAAGGGAACAATGTATGATGTTATGCGGTTTGACCGATAAAGATCTTCATAGAATATGTAGGAGCCAATATGAGCATCCAGGTTCCGCTATTGGTTATTGACCGGAGACGTGTCTCGGTCATGTCTACATATTTCTCGAACCCGTAGGGTCCGCACGCTTAAAGTTCGATGACGGTTATATTATGAGTTTATGTGTTTTGATGTACCGAAGGAGTTTGGAGTCCCGGATGAGATCAGGGACATGACGAGGAGTCTCGAAATGGTCGAGACATAAAGATCTATATATTGGACGACTATATTCAGACATCGGAAAGGTTCCGAGTGATTCGGGTATTTTCGGGAGTACCGGGGAGTTACGGGTATTCGTATTGGGCCTTAATGGGCCATACGGGAAAGGAGAGAAAGGCCTCAAAGGTTGGCTGCACCCCTCCCCATGGGCTGGTCCAAATTGGACTAGGGAGGGGGGCGCCCCCTTCCTTCCTTCTCCTTTTCCCTTCCCTTTCCTTCCCTCCTACTCCTACTACTTGGAAGGGCTCCTAGTTCTACTAGGAAAGGGAGAATCCTACTCCCGGTGGGAGTAGGACTCCCCTAGGGCGCGCCATAGAGAGGGCCGGCCCTCCCCCTCCTCCACTCCTTTATATACGGGGGCAGGGGACACCCCAAAGACACAACAATTGATCCTTTGGATCTCTTAACCGTGTGCGGTGCCCCTCTCCACCATAATCCACCTCGGTCATATCGTAGCGATGCTTAGGCGAAGCCCTGCGTCGGTAGAACATCATCATCGTCAACACGCCGTCGTGCTGACGGAACTCTCCCTCAAAGCTCGGCTGGATCGGAGTTTGAGGGACGTCATCGAGTTGAACGTGTGCAGAACTCGGAGGTGCCGTGTGTTCGGTACTTGATCGGTCGGATCGTGAAGACGTACGAACACATCAACCGTGTTGTGCTAACGCTTCCACTTTCGGTCTACGAGGGTACGTGGACAACACTCTCCCCTCTCGTTGCTATGCATCACCATGATCTTGCGTGTGCGTAGGGAAATTTTTGAAATTACTACGTTCCCCGACAGTGGTATTAGAGCCAGGTTTTATGCGTAGATGTCATATGCACGAGTAGAACACAAGTGAGTTGTGGGCGATATAAGTCATACTGCTTACCAGCATGTCATACTTTGGTTCGGCGGTATTGTTGGATGAAGCGGTGCGGACCGACATTATGCGTACGCTTACGCGAGACTGATTCTACCGACGTGCTTTGCACATAGGTGGCTGGCGGGTGTCAATTTCTCCAACTTTAGTTGAACCGAGTGTGGCTACGCCCGGTCCTTGCGAAGGTTAAAACAGCACCAACTTGACAAACTATCGTTGTGGTTTTGATGCGTAGGTAACGGTTCTTGCTCAGCCCGTAGCAGCCACATAAAACTTGCAACAACAAAGTAGAGGACGTCTAACTTGTTTTTGCAGGGCATGTTGTGATGTGATATGGTCAAGACGTGATGATATATAAGTTGTTGTATGAGATGATCATGTTTTGTTGAAGTTATCGGCAACTGGCAAAAGCCTTATGGTTATCTCTCTATTGCATAAGATGCAAGCGCCAAATAATTGCTTTACTTTATCGCTATGCGATAGCAATAGTTGCAAGAGCAATTGTTGGCGAGACGACCATGTGACAACACATTGATATAGATCAAGATGATGGAGATCATGGTGTCATGCCGGTGATGATGGAGATCATGACGATGCTTTGGAGATGGAGATCAAAGGCACAAGATGATGATGGCCATATCATGTCACATATTATGATTGCATGTGATGTTTATCTTTTATACATCTTATTTTGCTTAGTTCGGCGGTAGCTTTAAAAGATAATCTCTCACTAAATTATCAAGGTATAAGTGTTCTCCCTGAGTATGCACCATTGTGAAAGTTCTTCGTGCTGAGACACCACGTGATGATCGGGTGTGATAGGCTCTACGTTCAAATACAACGGGTGCAAAAGAGTTGCACACGCAGAATACTCAGGTTAAACTCGACGAGCCTAGCATATAACAGATATGGCCTTGGAACACGGAGACCGAAAGGTCGAGCGTGAATCATATAGTAGATATGATCAACATAGTGATGTTCACCATTGAAACTACTCCATCTCACATGATGATCGGACATGGTTTAGTTGATATGGATCACGTGATCACTTAGAAGATTAGAGGGATGTCTGTCTAAGTGGGAGTTCTTAAGTAATATGATTAATTGAACTTTAATTTATCATGAACTTAGTCCTGGTAGTATTAGCATATCTATGGTGTACATCAATAGCTCGCGATGTTGCTCCCAGTTTATTGTGTTCCTAGAGAAAAATTATGTTGAAAAATGTTAGTAGCAATGATGTGGATTGGATCCGTGATCTGAGGATTATCCTCATTGCTGCACAGAAGAATTATGTCTTTGATGCACCGCTAGGTGATAGACCTATTGTAGGAGTAGATGCAGACGTTATGAACGTTTAGCTAGCTCAATATGATGACTACTTGATAGTTTAGTGCACCATGCTTAACGGCTTAGAATCGGGACTTCAAAGATGTTTTGAATGTCATGGACCATATGAGATGTTCCAGGAGTTGAAGTTAATATTTCAAGCAAATACCTGAGTTGAGAGATATGAAGTCTCCAGCAAGTTCTATAGCTAAAAAGATGGAGGAGAATAGTTCAAGCAGTGAGCATGTGCTCAGATTGTCTGGGTACTACAATCGCTTGAATCAAGTGGGAGTTAATCTTCCAGATAAATAGTGATTGACATAATTCTCTAGTCACCATCACCAAGTTAGTAGAACTTCGTGATGAACTATAATATGCAAGGGATAACGGAAACAATTCCCAAGCTCTTCGTGATGCTGAAATCGACGAAGGTAGAAATCAAGAAAAGCATCATGTGTTGATGGTTAACAAGACCACTAGTTTCAAGAAAAGGGCAAAGGGAAGAAGGGGAACTTCAAGAAGAACGACAAGCAAGTTGCTGCTCAAGTGAAGAAGCCCAAGTCTGGACCTAAGCCTGAGACTAAGTGCTTCTACTGCAAAGGAACTGGTCACTGGAAGCGGAACTACCCCAAGTATTTGGTGGATAAGAAGGATGGCAAAGTGAACAAAGGTATATTTGATATACAGATTATTGATGTGTATATTACTAGTGTTCGTAGCAACCCCTCGGTATTTGATACTGGTTCAGTTGCTAAGAGTAGTAACTCGAAACGGGAGTTGCAGAATGAACAAAAACTAGTTAAGGGTGAAGTGACGATGTATGTTGGAAGTAGTTCCAAGATTGATATGATCATCATCGCACACTCCCTATACTTTCGGGATTAGTGTTGAACCTAAATAAGTGTTATTTGGTGTTTGCGTTGAGCATGAATATGATTTGATCACGTTTATTGCAATATGGTTATTCATTTAAGTTAGAGAATAATTGTTGTTCTGTTTACATGAATAAAACCTTATATGGTTACACACCCAATGAAAATGGTTCGTTGGATGTCGATCGTAGTGATACACATATTCATAATATTGAAGCCAAAAGATGCAAAGTTAATAATGATAGTGCAACTTATTTGTGGCACTGCCGTTTAGGTCATATTGGTGTAAAGCGCATGAAGAAACTCCATGCTGATGGGCTTTTGGAATCACTTGATTATGAATCACTTGATGCTTGCGAACCATGCCTCTTGGGCAAGATGACTAAAACGCCGTTCTCCGGAACAATGGAGCGAGCAACAGATTTGTTGGAAATCATACATACTGATGTATGTGGTCCGATGAATATTGAGGCTCGCGGCAGGTATCATTATTTTCTGATCTTCACAGATGATTTGAGCAGATATGAGTATATCTACTTGATGAAACACAAGTTTGAAATATTTGAAAAGTTCAAAGAATTTTAGAGTGAAGTGGAGAATCATTGTAACAAAAATAAAAGTTTCTACGATATGATCGCAGAAGTAAAATATTTGAGTTACGAGTTTGGCCTTCAGTTAAAACAATGTGAAATAATTTCACTACTCACGCCACTTGGAACACCACAATGTAATGGTGTGTCCGAATGTCATAACCGTACTTTATTAGATATAGTGCGATCTATGATGTCTCTTACCGATCTACCAGTATCATTTTGGGGTTATGCATTAGAGACAGCTACATTCACATTAAATAGGGCACCATCTAAATCCGTGGAGATGACCGTATGAACTGTGGTTTGGCGAGAAACCTAAGATGTCGTTTCTTAAAGTTTGGGACTGCGATGCTTATGTGAAAAAGTTTCAACCTGATAAGCTCAAACCCAAATCGGAGAAGTGCATCTTCATAGGATACCCAAAAGAAAATGTTGGGTACACCTTCTATCATAGATCCGAAGGCAAGATATTCGTTGCTGAGGATGGATCCTTTCTAGAGAAGGAGTTTCTCTCGAAAGAAGTGAGTGAGAGGAAAGTAGAACTTGATGAGGTAACTGTACCTGCTCCCTTATTGGGAAGTAGTTCATCACAGAAATCTGTTCCTATAACTACTACACCAATTAGTGAGGAAGCTAATGATGATGATCATGTAACTTCAGAACAAGTTACTACCGAACCTCGTAGGTAAACCAGAGTGAGATCCGCACTAGAGTGGTACGGTAGTCCTGTTCTGGAGGTCATGTTACTTGACCATGATGAACCTACGAACTATGAGGAAGCAATGATGTGCCCAGATTCCGCGAAATGGTTTGAGGCCATGAAATCTGAGATGCGATCCATGTATGAGAACAAAGTATGGACTTTGATTGACTTGCCCAATGATCGGCGAGTCGTTGAGATTAAACGGATCTTCAAGAGGAAGACGGACGCTGATAGTAGTGTTACTATCTACCAAGCTAGAATTGTCGCAAAAAGGTTTTCGACAAGTTCAAGGTGTTGACTACATTGAGAATTTCTCACTTGTATCTATTCTTAAGTCTGTCCGAATCATGTTAGCAGTTGCCGCATTTTATGAAATCTGGCAAATGTATAAACAAAACTGCATTCCTTAGTGGATTTATTAAAGAAGAGTTGTATATGATGCAACCAGAAAGTTTTGTCAATCCTAAAGGTACTAACAAAATATGCAAGCTCCAGCGATCCATCTATGGACTGGTGCAAGCATCTTAGAGTTGGAATATACACTTTGATAAATTGATCAAAGCATATAGTTTTATACAAACTTGCGGTGAAGCCTGTATTTACAAGAAAGTGAGTGGGAGCACTACAACATTTCTGATAAGTATATGTATGACATATTGTTGATCGGAGATAATGTAGAATTATTCTGCAAAGCATAAAGGAATGTTTGAAAGGAGTTCTTTCAAAGAAAGACCTCGGTGAAGCTGCTTACATATTGAGCATCAAGATCTATAGAGATAGATCAAGACGCTTGATAAGTTTTTTCAATGAGTACATACCTTGACAAGATTTTGAAGTAGTTCAAAATGGAACAGTCAAAAAGGAGTTCTTGCCTGTGTTACAAGGTTTGAAGCTGAGTAAGACTCAAAACCCGACCACGACAGAAGATAGAGAGAGAATGAAAGTCATTCCCTATGCCTCAGCCATAGGTTCTATAAAGTATGCCATACTGTGTACCAGACCTATTGTATACCCTGCCCTAAGTTTGGCAAGGGAGTAGAATAGTGATCTAGGAGTAGATCACTGGACATTGGTCAAAATTATCCTTAGTGGAATAAGGATATGTTTCTCGATTATGGAGGTGACAAAAGGTTCGTCGTAAAGGGTTACGTCGATGCAAGTTTTGACACTGGTCCAGATGACTCAAAGTCTCAATCTGGATACATATTGAAAGTGGGAGAAATTAGCTAGAGTAGCTCCGTGCAGAGCATTGTTGACATAGAATTTGCAAAATACATACGGATCTGCATGTGGCAGACACGTTGACTAAACTTCCCTCACAAGCAAAACATGATCACACCTTAGTACTCTTTGGGTATTAATCACATAGCGACGTGAACTAGATTATTGACTCTAGTAAGCCCTTTGGGTGTTGGTCACATGACGATGTGAACTATGGGTGTTAATCACATGGTAATGTGAACTACTGATATTAAATCACATGGCGATGTGAACTAGATTATTGACTCTAGTGCAAGTGGGAGACTGAAGGAAATATGCCTAGAGGCAATAATAAAATTATTCTTTATTTCCTTATATCATGATAAATGTTTATTATTCATGCTAGAATTGTATTAACCGGAAACATAATACATGTGTGAATACATAGACAAACAGTATGTCACTAGTATGCCTCTACTTGACTAGCTCGTTGAATCAAAGATGGTTAAGTTTCCTAGCCATAGATATGAATTGTCATTTGATTAACGGGGTCACATCATTAGAGAATGATGTGATTGACTTGACCCATTCCGCTAGCATAACACTTGATCGTTTAGTTTGTTGCTATTGCTTTCTTCATGACTTATACATGTTCCTATGACTATGAGATTATGCAACTCCCGTTTACTGGAGGAAAACTTTGTGTGCTACCAAACGTCACAACTTAACTGGGTGATTGTAAAGGTGCTCTACAGGTGTCTCTGAAGGTACTTGTTGGGTTGGCGTATTTTGAGATTAGGATTTGTCACTCCGATTGTCGGAGAGGTATCTCTGGGCCCACTCGGTAATGCACATCACTATAAGCCTTGCAAGCATTGCAACTAATGAGTTAGTTGCGGGATGATGTGTTACGGAATGAGTAAAGAGACTTGCCGGTAACGAGATTGAACTAGGTATTGAGATACCGACGATCGAATCTCGGGCAAGTGACATACCGATGACAAAGGGGACAACGTATGTTGTTATGCGGTTTGACCGATAAAGATCTTTATAGAATATGTAGGAGTCAATATGAGCATCCAGGTTCCGCTATTGGTTATTGACCGGAGACGTGTCTCGGTCATGTCTACATAGTTCTCGAACCCGTAGGGTTCGCACGCTTAAAGTTCGATGATGGTTATATTATGAGTTTATGTGTTTTGATGTACCGAAGGAGTTTGGAGTCCCGGATGAGATCGGGGACATGACGAGGAGTCTCGAAATGGTCGAGACGTAAAGATCCATATATTGGACGACTATATTCGGACATCGGAAAGGTTCCGAGTGATTCGGGTATTTTCAAGAGTACCGACGAGTTACGAGAATTCGTATTGGGCCTTAATGGGCCATACGGGAAAGGAGAGAAAGGCCTCAAACGTTGGCCGCACCCCTCCCCATGGGCTGGTCCGAATTGGACTAGGGGGGCGCCCCCTTCCTTCCTTCTCCTTTTCCCTTCCCTTTCCTTCCCTCCTACTCCTACTACTTGGAAGGGCTCCTAGTTCTACTAGGAAAGGGGGAATCCTACTCCCGGTGGGAGTAGGACTCCTCTAGGGCACGCTATAGAGAGGGCCGGCCCTCCCCCTCCTCCACTCCTTTATATACGGGGGCAGGGGCACCCCAAAGACACAACAATTGATCTTTTGGATCTCTTAACCGTGTGCGGTTCCCCTCTCCACCATAATCCACCTTGGTCATATCGTAGCGGTGCTTAGGCGAAGCCCTCCGTCGGTAGAACATCATCATCGTCAACACGCCGTCGTGCTGACGGAACTCTCCTTCAAAGCTCGGCTGGATCGAAGTTCGAGGGACGTCATCGAGTTGAACGTGTGCAGAACTCAGAGGTGTCGTGTGTTCGGTACTTGATCGGTCGGATCATGAAGACATACGACTACATCAACCGCGTTGTGCTAACGCTTCCGCTTTCGGTCTACGAGGGTACGTGGACAACACTCTCCCCTCTCATTGTTATGCATCACCATGATCTTGCGTGTGCGTAGGGAAATTTTTGAAATTACTACATTCCCCAACAGTGCCATGGGCATCCCCAAGCTTAGGCTCTTGCCACTCCTTGTTCCATAATCCATCAAATCTTTACCCAAAACTTGAAAACTTCACAACACAAAACTTAAAGTAGAAAATCTCGTGAGCTCCGTTAGCGAAAGAAAACAAAAGATCACTTCAAGGTACTGTAATGAACTTATTCTTTATTTATATGGGTGTTATACCTACTGTATTCCAACTTCTCTATGGTTTATAAACTATTTTACTAGCCATAGATTCATCAAAATAAGCAAACAACACACGAAAAACAGAATCTGTCAAAAACAGAATAGTCTGTAGTAATCTGTAGCTAGCGCAAGATCTGGAACCCCAAAAATTCTAAAATCAATTGCTGGACGTGAGGAATTTATCTATTAATCATCTTCAAAAAGAATTAACTAAATAGAACTTTCCAAATAAAAATTACAGCAGTTCTTGTGAGCGCTAAAGTTTCTACTTTTTACAGCAAGTTCAACAAGACTTTCCCCAAGTCTTCCCAACAGTTCTACTTGGCACAAACACTAATTAAACACAAAAAAACACAACCAAAACAGAGGCTAGATAATTTATTTATTACTAAACAGGAGGAAAAAGCAAGAAATAAAAAAAAATTGGGTTGCCTCCCAACAAGCGCTATCGTTTAACGCCCCTAGCTAGGCATAACAAGCAAGAATAGATCTAGGTATTGTCATCTTTGGTAGGCAATCCATAAGTGGCTCTCATAATAGATTCATAATGTAATTTAATTTTCTTTCTAGGAAAGTGTTCCATGCCTTTCCTTAATGGAAATTGAAATCTAATATTTCCTTCCTTCATATCAATAATTGCACCAATCGTTCTAAGGAAAGGTCTACCAAGAATAATAGGACATGAAGGATTGCAATCTATGTCAAGAACAATAAAATCTACGGGCACATAATTCCTATTTATAATAATAAGAACATCATTAATTCTTCCCATAGGTTTCTTAATAGTGGAATCCGCAAGGTGCAAGTTTAGAGAGCAATCATCAAAATCACGGAAACCTAACAAATCACACAAAGTCTTTGGAATCGTGGAAACACTAGCACCCAAATCACATAAATCATAGCATTCATGATCTTTAATTTTAATTTTAGTAGTTGGTTCCCACTCATCATAAAGTTTTCTAGGGATAGAAACTTCCAATTCAAGTTTTTCTTCATAAGATCGCATCAAGGCATTAATGATATGTTTAGTAAACGTTTTTTTTACTATAAGCGTGAGGAGAATTTAGCACGGATTGCAACAAGGAAATACAATCAATCAAAGAGTAATTTTCATAGTTAAATTCCTTGAAATCCATAATAGTGGGTTTAGCAACATCTAGGGTTTTAATTTCTTCAATCCCACTTTTATCAAATTTAGCATCAAGATCAAAAGATTCAGAATTCTTGGAATGCCTTCTAGGTAAAGGTGGATCATATTCAGTCCCATCATTATCAAGATTCATATTGCAAAACAAAGATTTAATAGGGGACACATCAATAACTTTTAGATCTTCATCATTATTTTCATAGCAACTCGGTTTAGCGGCCATCTTATTAACTAGGGTAGCCTGCTTATCCAAAATTTCAGCAGTTAATTTCTCAAGATGAGCAAGTTGGGATCTTAAACCATCGAATTCTTTAGACATATCATCATGCTCTTTATTCATAAAACTCATAAAACTTTTCTGTTCTTTAAGCTCGTTTCTGAAGAAACTATTATGTTCAAATTGCAAAACCATGAAACTCCTAACATTATTTTCGATTTCTTCTAACCATTTAAGGTGAAGGTCACCAAATTTAGGTAGAGCCATAGTGACAAGCAAGCAAACTAACACACAAGCAAACAGAAAGCAAGCGGGAAAAAAGAGGCAAATAGAGGGAGGATAGAGAGAGGGGGGCAAATAAAATGGCAAGGGTGAAGTGGGGGAGAGGAAAACGAGAGGCAAATGGCAAATAATGTAATGCGGGAGATAAGGGTACGTGATGGGTACTTGGTATGTTGACTTTTGCATAGACCTCCCCGGCAACGGCGCCAGAAATCCTTCTTGCTACCTCTTTTAGCACTGCGTTGGTTTTCCCCGAAGAGGAAGGGATGATGCAGCAAAGTAGCGTAAGTATTTCCCTTAGTTTTTGAGAACCAATGTATCAATCCAGTAGGAGGCTACGCGCGAGTCCCTCGCACCTGCATAAAACAAATAAATCCTCGCAACCAACGCAAATAGGGGTTGTCAATCCCTATAGGGCCACTTACGAGAGTGAGATCTGATAGATATGATAAGATAATTTTTTGTATTTTTATGATAAAGATGCAAAGTAAAATAAAGGCAAAGTAAATAGCAAAGTAAATAACTAAGTAGTAGGAGATTGATATGATAAAGATAGACCCAGGGGCCATAGGTTTCACTAGTGGCTTCTCTCGAGAGCATAAGTATTCTACGGTGGGTGAACAAATTACTGTTGAGAAATTGACAGAATTGAGCATAGTTATGAGAATATCTAGGTATGATCATGTATATAGGCATCACGTCCGAGACAAGTAGACCGACTCCTGTCTGCATCTACTACTATTACTCCACTCATCGACCGCTATACAACATGCATCTAGAGTATTAAGTTAAAAACAGAGTAACGCCTTAAGCAAGATGACATGATGTAGAGGGATAGACTCATGCAATATGAAGAAAACCCCATCTTGTTATCCTCGATGGCAACAATACAATACGTGCCTTTCTGCCCTTACTGTCACCGGGAAAGGACACCGCAAGATTGAACCCAAAGCTAAGCACTTCTCCCATTGCAAGAAAGATCAATCTAGTAGGCCAAACCAAATTGATAATTCGAAGAGACTTGCAAAGATAACCAATCATACATAAAAGAATTCAGAGAAGATTCGAATATTATTCATAGATAGACTTGGTCATAAACCCACAATTCATCGGTCTCAATAAACACACCGCAAAAAGAAGATTACATCGAATAGATCTCCACAAGAGAGGGGGAGAACATTGTATTGAGATCCAAAAAGAGAGAAGAAGCCATCTAGCTACTAACTATGGACCTGTAGGTCTGAGGTAAACTACTCACACTTCATCAGAGGGGCTATGGTGTTGATGTAGAAGCCCTCCCTGACCGATGCCCCCTCCGGCGGAGCTCCGGAATAGGCCCCAAGATGGGATCTCGTGGATACAGAAAGTTACGGCGGTGAAATTAGGGTTTTGGCTCCATTTCTGATCGTTTGGGGGTACGTGGGTATATATAGGAGGAAGAAGTACGTCGGTGGAGCAACAGGGGGGCCACGAGGGTGGAGGGCACGCCTGGGGGGGGGGGTAGGCGCGCCCCTACCTCGCATCCTCATGTTACGTGTCTTGACATAGGGTCCAAGTCTCCCGAGTTGTATTCGATGAGAAAATCATGTTCTCGAAGGTTTCATTCCGTTTGGACTCCATTTGATATTCCTTTTATTCGAAACCAAAATACATCAATTCTGGGCTGGGCCTCCGGTTAATAGGTTAGTCCCAAAAATAATATAAAAGTGGATAATAAAGCCCAATAATGTCCAAAAACAGTAGATAATATGTAACGCCCTCGATGCGGCTATATCTCCTACGTGTCGAAGCACGACTTAGAGGCATAACCGCATTGAAAGCAATGTCGCAAGTTAGGCAATTATCACAACATCCCATGTAATATAGATAATAAAAGGGGGAGATACATAGTTGGCTTACACTCGCCATGTCAATCAAAGTACATAAATAGCATTACATCAACCAATCACTCATGGCCTGACTACGGCGCCAAAATAAAAGATAAACCCAACATGCGACATGGTCCTGATCGCCCCAACTGGGCGCCACTACTGATCATCAGGGAAAGACACAAAGTAACGACGTGAGTGCTCGTCGAACTCCCACTTAAGCTCAAGCGCGTCATCTGGAACGGAGTCATCAGGCCCTGCATCTGGTTTGGAAGTAAACTGTGAGCCACATGGACTCAGCAATCTCGCACCCTCGCGATCAAGACTATTTAAGCTTATAGGTAGGGTAAGGTAAAATATGTGGAGCTGCAGCAAGCGACTAGCATATATGGTGGCTAACCTGTTCGCAAAATAGAGCGAGAAGAGAAGGCAAAGCGCGAACGAATAACTAGAGAACAACCTGCGGCAAGCATTACTCCAACACCGTGTTCACTTCCCGGACTCCGCCGAGAAGAGACCATCACGGTAACTCACACAGTTGATTCATTTTAATTAAGTTAAGGTTTAAGTTATCTACAACCGGACATTAACAAATTCCCATCTGCCCATAACCGCGGGCACGGCTTTCGAAAGTTCAAATCCCTGCAGGGGAGTCCCAACTTAGCCCATGACAAGCTCTCATGGTCAACGAAGGAATAGACCTTCTCCCGAGACATTCCGATCAGACTCGGTATCCCGGTTCTACAAGACACTTCAACAAGTTAAAACAAATCCAGCAACACCGCCCGAATGTGCTGACAAATCCCGATAGGAGCTGAACATATCTCGTTCTCAGGGCACAATCGGATAAGCAATCCGTATAACTAAAACTAGCCCTCGGGTTTCCCCGAGGTGGCGCTGCAAGGGGCTCTAGGTTCGACCAACACTCAGAGGAGCACTGGCCCGGGGGGGGGGGTTTAAAATAAGATGACCCTTGGGCTCCGGAAACCCAAGGGAAAAGAGGCTGGGTGGCAAATGGTAAAACCAAGGTTGGGCATTGCTGGAAAAGCTTTAATCAAGGCGAACTATCAAGGGGTTCCCATTATAACCCAACCGCATAAGGAACGCAAAATCCGGGAACATAACACCGATATGACGGAAACTAGGGCGGCAAGAGTGGAACAAAACACTAGGCGAGAGGCCGAGCCTTCCACCCTTTACCAAGTATATAGATGCATAAGGATAACAAGATAATATAATGATATCCCAACAAGTAAATAAAGTTCCAACAAGGAACGGTCTCCAATCTTCACCTGCAACTAGCAACGCTATAAGAGGGGCTGAGCAAAGCGGTAACATAGCCAATCAACAGTTTGCTAGGACATGGTGGTTAGAGGTTTGACATGGCAATTTGGGAGGCATGATAAGCAAGTGGTAGGCATCGTAGCATAGGCATAGCAAAAGAACGAGCATCTAGCAAAGCAAAGATAGTAGTGATTTCGAGGGTATGATCATCTTGCCTGCAAAGTTGTCAGAGTTGACTGGATCCTCGAAAGCAAACTCAACGGGCTCCTCGTTATCGAACTCGTCTCCCAGCTCTACCCAAACAAGACAAAACAAGCAAACGAAACACAATCAACCACGTGCCAACTCAAACAACATGATGCAATCATGGTATGCTATGCGGGATGCGATATGTGATGTATATACAAGATTTGACAAGGAATGAATGAACCTGGCCTCAACTTGGAATTCCAAGTGTGCCATTGGAAAGGTGAGATGAAATCGCTTGAAAACTATATAAAGAATGCCGGAATCGGAGTCACGGTTTGGAAATGGCAAGCAATTCAAATATGGCACCGGTCTGCGATATACAGCAAGTAGCCATCTAAACGCAACAAGATGAACATGCTACAACACTCAAACATGGCAACAAAATACATGGCAGGGATCCATTAATGATGCTTAACAAAAGATGAACACTGAGCTACGGCCAATTCATCCATTAACAGGTTCAAACAAGCATGTCAAAAATGCATTTGGTAAACAGATTTCAGACTTAGTGAAATTAACACTTGTTTGGAATTTCAGATCAGGTAGCACATTTTGGAGCATGAAAACTATATGCTACAGGGCCTGAACATGGCAAAGTAAAGCATGGCATGGAGCTACTCAAAGAGCTTAACAAAAGTCCCTTAGTGACCTTGAGCCAAAAGGGATCAGAAAATACATTTGCAAGCATGTGAACATGGCAAAAACACAATCAGATCACAGACTTAGTTAAAAACTGGAGCATGCAAATCAAATATCAAGTAGGCATGTTTATGAGCTCGATGCACTCACTACAGAGCAAATCATGACAATCTAAGCATACACCCATCAAGAATACACATTATACAAGCTAGACATGGCAAGAACAATAACATAGCATGCATGGATCAAGTACAACATCCTCGGCAAAATCGCTAACAAGTAGACAATCTGCCCAGCTTCACGAAATAGCAAAAGTAGAGCTCGATTGACTCAAGCTAGGGTGCTCCATAATTGCAAACAAAGACATGGATGGATAGAGCACTACAAGATTAACAAAACATCCGTACTGATCATCCTCAAAAAAGGCACGGATCACTAGGAAACAACATGAACATATGGCATATTGAGATAAACAGGTCAAGGACTTAGTGGAAATGCTAAGTCCCTGAAAACAGCATTAACAAATGCACCACTTTGCAAGCTTGTGCTAGTCACCACACACATCACAAAAATACATGGGTTGCACCTCTGGATAGATGAGAAAACATATAACAAAACTCATGTAGAGCTCAGGGGCATATCATGCACACAATAATCATGGCAAAAATGACAAATATCTAATTGGAGCAGCAGATCTGACAATTATCTCAAATAGCATTCTTCCAACAGCATTTCGGCCATCAAGATGAACTCAAATGAAAATGATGCAATGAGATGAAATGATGAACTCTCTGAGATGAACATTTTGATATGCTATATGCCCAAAACGGAGCTACAGATGCGGAGATATC
>NC_041390.1:69245573-69252878 GCF_002162155.2 Triticum dicoccoides | reverse complement strand
GCTCCTGCCGCCGAGGGGCGAGGCGGTCGCCGGCGGGGGCGCGCTGCGGCGCAGTGGCGGCGGCCGTAGCGAGCCGGGAGGCGGCGGCCGGCGGCGTGGATCCGCGGCGGCGCGGCGGCCGGTGGGCGGCGTGCGGGGAAGAGGACGAAGGCGGGGCGGCTGCGCGGACGTGTGGGCTGCGGGGGCCCAGCTCGGGCTCGGCGGGCCGACGATGTGGGGCGCGGGCGAATCAGGCGGCGCCAAGTGGCGGTGGCGGGGTGGAAACGGACATGTCCGTCGGCGGCTTTTTTGTCCGGTCGCGAGGAGAGGGAGAGGGTTAGGGTTTCACCCGTGAATTTCGGAGGGGGGGTTCTTTATATAGAGGTAGAGGGAGTTGGGAGTGTCCAAATGAGGTGCGGTTTTCGGGCACGCGATCGTGATCAAACGCTCTAGATGATGGAGAGGGTTTTGGTGGGTTTTGGGCCAAAATGGAGGGGTGTTGGGCTGCAACACACATGAGGCCTTCTCGGTCCCTTGGTTAACCGTTGGAGCATCAAACGAAGTCCAAATGGTACGAAACTTGATAGGCGGTCTATCGGTAGTAAAACAAGGCCGCTTGGCAAGTCTCGGTCCAATCCGGAAATGTTTATTCCCCACACACAAAAGAATGGTAGAAATGACCACCGGAGGAGAATGGAGCGCTGGAATGCAAAACGGTCAATGGGGAAAATGCTTGGATGCATGAGACGAACACGTATGCAAATGCAATGCACATGATGACATGATATGAGATGCATGACAACAATAACAACACATGGAGACAAAAACCCGAACCCGAGAAAATAAAATAACTTAACGCCGGAAACGGTAAGAGTTGGATTACATATTAGGTAAATCATATCCGGGGTGTTACAACACTGCACCACTACGAAAGGATCTCGGCCCGAGATCTAGGACTGAAAGAACACCGGATACTCAGAACGGAGGTGATCCTCGCGTTCCGAGGTGGCTTCACGGTCGGAATGGTGTGACCACTTGACTTTGAGGAATTTGATTGACTTGTTGCGAGTCTTGCGTTCCGTCTCTTCAAGAATAGCAACGGGGTGCTCACGATAAGAGAGATCTTTCTTGGAGCTCAATGTCTTCGAAGTTGACGGTGCGGTCAGGAGTCTTGAAGCACTTTTGGAGCTGAGAGACATGGAACACGTCATGCACATTTGCAAAGTTTGAAGGAAGCTCGAGTTGATAGGCGAGATCACCTCTCTTGCTGACGATCTTGAAAGGTCCCACGTATCTAGGGGCAAGCTTCCCTTTGATACCGAAGCGACGAGTACCTTTCATTGGAGAGACGCGGAGGTAAACATGATCTCCGATCTCGAAAGCCAAATCACGGTGCTTACTATCATAGTAGCTCTTCTGGCGGGATTGGGCTGCTTTGAGGTTATCTCGAATGACTTTGCACATTTCCTCTGCCTCTGTGATTAAGTCATTACCGAGAAGTTGACGTTCACCGGTTTCAGACCAGTTGAGAGGGGTACAACACTTCCTGCCATACAGAATTTCAAATGGGGCCTTGCCCGAACTTGCTTGAAAACTGTTGTTGTAGGAGAAATCAGCATATGGAAGACAATCCTCCCACTTCATACCGAAGGAGATCACACAAGCCCTGAGCATATCTTCAAGAATCTGGTTGACACACTCGACTTGACCGCTAGTTTGAGGATGAAAAGTTGTGCTGAAGCGGGTGTTGGTGCCCATGGCCTTCTGAAAAGAATCCCAAACTTGGAGGTAAAGATGCTGCCACGGTCTGAAGAAATCACCTGTGGAATACCGTGCAGCGAGACAATTCGAGAGGTATAGAGCTCCGCCAATTGAGCTACAGTGATTGACTCTTTGATAGGCGGAAAGTGAGCCACTTTAGTGAGTTTGTCGATGACAACGAATAAAGCATCATTGCCACGTTTGGACTTTGGAAACCTAGTCACGAAGTCCATCTCAATGTGGTCAAACTTCCATTCTGGAATGGCAAGAGGTTGGAGGAGACCAGCTGGCCTTTGGTGTTCTGCCTTCACTCTTCTGCAGACATCACATTCATTCACGAACTGAGCAATCTCGCGCTTCATTCGAGTCCACCAATAAGCCTGCTTGAGGTCCTGATACATCTTCGTGCTCCCAGGGTGGATGGAGAGGAGAGAATTGTGAGCCTCGTTCATGATCACTTTACGAAGGTCACCTTTGGGCACAACAATACGATCCTCGAAGAAGAGAGTATCCTTGTCATCAAGGCGGTAGCACTTGTACTTGGGTTGACTCTTGGCAATCCCAATCTTCACCTTCTTCACCATAGCATCAAGAAGCTGAGCTTGGAGAATCTGGTCTTCCAAGGTAGGAGAGACTTGAAGGTTGGCGAAGAAACCTTGAGGAACAACTTGCAGATTAAGTTTGCGGAAAGCTTCACAAAGCTCGGGTTGGTAAGACTTGAGAATTAGACTGTTGCAATAAGCCTTCCTGCTCAATGTGTCAGCAATCACATTGGCCTTGCCTGGAGTATACTCGATACTCGGATTATACTCTTGAATCATTTTGACCCATCGAGTCTGCCTGAGG
Organism: Triticum dicoccoides; assembly: GCF_002162155.2. Classification (NCBI taxonomy): domain Eukaryota; kingdom Viridiplantae; phylum Streptophyta; class Magnoliopsida; order Poales; family Poaceae; genus Triticum; species Triticum dicoccoides. The sequence goes on along the minus strand of NC_041390.1, from coordinate 69,250,292 downwards.
TTGAGATTAGGCTGAGTGAAGATGTACTTGAGACTCTTGTGGTCAGTGAAAATGTCCACTTTTCTTCCCAATAAGAGATGTCTCCAAGTCAAAAGAGCATGCACAACTGCCGCCAACTCGAGGTCATGAGTGGGGTAGTTCTTCTCATTGGGCTTCAACTGGCGAGAGGTATAAGCCACAACTTTCTTCTCTTGCATCAACACTGCGCCAAGACCTTGGAGAGAGGCATCGCAAAAGACCTCGTACGGTTTGGATTCATCAAGAGGAGTCAGAAGTGGAGCAGTGACCAATTTCTCTTTCAAAGTGTTGAAAGCAATGTCACACTCCGGAGACCAAACATACTTGACGTGCTTTTGGAGAAGATTTGAGAGAGGCTTCGCGATCTTAGAAAAGTTTTCAACAAATCTTCGACAGTAGCTTGCGAGACCGAGGAAGCTACGGAGTTGCTTCACGTTCTGAGGTGGTTCCCAATTCACAATTGCAGACACCTTCTCAGGATTCACCGCAATGCCCTTGGCAGAGATGATATGCCCAAGATAAAGAACCTCATCGAGCCAAAATTCGCACTTGGAGAACTTGGCGTAGAACTGGTGTTCCCTGAGCTTATCGAGTACCAAATGCAAGTGCTTGGCATGATCTTCCTTGTTCTTCGAAAAGACCAGAATGTCGTCGAGATAGACCAAAACAAAGTCATTGGTGTAGGCATTGAAGATGAAGTTCATCATGGGAGAGAAAGTCGGAGGAGCGTTGACAAGGCCAAAAGACATGACAGTGTATTCATATGAACCATAGCTTGTCCTGAAAGCCGTCTTGGGAATATCTTGCTCACGGATTTGAAATTGATGATAACCCATACGGAGATCAAGCTTGGAGAATACTTGGGCGCCTTTGAGTTGTTTGAACAGCTCATTGATGTTGGGAAGTGGGTATTTGTTCTTGATAGTCTTCTTGTTCAATGGACAGTAATCAACACAAAGTCGGTCCATTCCATCCTTCTTCTTTACAAAAAGAACACCACAACCCCACGGAGAAGAACTAGGTCGGATGAGACCCATTCTCTCTTGAATATCGAGTTGCTTCTTCAGCTCCTTCAACTCTTCAGGTCCGAGCTTGTAAGGATGTTTGCACACTGGTTCCGTGCCAGGCTCAAGATCGATGACGAATTCAATTGGCCGGTGCGGAGGCATTCCTGGAAGCTCTTCTGGAAAGACGTCTTGATATTCGCAAACGACTGGAATCTGCGAGATAGCATCCAGTTCACCCTTCTCATTGAGAGAAAATAGACGGATGGTATCATCGTGAGCGGCAAAGACAATTACATCCTCAGACGAATGAGTCAATTGAATCTGCCTGGCTGCACAATCAAGCTGAGCCTTGTGCTTAGAAAGCCAATCCATCCCGAGAATAAGATCAATATCTGAGTCACCAAGAACATTTGGAGAAGACAAGAACTTATAGTTACCCAAAGTGATTGTAACATCCGGAACGCATACTCGAGATGTCATTTGACGGGCCGAAGAGACAATAGCCAACGGTTTAGACAACACTTGAGTAACAAAATCATGCTTAGATGCAAAAGGTCTCGAGATGAAACAATGCGATGCACCAGTGTCAAAAAGAACTCTTGCAGGAATATTGTTAACAAGAAGGTTACCCATGATGACATCTGACGAGTCCTCTGCCTGAGCTGCATTCACCATGTTAACCTTGGCGTACTTGGGGTTATGCCTGACCACAGCTGTACTTGCCGATCTCACAGGAGGAGGAGGAGGAGGAGGAGGAGGGAGACGCCTCTGGTTGAAGCATTTGTTGGCATAATGGCCCTTCTGTTGGCACTTGTTGCACGTGACCTCTGAAAGCGGACGGTGATATGGAGCACTCGATCTTGGAGCTTGAGACGAAGTCTTGTTCTGAAAGCCAGGGTTGGGTGGGTGGGAAGATCCACTGCCACCTTTGCTCTTCTGCTGATATGGCTGACGGAACGGAGGAGGAGGAAGCCAATACTTCTGCTGCTTGGCCACTTGAGTAGAGGAAGAAGGAGTAGCATCTCTGACTCGCTTCTTGAAAGAATCACACCTCAGTTGAGCGGCCTCTTGCTTCAATGCCATATTGTAGAACTCATCGTACCTCAAGGGTTCAAAGAGAACAAGAGCTAGCTGAATTTCTTCTCTGAGACCACCCCTGAACTGGTATATCATGCTCTTCTCATCAGGGACGTCCTGCTTAGCAAAGCGGGCGAGCTTCTGAAACAACTTGTTGTAGTCATAGACAGACAAAGAGCCTTGCTTCAGGTTGCGGAATTCCTCACGCTTGCTTTCAACCATGCTCTGAGGAATATGATGAGCTTTGAAGTCTTGACGGAATTCATCCCAGGTAATAACACGCCCACCTCTGGAGTCCTTGTACTGTTGGAACCATTCTGCAGCTTGGTCTTTGAGTTGGAAGGAAGCGAACTTGACGAAGTCCTCAGGCCTGACGTTACTGCACTCGAAATGCTTGCACAGATCCACGAGCCAATCGTCAGCATCAGTTGCCTCAACACAATTGCTGAAAGTCTTTGGCCCGTTAGCAAGGAACTGGTTGAGTGTAGCAAAGTGATTCTGATTGTTGCCTTGGTTGCCTTGGTTCGCTTGATTGCGCTCTTGAAGAATTTGCATGATCAACCATGTGTTTGCATTGGTTGCGGCCATCACAGCTTGCCATGCCTCCGAAGGAGGTGGAGGTGGTGGCGAATCTTGATTTTGATTCTGATTGGTGCTCTTAGCGGGAGCCATCCTGAAGAGGGTGACAACCGTTAGCACATTGACAGATAAAATGAAGCTGAATCAAACAGGTTGAAATTGCAACATATAGTCTTCACATCCGAACAAAATGAACGAATGCATTCCACTTGAAATGGTCACATATCCATAAATTGAGAAGCCACTTAGAATTTAGGTAGAGGAATAAATCAATAAGGTACGGATCAAGAACGAATACTCGGTAAGAAATCCCAATCTCAAACCAAATATCCGCAGAAGAAGAACTAGAGCTACAAGAATTCCCACCTATGAAACTCCCGAACCTTTCCGGTTATGCAATCAGGTGTTGGTGATACAGGGGAAGCATAATATCTCACCCAAATCTAGCAAATCCTACATCCAGCTGTATCCATCCTTCAACACATAACCGAGAAAAACTTCAGAAACCATCTACCTCAACCTTCGAAAAGCATCCGTTATATAAGTTATGGCAATACTCCCGAACTCCCACCCCAGTACTGGGTGGCGTCGAGGTTATCTCACCAATGAACTGCATAAAAGAGATTTTCGATGTCGGCGTACTAAACTCAGGTATTCCAGAACTGCAACGATAAAATTGTGACGACAACACCTCGGAGCTCAACTCCCCGGGACACTGCCACAACCCCTAAAGACAGGAGGCACCAAGAACAATGTTCTCGTCACAAAACCATCAAAATGATTCCAAGATACCCGCGTGATCCTAAATTTTTTTTAGTGAAATTTGAGAAGAGAAGAGTCAAAACTCTATGTTAGGATGCCTTACCAGAGCGATGAGGAGACTGGGGAGTAAAAAGAATTCCTAAACTCTCCGATATATAATTCCTAAATGACTCAAATTTTTTTACTAGACTCAACAACGGCTGCTAAAAATGATCAAGCAATGGGGGCTCCTAAGGTCGGGGAAGACTCTGATTACCAACTTGTAACGCCCTCGATGCGGCTATATCTCCTACGTGTCGAAGCACGACTTAGAGGCATAACCGCATTGAAAGCAAGGTCGCAAGTTAGGCAATCATCACAACATCCCATGTAATATAGATAATAAAAGGGGGAGATACATAGTTGGCTTACACTCGCCACGTCAATCAAAGTACATAAATAGCATTACATCAACCAATCACTCATGGCCCGACTACGGCGCCAAAATAAAAGATAAACCCAACATGCGACACGATCCTGATCGCCCCAACTGGGCGCCACTACTGATGATCAGGGAAATACACAAAGTAACGGCGTGAGTCCTCGTCGACCTCCCACTTGAGCTCAAGCGCGTCATCTCGAACGGAGTCATCAGGCCCTGCATCTGGTTTGGAAGTAAACTGTGAGCCACAGGGACTCAGCAATCTCGCACCCTCGCGATCAAGACTATTTAAGCTTATAGGTAGGGCAAGGTAAAATATGTGGAGCTACAGCAAGCGACTAGCATATATGGTGGCTAACCTGTTCGCAAAAGAGAGCGAGAAGAGAAGGCAAAGCGCGAACGAATAACTAGAGAACAACCTGCAGCAAGCATTACTCCAACATCGTGTTCACTTCCCGGACTCCGCCGAGAAGAGACCATCACGGTAACTCACACAGTTGATTCATTTTAATTAAGTTAAGGTTCAAGTTATCTACAACCGGACATTAACAAATTTCCATCTGCCCATAACCGCGGGCATGGCTTTCGAAAGTTCAAATCCCTGCAGGTGCGTCCCAACTTAGCCCATGACAAGCTCTCACGATCAACGAAGGAATAGACCTTCTCCCGAGACATTCCGATCAGACTCGGTATCCCGGTTCTACAAGACACTTCGACAAGTTAAAACAAATCCAGCAACACTGCCCGAATGTGCCGACAAATCCCGATAGGAGCTGCACATATCTCGTTCTCAGGGCACAATCGGATAAGCAATCCATACAACTAAAACCAGCCCTCATGTTTCCCCGAGGTGGC
>NC_041390.1:69230215-69245185 GCF_002162155.2 Triticum dicoccoides | reverse complement strand
GGCTGGGTGGCAAATGGTAAAACCAAGGTTGGGCATTGCTGGAAAAGCTTTAATCAAGGCGAACTATCAAGGGGTTCCCATTATAACCCAACCGCGTAAGGAACGCAAAATCCGGGAACATAACACCGATATGACGGAAACTAGGGCGGCAAGAGTGGAACAAAACACTAGGCGAGAGGCCGAGCCTTCCATCCTTTACCAAGTATATAGATGCATTAAGATAACAAGATAATATAATGATATCCCAACAAGTAAATAAAGTTCCAACAAGGAACAGTCTCCAATCTTCACCTGCAACTAGCAACGCTATAAGAGGGGCTGAGCAAAGCGGTAACATAGCCAATCAACGGTTTGCTAGGACATGGTGGGTTAGAGGTTTGACATGGCAATTTGGGAGGCATGATAAGCAAGTGGTAGGCATCGTAGCATTGGCATAGCAAAAGAGCGAGCATCTAGCAAAGCAAAGATAGTAGTGATTTCGAGGGTATGATCATCTTGCCTGCAAAGTTGTCAAAGTTGACTGGATCCTCGAAAGCAAACTCAACGGGATCCTCATTAGCGAACTCGTCTCCCGGCTCTACCCAAACAAGACAAAACAAGCAAACGGAACACAATCAACCACGTGCCAACTCAAACAACATGATGCAATCATGGTATGCTATGAGGGATGCGATATGTGATGCATATACAAGATTTGACAAGGAATGAATGAACCTGGCCTCAACTTGGAATTCCAAGTGTGCCACTGGAAAGGTGAGATGAAATCACTTGAAAACGATATAAAGAACGCCGGAATCGGAGTCACGGTTTGGAAATGGCAAGCAATTCAAATATGGCACCGGTCTGCGATATACAGCAAGTAGCCATCTAAACGCAACAAGATGAACATGCTACAGTACTCAAACATGGCAACAAAATACATGGCAGGGATCCATTAATGATGCTTAACAAAAGATGAACACTGAGCTACGGCCAATTCATCCATTAACAGGTTCAAACAAGCATGGCAAAAATGCATTTGGTAAACAGATTTCAGACTTAGTGAAATTAACACTTGTCTGGAATTTCGGATTAGGTAGCACACTTTGGAGCATGAAAACTATATGCTACAGGGCCTGAACATGGCAAAGTAAAGCATGGTATGGAGCTACTCAAAGAGCTTAACAAAAGTCCCTTAGTGACCATGAGCCAAAAGGGATCAGAAAATACAATTGCAAGCATGTGAACATGGCAAAAACACAATCAGATCACAGACTTAGTGAAAAACTTGAGCATGCAAATCAGATATCAAGTAGGCATGTTTACGAGCTCGATGCACTCACTACAGAGCAAATCATGACAATCTAAGCATACACCCATCAAGAATACACATTATACAAGCTAGACATGACAAGAACAATAACATAGCATGCACGGATTAACTATAACATCCTCGGCAAAATCGCTAACAAGTAGACGATCTGCCCAGCTTCATGAAATAGCAAAAGTAGAGCTCGATTGACTCAAGCTAGGGTGCTCCATAATTGCAAACAAAGACATGGATGGATAGAGCACTACAAGATTAACAAAACATCCATACTGATCATCCTCAAAAGAGGCACGGATCACTAGGAAACAACATGAACATATGGCATATTGAGATAAACAGGTCAAGGACTTAGTGGAAATGCTAAGTCCCTGAAATCAGCATTAACAAATGCACCACTTTGCAAGCTTGTGCTAGTCACCACACACATCACAAAAATACATGGGTTGCACCTCTGGATAGATGACAAAACATATAACAAAACTCATGTAGAGCTCAGGGGCATATCATGCACACAATAATCATGGCAAAAATGACAAATATCTAATTGGAGCACCAGATCTGACAATTATCTCAAATAGCATTCTTCCAACAGCATTTCGGGCATCAAGATGAACTCAAATGAAAATGATGCAATGAGATGAAATGATGAACTCTCTGAGATGAACATTTTGATATGCTATATGCCCAAAACGGAGCTACGGATGCGGAGATATCACAGGTCAAAGTATGCAAAATTACTGGAAAGGGGGGGAGTCAACCCGATCTAGGGTTTACTGTAGCAACCCGGATCCGGATCCAGATTGAGCAAGCGCGAAAAACGAGGTTCGTCGGGGGCCGGCGCCGGAGTAGGCGAGGGCGGCCGGAGAGAGGAAGGTCGGCGCTGGAGCGGCGTTGCCGGGGTGGAGCGCGGCTCCTGCCGCCGAGGGGCGAGGCGGTCGCCGGCGGGGACGCGCTGCGGCACGGTGGCGGCGGCCGTAGCGAGCCAGGAGGTGGCGGCCGGCGGCGTGGATCCGCGGCGGCCGGTGGGCGGCGCGCGGGGAAGAGGACGAAGGCGGGGCGGCGGCGCGGACGTGTGGGCCGCGGGGGCCCAACTCGGGCTCGGCGGGCCGGCGATGTGGGGCGCGGGCGCGGGCGAATCAGGCGGTGCCAAGTGGCAGCGGCGGGGTGGAAATGGACATGTCCGTCGGCGGCTTTTTTGTCCGGTCACGAGGAGAGGGAGAGGGTTAGGGTTTCGCCCGTGAATTTCGGAGGGGGGTTCTTTATATAGAGGTAGAGGGAGTTAGGAGTGTCCAAATGAGGTGCGGTTTTCGGCCACGCGATCGTGATCGAGCGCTCTAGATGATGGAGAGGGTTTTGGTGGGTTTTGGGCCAAAATGGAGGGGTGTTGGGCTGCAACACACATGAGGCCTTCTCGGTCCCTTGGTTAACCGTTGGAGCATCAAACGAAGTCCAAATGGTACGAAACTTGACAGGCGGTCTATCGGTAGTAAAACAAGGCTGCTTGGCAAGTCTCGGTCCAATCCGGAAATGTTTATTCCCCACACACGAAAGAAAGGTAGAAATGACCACCGGAGGAGAACGGAGCGCCGGGATGCAAAATGGTCAACGGGGAAAATGCTTGGATGCATGAGACAAACACGTATGCAAATGCAATGCACATGATGACATGATATGAGATGCATGACAACAATAACAACACACGGAGACAAAACCCCGAACCCGAGAAAATAAAATAACTTAACGCCGGAAACGGCAAGAGTTGGATTACATATTAGGTAAATCATAGGTGTTACATAATATAGCATGGAGCAATAAAAAATTATATATACGTTGGAGACGTATCAAGATGCCATGGGAAGGTGCTTCCATGTGTTTCTTGAGGGGGGGGGGGCATATGATACTTATCTAGATATATACTCCATTTGATATATTTTCAAACATTAGCAAGCAATAATCAAAAGGTGTGCTTTGCAAAAACACATTTTTTAACATGTATAAGAATTAGATATAAACATGTAGTTATTGGTTACTCTGTCATGTGATTACAAAATTCTTTTTATCAATTGATTGGTGTTTTTTTTTGATAAAATGTATATTATTTTATCGCTTAAAAACCGACAATTGAACCAGTGAACCCGCGGTTCGACCGGTAAACACCCGAAATGACAGCCTTGCCGGTTCGTTTACTGGTTTGGTTTTTTTAACTATCCTTGGAAGGCTTGATGTTGTTATTTCTCACGAGGGATTAACAAACGTGTTGACACTACTATGTTCCATTTTAGGAGTACAACCATTAGAAAGATTGTTTTGATGTACCACAATATTCTGATCCCCTTTTGTGGCCAACTATATAACAACTGTCACATCCCGATTTAGGAATAGCAACCAAAAGGTGCATCTTGCAATATCAATTTATTTCCTTCTATTTTCTAGGCAACTTTGCATGTATAAAATGTTTTTCTCTATGACAATGTATAAATGACATGTTTCTCACTGTCATACCTGAATATCCCTCAAAAGGTGCAACATGAAGGTACTTCCATGTGTTTCTTGAGGGGATCGTATGATCTTTATCTAGATATATACTCAATATTTGTCAAGTTTTGCAAATAATAATCAAAAGGCGTGCTTTGAAACAACACTTTTTTTATCATGTATAGGAATTGGATATTAACACGTGGTTACTGGTTATTCTGTCATGTGATTGCACATTCTTTTAATCAATTCATTGGCGTATTTTTTTATTAATATATATTATTTTGTTGCTTAAAAAACCGACAATTGAACCGATGAACTGGCAGTTCGACCGGTAAAAACCTAAAACAACAGCCTTACCAGTTCGATTACTGGTTCGTTTTTTTAACTATGCTTGGAAGGCTTAACGTTGTTATTTCTCACGAGGAATTAACAAACATGTTGACGCTACTATGTTTCATTTTAGGAGTATAGCCACTAGAAAGAATATTTTGATGTACCACAATATTCTTCTCACTTTTTGTGGCCAACTATGTAACAACTATAGTACTCTGGTTTAGGAATAGCAACCAAAAAGGTACATTTTGCAATATCAATTTATTTTCTTCTATTTTTTGGGTAACTTTTGCATGTATAAAATGTTTTCTCTATGACAATGTGTAAATGGCTTGTTTTTCACTATCATACCTGAATATGCCTGAAAAGGTGCAACGGGAAGGTACTTCCATGTGTTTCTTGAGGGGATCATATGATCTTTATCAAGATATATACTTCATTTTATATATTTTGTCAAGTTTTTCAAGCAATAATTAAAAGGCGTGCTTTGCAACAACACATTTTTATCATGTATAAGAATTAGATATTAACATGTGGTTACTGGTTACTCCGTCATGTAATTACACATTTTTTATCAATTCATTGGTGTGTGTGTGTGTGTGTCTATATATATATATATATATATATATATATATATATATATATATATATATATATATATATATATATATATATATATATATATATATATATATATATATAATTCTATTGCGTAAAAAACTGACAATTGAACCAGTGAACTAGCGGTTCGACTGGTAAAAACCTGAAACTACAACCTTGTCGGTTCGATTACTGGTTCAGTTTTTTTAACTATGCTTGGAAGGCTTGACGTTGTTATTTCTCACGAGGGATTAACAAACGTGTTGACGCTACTATGTTCCATTTTAGGAATATGGCCACTAGAAAGAATGTTTTGATGTACCACAATATTCTTCTCCCCTTTTGTGGCTAATAACTATGTAACAACTATGGCACTCTGGTTTAGGAATAGCAACCAAAAGGTACATTTTGCAATATCAATTTATTTCCATCTATTTTTTGGTCAATTTTGCATGTATAAAATGTTTTTCTCTATGACAATGTGCAAATGGCTTGTTTCTCACTGTCATACTTGAATATCCCACAAAAGGTGCAATGGGAAGGTACTTCCATGCGTTTCTTGAGGGGATCGTATGATCTTTATCAAGATATATACTCAATTTAATATATTTTGTCAAGTTTTTCAAACAATAATCAAAAGGTGTGCTTTGCAACAACTCATTTTTTATCATGTATAGAAATTAGATATTTACATGTGGTTACTGGTTACTTTGTCATGTCATTACACATTTTTTATCCATTTATTGGTGTATTTTTGATAAAAATATATATTATTTTATTGCTTAAAAGACTAACAATTGAACCAGCGGTTCGACTTGTAAAAACCTGAAACGGCAACCTTGCCGGTTCAATTACTAGTTCGGGTTTTTTAACTATGCTTGGAAGGCCTGACGTTGCTATTCCTCACGAGGGATTAACAGACGTGCTGACTCTACTATGTTCCATTTCAGGAGTATAGCCATTAGAAAGAATATTTTGATGTACCACAATATTCTTCTCCCTTTTGTGGCCAACAGTGTAACAAATATAGCACTCTGTTTTAGGAATGGCAACCAAAAGGTGCATTTTGCAATATCGGTTTATTTCCTTCTGTTATTTGGGCAACTTTGCATGCATAAAATGTTTTCCTCTATGGCAATGTGTAAATAAGTTTCTCACTATCATACCTGAATATCCCTCAAAAGGTGCCATGGGGAGGTGCTTCCATGTGTTTCTTCGGGGGATCATATGATCTTTATCTAGTTATATATACTCCATCTGATATATTTTGCCAAGTCTGTTAACAATAATCAAAAGGCGTGCCTTGCAACAACACATTCTTGCTTGCCACCGTTTCTTTGTGCAACCTTGCACGCCACATGCCTTCCTGCAAAGCCGTTTCCATAGGAGGCAAAAGAAAAAGGAGGTAGCATCAATTGCTCTGTGTTGTGGGGATCTCATCGTAAATGACGGCAGGGCCCTCTGCCTTTTAAAATATCCAGTGCCGAATTTGACGTGGGAGCGAAAGGAAGAGAGCGAAAGAACCATTCTAGAATTCCTCCACGGCGCGCGCTTTCCCAGGGCCCACGTGCTGCGGCCGGTAACGTGGCGCGCCCGCGGGCTGCAGGACGGGCGGGAGGCCGTGCCTGGCCCACGCGTACGCGGGGCGGCGAACTGCACGCAGGCCTAATCCTGACCATTTTGCGCATAGGCCCTTGGATTTACCCGTAAGTACGTAACTCTGTCATGATACTGTCTCTACCGTCCGTCCTACTGTCCCTGGAAAAGTAGGTAGGAAATACAGAATGCAGCCGTTCTGTCGACGATCACGCGCTGCGGCCGCGGCGGACCGCGGGGAAACGCGTCCGGTGTCCCTTCCATGCGGGCCCGGGGCGTCCGCTGGCCCTACGTGTCATTGTTGTACGCGGAGCTGGAGCGCGCCGACAATGTCTGGTGCTGCTTCTGCCTGGTGCGTAGCCGTTGCAGACGGTGGAGCAGCTGGGCTGCCGGCTGCCGCTGCGGCGGGAGAAGGAGAAGGTGGAGGACACAGGAGGAGCCTGCATGGGATCCTCTGCCCGCGGCTCGGCTCCCGACGGCCGACGGGCCCGAAGCGAGGCGCATGTGGGGGTGCTCTGACGGGAAGGACGGAAGGGATTGAATGCAGGGAGAGGGTCAACGTGCAGATGCGCAGGCAGGTACAGGGAGTACGTGGGTGGCGGCAGAGGAGCACGGGCCTGGCCTGACGCGCGCAACGTGTGCTGCCGATGATGCCGACGATGATTATGAACCGGCGAGCGACAGCTGGCTTGGGCCCCATACTGGCCCCGCTTCCATGGCGGTCAGTCTCACCCCAACCCTGCCTGACATTTTTATGAGAAAAATAGTGTGCAGGTTCTGCGTTAGTTGACCAGGTCAAATTTCGCCTGCCGTGAAGCTTGACGCGCCGCCTATTTCCAAACTAAACTGCCTTTGAAAATATTTCACGTCGTTAACCCTTTTGTGCAGAGCCTGACAGCTAGGCGCTGCACAGTGCATCGCTTTGCTGTCAGGCGCTGTACAGTAGGGGTCAGCTGGATGAAATACTTTCAAATACAGTTTAGTTTGTGAAATAGTTTTGCTTGAAGTCAAATTTGTGTCTTTTTGCAACGTAAAAGAATTCTGCGCGGCATCATCTGCTGACCAAACTGATGGGCGCTGGTCGCTGCTCACTGGAGCCACGTTATTGATTGACCACAGGACAGGGGGCTGTTGACCGACGGCCGGGCCCCATCTCCTTATCTTCAAATTTCGCCCGCCATGAAGCTTAGCGCAGGAGGGGCTCAGGCTTTCGGCCCTAAAGAATTCCATTTTCCTGAGTAAGCTGATGGACGCTGCTCACTGCTCACGGGAGCCACAGTATTGTCAATCAAAGGGGCTGTCAGCCACCGGAGGCGACCAGGAGGGTGAAAATGGACAAAAATGGCCCTTATCTGAAACTTCAACACAAAATGGCCCCAATCTGAAAATATTTCATGAAATGGCCCCTTTTGCATGACGCCCGGGGCTAGGGCGCCGTGCTAGATAGCGTACGCCCCGGGCTAGGGCGTCATGCTATTTGGCATGGCGCCCTAGGCCAGGGCATCATGCTACATGTCGTTACCATGGCGCCCTAGCCCGGGGCGTCATGCTCTCTAGAATGACGCCCTAGCCGCGGGCGTCATGCAAAAGAGGGCCATTTCGTGAAATATTTTTTCAGATTAGGATCATTTTGTGTTGAAGTTTCAGATAAGGATCACTTTTGTTCATTTTCACGGAGACCCGTCTACTTATCTTCGAATTTAAACAGCACGCCAGGTCGCCAGCGTCCGTAGCAAATGCACTGGTGAGGTGCGACCCTGCCGCTCGTCCCGTCAGGACCTGCAAAATTGATTGATTAAAGTCCGGATGAGCCTAGCTGGGCTCATCATATGGCGCGCAGTACAGCTGCAGGCAGTTCCATTTTTCTTCTTCTTTTGAGGCAGGTCTGCTGCTGGCTCGTTCGGGTCGGCCTCGCTCCGCGTCGAGTCTCCATTTGGCGGCCCCTGGGCGCTAGTAGTACGTAGAGACCGCGGCTAACCGTACCCAGCGCGGCAATCATGGCTTGATTTGGTCGCTAGGACAGCTCTGCCTAGCCTAGGGCGATCGAGCTAGCCATAGCCATAGCTGTTGTTAGATCGATCCAACTACGTAAGTACAATCACTATTTTTTTAGGGTATGGGAGTAGTAGAATATTGTGCTGGCAGTTGCCGCGTTAAGTCGCTCGCTCCTCGCCGTACACACCGTCCGGATCGACTAAACAAACCACCAGCTGATGATGATTAGCGCATGTAACCTAACGTTCGGCGCGTCTCGACCCGGGCGCATTGTTATTGTTTTTTTCTTTCTCGGATTGGTAGAGGGTTTAGGTAAGGGATTGATGCATGATGGGGTGGTGCTGGTATGCGGTTGTAGTATCACAAAACTTAAAACTTTGCTTTTCGTTGGTAACGACTATTTCTGACTTTCTCGGGTGGTTAACAGGCTGGGGGGAATGATGGGGTAGTGGCAAGCATACCGTTGCGTCGTAGAGCGTGTGTTTTGAGCCCCGACTTGCCTGATTAATTTTTTTGGCATGACCAAAGCAAGGTCATTATTGTTTGGGTTATAGCCATCGTGGAAAATTCGGCAGAAATGCCAGAGCTTCATTTGGTTTGGAGCCAACTGAGTTGGTAAAATGTTTGGCAACTTTGATATATTTTCCCGTGTTTGATTATACTTTTCTTAAATATATTTAGCCAATGGAAGGAAGAGAACGGGTGAAACTTCTTTTTTGAGGACAAGAGACAACAACAACAAAAATCCTCCGATTCGTATTATTTGTCATAGATCTAATATGAAGTTTATGCTAAATCCTCAACAATTAATATTGATAGGAGAGAGTAGCTACAATATGTCCAACGAAATAATGTGTACCCACATATGTCACCACGCAAAATTGATCTAAGCAGTACGAGGTATGTTGGGTTGTAGCACTAATCATGATTTGCGCTGTCACTTCGGCCACTCCCAATGCTCCACCTTGTACCAGTGCTAAGCCTGTCATGTAAATGAAGAATCTGATGTGGCCGAGGTGAGTGTGAGAGGTGAGTGTGGTGATTGTGACCCCAGGAAGAAAATGCCAAGTGCGTGAACTAGGCAAAACATTGAAATGAAAGAAACCCACCAATGTATGAAAAACTTTAGTTGCTAAATCATTAAAGGAAGGACCCCATCTAAGCACCTATGCATTGGGGAGTACAGTTCCTAAGCTATCTAATATGCTCAGGACCTCATCTAAGCATCTATGCGTTGGGGAGTATAGTTGCTAAGCTATTTAGTGTGCTTAGCACCTCATCTAAGCACCAATGCATTGGCAGCAGCCTTACACTAATCAAAAGGGAGGAGCTAGCATCTTCTTTACTTCTTATTTGCATTGACATGGGCTCATGCAAGCTTTTTTCCTAGTCTGCACCTCTGCGGTGTTGTAGCCGAGCGATAGATGTAGCGCCATCTTCGCGCTCTCTCTCCTCCTTTCTCTATCTTTCACACATGATCTTAATAAGGTTCTAGCCGGTTTTATTTTCTTCTCTTTCATCCTTTGTCTCTATTGATTTTCCGGTTTTCCTTCTATTTTTTCCCTTGTTTGTTTTTTATTTACTTTACCTTTTTAGAAATTCCTGATTTTTTTAATTTTACAAACAATTTTCAATTTTTTGAACAGATTTATTTCATGAACATTTCTCAATTTTAAGAACATTTTTTGTATCCACATACATATTTCAAATTCATGATCATTTTTTGAATTCATGAATAAAATTTTAAATTCTTGAACATCTTTTAATTCATGAAACGTTTTTCAAGTTTGCAAATGTTTTTTGAACATGTGAACACTTTTTGAATTCATATTTTTTGTAAAAAGTCAGAAAGTTTTTCTGACTTCACAGATTTTTTTAATACACAAATATTTTTGAATTAAAATTTTAAAATTACAATAAAATGTCAAACACCAAAATGTGAAGCAAAAACAAACATGGATGCATGCGCTTTTAGCCGAGGCTTCGCACCTAACGTAGACTAAGCCTACGCTACCAGGCCGGCCCATGTGGCATCGCTCGTGCACAAATTCCAAAAGCGCTTTACTTTTTCCTGCCCCTGAGATTTTTTGGGTGCAGACTTGGGATCAAAGCCTTCACAAATCTGGAGATCAGTTTTGGAAGGAAGGGTTGTGTTGAAACAAGGGCTGATAAGTAGAATTGGAGACGGCCAATCCACGCACATATCTAGAATGGCAACTGGGTTCCACGTGAGGTTATGATGAAGCCTGTTCTCATGCGGCACCGGAGCTTTACTCACCGTATCACATGCTGATTCAAACAAGGAATCACAGGGAGGCATGATTGGATGGAAATGCTGGAAATTTAGACCCAGGCAGAGAAGAGAAGTTGTGGAAGCATGAAATACATGTTGCTTCTAGATGGCCCTGTATCAAGGTACTCTGAAACATCGATTTTATACTCACGTGAGCCCAACAACTGAATTTATGTTTTTTTACAAATAAACATTGCGCTCATTATTCTCATATTTTAATTCAACAATACAAATAGGAATTCCCCTGAGCGGTAAAATTTCCTGTCAAGAGCGGAAAAGAATTTTCTGACAACAGACAAAAAGGAAGGAAGATGAAACCATTGCAGCCCTGGCTGCTGGGACAAGGTTTTCAAAACTCATGAGCTTCTGGAGAGACGTACACAGGCACAGGCAAGAAGGGGAATGGGGCTACAGAAGCATAGGCAACTGGAGGGCGTGATTGAGCACGACGAGAATGTTTCAGGTCTTCCTGTTTCTGTCTAGCTCTTTCTTCTTCGTCCCACAGCTCGGCGCCGCGGAGAACCCCAGCGATCTCACTAGTCTGATGAATGTTGTTATGCTCCTTCTGTTCGTTGGGCAGCCGATGCAATATAAGTCCAGCCATCAAAGCAGGAAGATACAAGAGGCTAGCATGGAACATTCTTCTTGCACTCTTCTGACTAGGAGCCAGTACAAATGATAAGGCTCCAATGGCGAGGCCCGTCGTTAGAAGCGATGCTTCAAAACTGAACCATTCGGATGTTAGCCCCCCTACAAAGCATTAGAAAGATCCCAAGTTTGACCAAGTACTTTATTATAAGTAGTAGTAGAAGCAAATGGAAACTAGAGAACCTATATGATTTTTTAGTACGTACAGTTATATGCAAATAACCCCAACGGCAGCATGTAGAGACAATTTCTGAGTGAAACCCATGCAGTTCTCTTGCCAGTAGGATCAGCAAAAGAGAGCATACGATACCTGAATCAACAAGCCAATCACATGTCAAGGATACAAATTAGGACCAGTTAACATTTTGATGTAACTACTACAGTTGGAATAATTGAGTTACCCTCCAGCAAGGTAGTCAGCGCGGCATAAGTACGCAAGGGCCATGAAATGTGGTAACTGCCAAAAGTACAAAGCAGCCGGCAGAATCATAGAGTTGAGTGACAGTTCAGATGCTGCTGCCGCCCACCTGTGTCAAGATAAATAAGGGCCACATGCCGTGTAAACATATTGCACAGCTCCATTAATAATCATTCAACAAATAAACAAGAGTGCAATAATACACAGAATATATATATATGCCCATGATGCACTAAAGCATGATATTCTACACCTGTGCAGGCAGTCTATTAGAGCAATGCTACAAATACTGAAGAATTTCTGAAATACTCCCTCCGTAACAAAATGTAAGATGTTTTTTATGCCCTATGCAAAACCAAAAAACGTCTTACATTTTGGTACAGAGGAAGTAGAAATGTAGGCGGGTGATTATGAATAGCTGGATGCTGTGGTAAAGGACAGATGTAAAGGTTTCTTCTTTATGAACTTACTAGCAAGATGCCCATGCGTTGCACGGAACATCAAGATGCATTTATATGAGTAGTTTATCTTGTGAGAGAAAAGGATAAACGAAAGAAAGCCTTATTTGCAAATGTAGAGAGGGGTGTGGGTATCTTTCTGCAAAATTGCCATAGTTTCCTTCCTATCCGTCAGATAGAAATCGGACGGCCTATATTACAGGATGGCAGGCAGACCATCATCACCAACTCTGTTTTTTATAAGAGTAGAGATTAGTCTGGACTGAGAGAAAAACCATACACCCAATACCTATTCCAGTTCTCAAATCCGAGTCATCATATATTCATCTAATGCACCTATTGCTTTAACTGCACCACTGTGTATCCCAGCCCCTAAAGACCTTCTAGTCCAATAATGCCAGCATTCCAGTACAAGAAGGGCTCAGGTAACAGAAAGAGTCGCGTCCAGTTGTAAATTTGTTTTCTCGTATCTCCTTCCTTTATAATGCCGGCAGGAGATTTAGAGCTTTCCTTCTCCTTGAAGTATTACTGGACTCTGAGCCTATAAGCGACCTTTTTTTTATTTGCTTGCTTAAGATGTGACTGTATGGCCTGAAACAGTCTCGGGGGCAGTGGTATCATCCAGTTTGATGCTTCATGTCAGCAGCTATGGTTTTGAGAGTAAGTAGTCCATAACTTCAATTTGTGTGTTTAAGCTTGTAGGTCCAGAGGGCTCTACGATGTATATGTTGCTTCATTCTGACGAATCTGTTATGGCCGTGGGTGCACAAGGCAGCAGGAAATAGGCTTATCCGTGAAGGCATTGGATAGCTTATGCTAGAGATTGGAAAGTTAAGAAAAGGAGTAACTCGATTAGTATTTATCCTTGTTGGATACAGTTGGGTCCATTACAAAGAGACTAGTTAAATTAAGAAGAGTCCAACTGAACTAGGAAGGTAGTTATGGTTTGGTCTTGAGTTTAAACCATTAAAAAAGACATGCCTAGGCTCTAGGCAATAGCAAAACGCCTAGTGGTTAATGTGAGCTTAAGCGTGCGCTTTGGTCAGAAAAGCGCAAGGCAGTGGTGAAACTCACAATTAGCACCTATCACCTTTTTTAACTTTGGTCTAAACTGAAATACGACTTGCGGATCAAGTTAGTCGTCCTGCATAAAGGACTAGCATGTATCACATTTAATCACGCAATAAGAGAATAGTTTATCAATCTGTCATCCCCCTCATTCATCCTCCCTAAGCCATGTTCTATTACCCAATCCCATACGCCGAGCCATGCATGATCTTCATGGCAGTACTAAACCAGATTGTTCCAGTTGCCAGGCCATTAAATGACCAAAACCAGGGTGCACAATAAGAAATTAAAATAGGAGATGAAGAATATACACTCGCTCCATTATTTTCAACATATAAAATACCACCTTCAACCTGCACCTAGATAATCCAGAAATGTGTCTTCAGTAGTAACATACCCTAGAAGTGGCGGAATGGCGCCAACAACCGCTCCCACCCATGTATTGACAGGGTGTATTTGCTTCAGTGGAGTGTATACAAATGCATACAGAATGAGATTGGATGCTGCAAGCCCAGCAGCTAAGTCATTAGCCTGCACAGACCTTGCCAAAATTTCTTAATGTTTAGTTCCAATAACAGCATCATACCATCTACAGTGGCCGCATACACTTTAAACAAAGTGTAAAGCAAGTACAAGCAAACAGCAAAGAGCCGAACCTTGCAAGCCAATAATGCTGTTCCTGCAGTTCCAACAGTTGTAGCCCACATGGCAGCATGCACAGGACTAATACGCCCTGATGGTAGGGGCCTTCGCATTGTCCTTTTCATTTTAGCATCATTCTTTATTTCAAACACCTGAAAAGGATGTCGATGCACCAAGTTCATTGTCTCTAAGCGTGATAACCAGGTGTATATGATATCTATAAATCCCGATGTAAATATGTAAGAAAATCAGAATAACTTCTCAAAAACTGATATTGAAGTGTGACAATGAACATAAAAGGATTGCAAGAATGTGAACACAATGAATATTGGTTTGGTTAACCAACATGCTAATGGAAAAGGCTGCCCCAAAAAACAAGCACATACCTGGTTGAGAGTGTTGGCAGATGCTGCAACCATCATGGTACCAGTGCATGTGTAGCAAAGTCCAGCAATGTCTACAATGCTGCCACTACCGAGCACATATCCAGCCCCCGATGTTGCCACGACAAGTGCACTAAATACCATAAAAAATAGAACGTATAATCAAATAAAAGAAATGCAACAAGAGGACAAATAATTTGTCAGCCACAAGGAGTTCCAAGATGCAAGACACAGACCATGGCAAATTCAAAATCATAAGATTGTCTGAATATATCCAAGGGACACATATTAACCCATACGTGCACTCTCCAGACATACATAAATCCCACAGAACAATTTCTCCAAAGCCAAATATACTGTGGTCTAGGCAGGGTGTGGGTTCTCCCTTCTGGAAAGGTGTCACCTGGGCCTTGGAGGGGGTTAGACCCTTCTATAAATGGAAACTAGGGAATGGTAATAAAATAAGCTTTTGGGATGACGTTTGGGTGGGGGATTCTTCCCTCAAAACCCAATTCTGGGACGTGTATGAAATCTGCCAACAGCAATGCTGCGCAGTTTCTGAGGTATGGGATGGTTCTACTCTCAAACTTACCTTCAACAGATGTGTGGAGCCTAGATTTTTGGATAGATGGCATGAATTGATCCGAATCATCTCTGACATGCCAATAACTGACGAGACGGACCAACCCATTTGGAGATTGGAACCGTCGGGGATCTATTCAGTTAGGTCGTTTTATAACATGATTAAT
>NC_041390.1:69210348-69230050 GCF_002162155.2 Triticum dicoccoides | reverse complement strand
ATTTGGAGAAAATTCTGGAAGATTGTTGTACCTCACAGATATCTAGTCTTTCTCTGGCTAGCTTTTCATAACAAAATTCTTACCAGGGATAACCTGAATAAGAGGAGAGAGGTGGAGAATCTAAAATGCTTATTTTGTAATGAGGATGAAACTGTCTGTCACCTGTTCTTTGAATGTGTGGTTGCTAAACAAGTTTGGAGTGATATATCTGACTCTTTTGAGTTTAGTATTCCAAATGACATGAATGAATTATCTTCCTTCTGGAATCTAAATAACAAAAAGTCTGTTACTAATATTGCTTGTGTTGCTACCATTTGGAGCATTTGGACGATGCGTAATGACATGTGCTTTCAGGGCATACAGTGGACAAGCACGCGTGCAATCTTGGCAAGGATCAGCTCGTCACTGCATCAATGGAAGGTGCTATGTGTGGGCGACCAATCGGTGCTGCTGAGAAGGTGCATCCAACTCCTAGATCGGCGAAGAGGCGAGCTGCTCAGGATTGCATGGGAGTCGGCCTGAGAGCTTGCAAGAGAAAGATCGAAGAGGAGATGCTGAAGATTCACCCAGAGTGAAAAAAAAGAGATAAAAAAATAGCAAAGTGATCTGTCAGTTCCCCTGTCGTGGTAGATGTATGACCGTCTTTGCACTTTCTCAGAATGCTGAATTTGGCTTTTGATTCCGGTGTCTCTGGTCCTGCCATTCAGGCAGGTCCCGAATGCTTGTAACGGTCTGCTGTGACTCGCTTTGCTTCGTTTTTATAAAATGGAGCGGGGGAAACCCCTTTCGATAAAAAAAAGGCATTAAAACTAGAATTTGTTTAGGGAGAATAGATGGTTATGCCTACTATCTGAGAGATTTTGACTAATTGAACTTTGAGGTACTGTATCAAACTCTCGATTCAATTTATGCATTCTAACCAAAAATAAGTCGTAATGGATGTTAGATGGTACAGGAGACTTTCAAAGTTTATCGCCTATGAATTGTATTCCCCATTCTAAATAGGGGTACCATGTGGTTCAACAAACAATAGAACATAAATACCATATGTGCAATATGAATTCTAAAGAGAACATGCAACAGAACATTTGGACTACAAACATATGGGATATTGTTTCATATCTTATCATATGAGGAAAGATTGCTAGAAGTCGAGTGCAATTACAATTTATAAAATCCGATGAATGGAAAAAACTAACGATACTAAACACCTTATGACAAAAACATAAAGGAAATAATTAAATTATAGTTCATTTTTACCGCTACAAAGATCATCTTAGCTTTTCAGGCACACTAAACCACTAATTGACCACTATGCATACATTGTCAAGGTGGACCGATCAAGACAGTAATGATTTGGCAGCAGACACTATCTACTATCTAGCATCTCCGCCGCACGCAAAAGCTTTGGCCAAACCCTAATATTTCAGGACATGGCTCCAAAAGCACAATAAAACTGAATGGTGAAGCAAAAACAAGAACAACGAGAAGAGAAGAGGTCATGCTTAATAAACGCACCTAAGTATAAAGACATCTACTGCATCACACCTCTGTTTAGTGTGTTATAAGGTAACTTGAAGGCAGTTTTGCTTATCGAGAAATTTGGTGTTTCCATCGTTGTGGTTATAACAAAAAGAGGTGGCTTGTCCAGTCTGCAGTATACTTACAATTCCATTTCTACATTACAAACAAAAGGGCTCCATTAGCTAGTTTTTCACATAGCATCATATGTTTCCTGAACAGTATCATAAGTTAATTTTATAGAGCCAATATTACGAACCGAAGGTTCACAATTTAGCATACGAGATCCTACAGCGCATAAACTTTAAGTGGTATTAATGAGTCATAGATCCCAAATTGTTAAAGGGTTCACAATTTAGCTCGACTGTTATAGATCCCAAATCACAAAGTTGATAAAGTTCATTTCTTCGGAATATAACCTCAAAAATTGAAAAGCATATCTTTATTTCATTCTGAAAAACATCAATTGTAAGAATAGAATTGGTCTTCTGAAGGGAAATGGAAGCAAATCGCGCACCTGAGGCGGGCTTTGGAGAGCTCCCAGTAGCACTGCCCGTAGTGACGCAGCACGTCGGAGGCGGATCTGGCTCCCGACGAAACAGCTACCGAGGCGGCCGCCGCTTCAGCGACGATGGGCGCGGGGGAGGCTGCAGAGGGTGCCGAGCAGGCGGCGCGCGCCGAAGGGATGGGGAGAATAGCCGTAGAGGGGTGGTGGACGGGGTCTCCGAGCATGCGCGAGCGGAGAGCCCTCGCGGCGGAGGCGGCGGTGGCGCCGCCTCTCCACATGGCGGCGGAGGCGACGACGAGCGACGGGGATGCCGGAAAGATCTGGTGGACGCTTTCGGCCAAAGAGATGGAGCTGCCGAGAACTCCACTTATTCACTTTTCTGCCCTAAAAAAAACTTATTCACGTTTCTTTTTTCTTTCTCGTAATCTTCTATATCTAAATGGCTAGCCCTCACTAGCCTATTTCTCTCAAGATGATATGCCGGCTCAGTCTCTCGAAGGTGCTCATAGGAATAGGGTGTGCGTGTGTGCGTTCATAGGAATGCGTGTATGCGCGTGTATATGAGCGTTTGTGTCTGTACTGATGCTAAAAAAAACATGCAAGTATATCACCTCATCATTCAACATGCAAGAAGAAAGACCCACCACAATATGTAATCATGCATAATAAAAAGCCACTTGGACATGCAAACATGCATGAGAGTTTACATTCTATTAGGATATTTACATTATACAATAATCAAACACCACAAATCATACTTATTTTTAGCTTTAGTTCTCATATTATAACTCTAAAAATTCATGTTTCATACAACCAATTCTAACTGGATGTATTGCAAACGTTCCCGCAACAATGTGCGGGATATCATCTAGTGACCAGCAAAAAGCCCATTCATTGCAATTTGACGAACTGAGTGTAGCTCAGATGACTATATTCTTTGTGGGCGGAATGAACCATCAGGGAAGTTCTAGACCTGCATTGATGATCGCATTTTTCTGGATTTATTTCAAGCCCCTCGGGGATGTGCGTTGACGTCTTGTTGACTATGAAAATGTGTGTGACGATTTCATCAATCTCAAGATGATGTGCCGGCTCGGTCTCTCGTGGTGCTAATACGGTAAAGTATACGTGTGTGTTTTCATACGGGTGTATATATATGCGTATGTATGAATGTCTCTATCTATGATGTGTTCAAAGAAGTAAAACTTGTGGCTTTTAAATCAATATCTGTGCGTTGCATTGAGTCATACATGCTTTGGTGGTTCCACATTAATCCTGTCTAACATATTTTTTATAAATCCCATGCACATCAAGCAGCATAGTCGTTCTTTTTTTTTCTTACTATTTTATTTTCTCCTTTTCTTCTTTCTCCATCCACGTACCAAGATTCTGGTTAAACAAAATTTGTAATGATTTCAGTGTAATTTAAGTTCTGCATTGTAAGATTGCCACTTTCAAAGAAATTCTTAGATTTTATATGGTGACACCTAGAATTTATAATTATAGGGGCCTTTGCGACGGGTCTACTCCTGAAGCATCTTCCGGGTTCAATTTGTTCGCAAATAATTCCAAACAACTACTCTCAGGAAGTATAATTTAATCAATTCAGCACATATAAATAACCTTCTCAGCATTCACAGAGCAATGATACTCATTATCAAAACCCAACCAAATCATCTTGTGAGCATGCTAAACTTCTACTATACAGCTAGCTTGGATAAGTCAAAACAATGCAACCACGCAAGTAATTTATATTCATACTAAAGTTAAGAACAAAAACATATTAGACGAAGTTATCAGAATCAAGTCTAAACTATTGTCTTCCGTTGAGACTAAATTTATGTGCCAAAATATCACACAAATATTTGCACACAAAATAAGATGGATGCTCTAGTAGAACTGAAGTATACTAATGCTCCAATAGGAAGAGTGCACTCTACTTGGTAGAAACTCCTAGATAGTTGTGAATCTTTTAACGTAAGTAGCACCAAGCCACTAACTATGCATAGGGGAGGACTGTTAAAACTTGGATTGTTTCAAACTACAGCTAATGGAAGTGCAACTGCATAGAAAAAAGGGAAGATTTTTTTTTCTACCACGCAATTTAGGCTTTATTTGTTTTGGCTTTTGATTCTGCTTTTACAGCTTTTCTATTTGGTAAAAAAGCAACAAAAACTCTTAAATAGGGGTGTTTTGCTTCAGCTTTTGGCTTATGAATCAATATGATGATATAAGCCAAAAGCCGAAGCAAAAAAGCACCTATTTAGAAGCTTTTTTGGCTTTTTGGCCAAAATGAAAAAGCTGCAAAAGCAGAAGCAAAAAGCCCAAACAAATAGGACCTTATATCCTCTCTCTTGTGCTTCTTTTTTTCTTTCTTTTTTGCGAGAAACTTCCAATCTATTCATCTTCAATCATGACAGTACATCCAACATAAAAAATAATAAAAATACATCCAGATTCATACATCACCTAGCGACGACTATAAGCATTGAAGTGAACTGAAGGCGCGCCACCGTCATCGCCCCTCCCTCGCCGAAACTAGGCACAACTTGTTGTAGTAGACAGTCAAAAAGTCGTTATGATAAGGCCCAATAGGACCAACGCACTAGAACAACAACCGTCGCCATTGAAGAGAAGCTTATATCGGAAGGACCCAATGTAAAGACACATGAACAAAGACCGGACCCGAGCAAATCCACCAAATACAACCACCAACTGAATCCCGCGAGATCCGCGGGAGACACACTTCCACACACTCTCCAACGATGCTAGACGTACCACCGGTACGGGGGCTAGGCGGGGAGAACCTTATTTCCGTCTTCAAGAAGCCGTCGTTGTCTCGTCTTCCTGATCAAAACGCGGACCCTAACAAAACTTAAAGCACCTAAAACGGAGCCCTCCCACCGGCAAGGGTCGGGGTCCACCATGCACCCATGGCCCTAAGGCCACAGGAGACGTGGTAGATCGGCGGCGCAGCCAACGGGAGGCATAAACCCTAGTCATCTTTCCTTGGAGGAGAAACGAAGGGAGGAGAGACAAGGTTGCGTACAATTTCGTCCTTCTTTCTTTCCTTTTACTCTCAACTGAACCACATTATAACTGGATTGCACTCTGCAAGCCCAATTTTCTATCTCACACAGGAGCAGGTCATAAGGACATCATCTTTCTTCATTCTGAACTGAACAACACCACACACTGAATTGCATCCAAGTCATTGTCTTATTTTCCCCCCTTAGTTCTCTTAAATTTTTATTATATTTATCTATTCCTATTATTTTTCACTCATCTTAACTTTTTGTTTTCCATCCTTTATTACATTTATATATTCCTATTCTTTTTCACTCATCTTAACATTTGTTTTCCATCCTTTTTTTGTTTCTTGCTATTATTTTCCTAAGTAAACAATGACTATTTGTACAAGATACATGGACACTTGTTTTTGAACATGTGATTTTTTTTCTTTCCAAGACATGAACATCTCTTTAAGATATACTAGTAAATGCGCACGTGCAACGCACGTTAAATATTTAGGCAATATATTAATTGCACGCGGATTTTAGGTATGCTATTATTTGTGTGTTAATCATGTGATTAGTGTAATATTTGGTATGATATTAATTACACGTTAAACATGTTTAACGCTCGCCATTGGAGCAGTCTAGGTCGTTGGATTAACTTAGTTCGATGGCTGAGATCAGTTGGATCTGCCCCTTTGGGTCTTTTTATATTGGTATAGACTTAACGTTTGTTTTCCATCCTTTTTTTGTTTCTTGCTATCATTTTCCTAAGTAAATAATGACTATTGGTACATGAAGGAAATATGCCCTAGAGGCAATAATAAAGTTATTATTTATTTCCTTATATCATGATAAATGTTTATTATTCATGCTACATTGTATTAATCAGAAACATAATACTTGTGTGAATACATAGACAAACAGAGTGTCACTAGTATGCCTCTACTTGACTAGCTCGTTGATCAAAGATGGTTATGTTTCCTAGCCATAGACATGAGTTGTCATTTAATTAACGAGATCACATCATTAGGAGAATGATGTAATTGACTTGACCCATTCCGTTAGCTTAGCACTCGATCATTTAGTATGTTGCTATTGCTTTCTTCATGACTTATACATGTTCCTATGACTATGAGATTATGCAACTCCCGTTTACCGGAGGAACACTTTGTGTGCTACCAAACGTCACAACGTAACTGGGTGATTATAAAAGTGCTCTACAGGTGTCTCCGAAGGTATTTGTTGGGTTGGCGTATTTCGAGATTAGGATTTGTCACTCTGATTGTCAGAGAGGTATCTCTGGGCCCACTCGGTAATGCACATCACTTAAGCATTGCAAGCATTGCAACTAATGAGTTAGTTGCGGGATGATGTATTACGGAACGAGTAAAGAGACTTGCCGGTAACGAGATTGAACTAGGTATTGAGATACCGACGATCGAATCTCGGGCAAGTAACATACCGATGACAAAGGGAACAATGTATGTTGTTATGCGGTCTGACCGATAAAGATCTTCGTAGAATATGTGGGAGCCAATATCAGCATCCAGGTTCCACTATTGGTTATTGACCGGAGACGTCTCTCGGTCATGTCTACATAGTTCTCGAAACCGTAGGATCCGCACGCTTAAAGTTTCGATGACAGTTATATTATGAGTTTTGATGTACCAAAGGTTGTTCGGAGTCCCGGATGTGATCACGGACATGACGAGCAGTTTTGAAATGGTCGAGACATGAAGATTGATATATTGGAAGCCTATATTTGGATATCGGAAATGTTCCGGGTGAAATCAGGATTTTACCGGAGTACCGAGGGGTTATCGGACCCCCCTGGGGGGGGGGCTTAATGGGCCATAGTAGGCCTTAGTGGAGAAGAGGAGAGGGCAGGGCCGCGCACCCCTCCCCCTCTAGTCCAAATAGGACAAGGAGAGGGAGCGGCGCCCCCCCCCCCCTTTCCTTCCTCTCTCCCTCCTCTTTCCCCCTTTCTCCTAATCCAACAAGGAAGGGAGGGAGTCCTACTCCCGGTGGGAGTAGGACTCCTCCTGGCGCGCCTCCTCCTGGCCAGCCGCACCTCCCCCCTTTCTCCTTTATATACGGGGGCAGGGGCACCCCAGAGACACAACAATTGATTTGATCATTTAGCCGTGTGTGGTGCCCCCCTCCACCATAGTCCACCTCGATAATACTGTAGCGGTGCTTAGGCAAAGCCCTGCGTCGGTAGAACATCATCATCGTCACCACGCCGTCGTGCTGACGAAACTCTCCCTCAACACTCGGCTGGATCGGAGTTCGAGGGACGTCATCAGGCTGAACGTGTGCTGAACTCGGAGGTGCCGTGCGTTCGGTACTTGATCGGTCGGATCATGAAGACGTACGACTACATCAACCGCGTTGTGCTAACGCTTCCGTTTTCGGTCTACGAGGGTACGTGGACAACACTTTCCCTTCTCATTGCTATGCATCACCATGATCTTGCGTGTGCATAGGAATTTTTTTGAAATTACTACGTTCCCCAATAGTGGCATCCGAGCCTGGTTTTATGCGTAGATGTCATATGCACGAGTAGAACACAAGTGAGTTGTGGGCGATATAAGTCATACCGCTTACCAGCATGTCATACTTTGGTTCGGCAGTATTGTTGGATGAAGTGGACCAGACCGACATTACGCGTACGCTTACGCGAGACTGGTTCTACCAACGTGCTTTGCACACAGGTGGCTGGCGGGTGTCAGTTTCTCCAACTTTAGTTGAACCGAGTGTGGCTACGCCCGGTCCTTGCGAAGGTTAAAACAACACCAACTTGACAAACTATCGTTGTGGTTTTGATGCGTAGGTAAGAACGGTTCTTGCTCAATGTAACGCCCTCGATGCGGCTATAGCTCCCACGTGTCGAGGCACGACTTAGAGACATAACCGCATTGAAAGCAATGTCGCAAGTTAGGCAATCTTCACAACATCCCATGTAATATAAATAATAACGGGGAGATACATAGTTGGCTTACACTCGCCACGTCAATCAAAGTGCATAAATAACATTACAACATTCAAACACTCATGGCCCGACTACGGCGCCAAAATAAAAGATAACCCAACATGCGACACGGTCCCGATCACCCCAACTGGGCACCACTACTGATCATCAGGGAAAGACACGTAGTATCGTTGAGAGTCCTCGTCGAACTCCCACTTGAGATCAAGCGCGCCATCTGGAGCGGAATCATCAGGCCCTGCATCTAGTTTGGAAGTAATCTGTGAGCCACAGGGACTCAGCAATCTTGCACCCTCGCGATCAAGACTATTTAAGCTTAATAGGAAAGGCAAGGTAAATATGTGGAGCTGCAGCAAGCGACTAGCATATATGGTGGCTATCCTGTTCGCAAAAGAGAGCGAGAAGAGAGGGCAAAGCGCGAACGAGAAACTAGAGAACAACCTGCGCAAGCATTACTCCAACACCGTGTTCACTTCCCGGACTCCGCCGAGAAGAGACCATCACGGTAACTCACACTGTTGATTCATTTTGAATAAGTTAAGGTTCAAGTTATCTACAACCGGACATTAACAAATTCCCATCTGCCCATAACCGCGGGCACGGCTTTCGAAAGTTCAAATCCCTGCAGGGGAGTCCCAACTTAGCCCATGACAAGCTCTCACGGTCAACGAAGGAATAGACCTCCTCCCGAGACGTTACGATCAGGCTCGGTATCTCGGTTCTTCAAGACACTTCGACAGGTTAAAACAAATCCAGCAACACCGCCCGAATGTGCCGACAAATCCCGATAGGAGCTGCACATATCTCGTTCTCAGGGCACACTCAAATTGTCTTAGGTACGGGTAGGCCAGCCCAGAGTTGCCCCTGGTGGCCACCGGCAGCTGACAGGTGGACCAACACTCAGAGGAGCACTGGCCCGGGGGGTTTAAAATAAGATGACCCTCGGGCTCCGGAAACCCAAGGGAAAAAGAGGCTAGGTGGCAAATGGTAAAACCAAGGTTGGGCATTGCTGGAAAAGCTTTAATCAAGGTGAACTATCAAGGGGTTCCCATTATAACCCAACCGCGTAAGGAACGCAAAATCCGGGAACATAACACCGATATGACGGAAACTAGGGCGGCAAGAGTGGAACAAAACACTAGGCGAGAGGCCGAGCCTTCCACCCTTTATCAAGTATATAGATGCATTAAGATAACAAGGCAATATAATGATATCCCAACAAGTAAATAATGTTCCAACAAGAACGGTCTCCAATCTTCACCTGCAACTAGCAACGCTATAAGATGGGGTTGAGCAAAGCGGTAACATAGCCAATCAACGGTTTGCTAGGACATGGTGGGTTAGAGGTTTGATATGGCAATTTGGGAGGCATGATAAGCAAGTGGTAGGCATCGTAGCATAGGCATTGCAAAAGAGCGAGCATCTAGCAAAGCAAACATAGTAGTGATTTTGAAGGAAATATGCCCTAGAGGCAATAATAAAGTTATTATTTATTTCCTTATATCATGATAAATGTTTATTATTCATGCTAGAATTGTATTAACCGGAAACATAATACTTGTGTGAATACATAGACAAACAAAGTGTCACTAGTATGCCTCTACTTGACTAGCTCGTTAATCAAAGATGGTTATGTTTCCTAACCATGAACAATGAGTTGTTATTTGATTAACGAGATCACATCATTGAGAGAATGATCTGATTGACATGACCCATTCCATTAGCTTAGCACTCGATCGTTTAGTATGTTGCTATTGCTTTCTTCATGACTTATACATGTTCCTATAACTATGAGATTATGCAACTCCCGTTTACCGGAGGAACACTTTGGGTACTACCAAACGTCACAACGTAACTGGGTGATTATAAAGGAGTACTATAGGTGTCTCCAAAGGTACATGTTGGGTTGGCGTATTTCGAGATTAGGTTTTGTCACTCCGATTGTCGGAGAGGTATCTCTGGGCCCTCTCGGTAATGCACATCACTTAAGCCTTGCAAGCATTGCAACTAAATGAGTTAGTTGCGGGATGGTGTATTATAGAACAAGTAAAGAGACTTGCCGGCAACGGTATTGAACTAGGTATTGGAATACCGACGATCGAATCTCGGGCAAGTAACATACTGATGACAAAGGGAACGACGTATGTTGTTATGCGGTCTGACCGATAAAGATCTTTGTAGAATATGTAGGAGCCAATATGGGCATCCAGGTCCCGCTATTGGTTATTGACTAGAGACATGTCTCGGTCATGTCTACATTGTTCTCGAACCCGTAGGGTCCGCACGCTTAAGGTTACGATGACAGTTATATTATGAGTTTATGCATTTTGATGTACCGAAGGTTGTTCGGAGTCCCGGATGTGATCACGGACATGACGAGGAGTCTCGAAATGGTCGAGACATAAAGATTGATATATTGGAAGCCTATGTTTGGATATCGGAAGTGTACCGGGTGAAATCGGGATTTTACCGGAGTACCGGGAGGTTACCGGAACCCCCCGGGAGCTAAATGGGCCATGATGGGCCTTAGTGGAAAAGAGAAGAGGCATCCCTACATGGGACGTGCGCCCCTCCCCTCCCTTGGTCCGAATTGGACAAGGAGAGGGGGCCGGCCCCTCTCTCTCTTTTCCCCCCTCCACAAATCCTATTCCAACTAGGATTGGGGGGGGGGATCCTACTCCCAGAGGGAGTAGGACTCTCCTGGCGCGCCCTATGTGGCCGGCCAGCCTCCCCCCTTTGGTCCTTTATATACTGAGGCAGAGGCACCCTAGAACACGCAAGTTGATCCACATGATCTATTCCTTAGCCGTGTGCGGCGCCCCCAGCCACCATAGTCCTCGATAATACTGTAGCGGAGTTTAGGCGAAGCCCTGCTGCTGTAGTACATCAAGATCGTCACCACGCCGTCGTGCTGACGGAACTCTTCCCCGACACTTTGCTGGATCGGAGTCCGGGGATCGTCATCGAGTTGAACGTGTGCTAGAACTCGGAGGTGCCGTAGTTTCGGTGCTTGATCGGTCGGATCGTGAAGACGTACGACTACATCAACCAAACGCTTCCATTGTCGATCTACTAGGTATGTAGATCACACTCCCCCCTCTCGTTGCTATGCATCACCATGATCTTGCGTGTGCGTAGGAATTTTTTTGAAATTACTACGAAACCCTACAGTGGCATCCGAGCCTAGGTTTTATATGTTAATGTTATATGCACGAGTAGAACACAAGTGAGTTGTGGGCGATATAAGTCATACTGCCTACCAGCATGTCACTTTGGTTCGGCGGTATTGTTGGATGAAGCGGCCCAGACCAACATTACGCGTACGCTTACGCGAGACCGGTTCTCCCGACGTGCTTTGCACAGAGGTGGCTTGTGGGTGACAGTTTCTCCAACTTTAGTTGAACCGAGTATGGCTACGCCCGGTCCTTGCGAAGGTTAAAATGGAGTCAAATTGACAAACTATCATTGTGGTTTTGATGCGTAGGTGAGATTGGTTCTTGCTTAAGCCCGTAGCAGCCACGTAAAACTTGCAACAACAAAGTAGAGGACGTCTAACTTGTTTTTGCAGGGCATGTTGTGATGTGATATGGTCAAGGCATGATGCTGAATTTTATTGTATGAGATGATCATGTTTTGTAACCGAGTTATCGGCAACCGGCAGGAGCCATATGGTTGTCGCTTTATTGTATGCAATGCAATCGCGATGTAATGCTTTACTTTATCACTAAACGGTAGCGATAGTCGTGGAAGCATAAGCTTGGCAAGACGACAACGATGCTATGATGGAGATCAAGGTGTCACGCCAATGACGATGGTGATCACAACGGTGCTTCGGAGATGGAGATCACAAGCACAAGATGATGATGGCCATATCATATCACTTATATTGATTGCATGTGATGTTTATCTTTTATGCATCTTATCTTGCTTTGATTGACGGTAGCATTATAAGATGATCTCTCACTAAATTATCAAGTAGTGTTCTCTCTGAGTATGCACCATTGCGAAAGTTCTTCGTGCTGAGACACCACGTGATGATCGGGTGTGATAGGTTCTACGTTCAAATACAACGGGTGCAAAACAGTTGCACACGCGGAATACTCAGGTTATGCTTGACGAGCCAAGCATATACAGATATGGCCTCGAAACACGAAGACCGAAAGGTCGAGCGTGAATCATATAGTAGATATGATCAACATAATGATGTTCACCAATGAAACTACTCCATCTCACGTGATGATCGGACATGGTTTAGTTGATTTGGATCACGTGATCACTTAGAGGATTAGAGGGATGTCTATCTAAGTGGGAGTTCTTAAGTAATATGATTAAATTGAACTTAAATTTATCATGAACTTAGTCCTGGTAGTATTTTGCAAATCATGTTATAGATCAATAGCTCGCGTTGTTGCTTCCCTGTGTTTATTTTGATATGTTCCTAGAGAAAATTGTGTTGAAAGATGTTAGTAGCAAAGATGAGGATTGGATCCATGATCTGAGGTTTATCCTCATTTGCTGCACAGAAGAATTATGTCCTTGATGCACCGCTAGGTGACGGACCTATTGCAGGAGCAGATACAGACGTTATGAACGTTTGGCTAGCTCAATATGATGACTACTTGATAGTTTAGTGCACCATGCTTAATGGCTTAGAATCGGGACTTCAAAGACGTTTTGAACGTCATGGAGAATATGAGATGTTCCAGGAGTTGAAGTTAATATTTCAAGCAAATACTCGAGTTGAGAGATACGAAGTCTCCAACAAGTTCTATAGCTAAAAGATGGAGGAGAATCGCTCAACTAGTGAGCATGTGCCCAGATTGTCTGAGTACTACAATCGCTTGAATCAAGTGGGAGTTAATCTTCCAGATAAGATAGTGATTGACATAATTCTCTAGTCACCATCACCAAGTTAGTAGAACTTCGTGATGAACTATGATATGCAAGGGATAACGGAAACGATTCCCAAGCTCTTCGTAATTCGGAAATTGACGAAGGTAGAAATCGACAAAAACATCAAGTGTTGATGGTAGACAAGACCACTAGTTTCAAGAAAAGGGCAGCGGGAAGAGGGGGAACTTCAAGAAGAACAACAAGCAAGTTGCTGCTCAAGTGAAGTCTGGTCCTAAGCCTGAGACTAAGTGTTTGTACTGCAAAGGGACTGGTCACTGGAAGCGGAACTACCCCAAGTGATTGGCAGATAAGAAGGATGGCAAAGTGAACATAAGTATATTTGATATACATGTTATTGATGTGTACTTTACTAGTGTTTATAGCAACCCCTCAGTATTTGATACTAGTTCAGTTGCTAAGATTAGTAACTCGAAACGGGAGTTGCAGAATAAACAGAGACTAGTTAAGGGTGAAGTGACGATGTGTGTTGGAAGTGGTTCCAAGATTGATATGATCATCATCGCACACTCCCTATACTTTCGGGATTAGTGTTGAACCTGAATAAGTGTTATTTGGTGTTTGCGTTGAGCATGAATATGATTTGATCATGTTTATTGTAATACGGTTATTCATTTAAGTAAGAGAATAAATTGTTGTTCTGTTTACATGAATAAAACCTTGTATGGTTACACACCCAATGAAAATAGTTCGTTGGATCTCGATCGTAGTGATACACATAATCATAATATTGAAACCAAAAGATGCAAAGTTAATAATGATAGTGCAACTTATTTGTGGCACTGCCGTTTAGGTCATATTGGTGTAAAGCGCATGAAGAAACTCCATGCTAATGGATTTTTGGAATCACTTGATTATGAATCAGTTGATGCTTGTGAACCATGCCTCATGGTTAAGATGACTAAAACGCCGTTCTCCGGAACTATGGAGCGAGCAACTGACTTATTGGAAATAATACATACTGATGTATGAGATCCGATGAGTGTTAAGGCTCGCGGCGGGTATCATTATTTTCTGACCTTCACAGATGATTTGAGCAGATATGGGTATATCTACTTAATGAAACACAAGTCTGAAATATTTGAAACGTTCAAAGAATTTCAGAGTGAAGTGGAGAATCATCGTAACAAGAAAATAAAAGTTTCTACGATATGATCGCAGAGGTAAAATATTTGAGTTACGAGTTTGGCCTTCAGTTAAAACAATGTGAAATAGTTTTACTACTCACGCCACCTGGAACACCACAGCATAATGGTGTGTCTGAACATTATAACCGTACTTTATTAGATATGGTGCGATCTATGATGTCTCTTTTCGATCTACCACTATCATTTTGGGGTTATGCATTAAAGACAACTGCATTCACGTTTAAAAAGGCACCATCTAAGTCCGTTGAGACGACACAATCTGAACTGTGGTTTGGCAAGAAACCAAAGTTGTCGTTTCTTAAAGTTTGGGATTGTGATGCTTATATGAAAAAGTTTCATCCTGATAAGCTCAAACCCAAATCGGAGAAATATGTCTTCATAGGATACCCAAAGGAGACTGTTGGGTACACCTTCTATCACAAATCCGAAGGCAAGACTTTTGTTGCTAAATTCGGAGTTTTCCTAGAGAAGGAGTTTCTCTCGAAAGAAGTGAGTGGGAGGAAAGTAGAACTTGATGAGGTAACTGTACCTGCTCCCTTATGGAAAGTAGTTCATCACAGAAATCTGTTCCTGTGACTACTACACCAATTAGTGAGGAAGCTAATGATGATGATCATGTAACTTCAGATCAAGTTACTACCGAATCTCGTAGGTAAACCAGAGTGAGATCCGCACCAGAGTGGTACGGTAATCCTGTTCTGGAAGTCATGTTACTAGACCATGACGAACTTGCGAACTATGAGGAAGCGATGATGAGCCCAGATTCCGCGAAATGGTTTGAGACCATGAAATCTGAGATATGATCCATGTATGAGAACAAAGTATGGACTTTGGTTGACTTGCCCGATGATCGGCAAGCCATAGAAAATAAATGGATCTTCAAGAGGAAGACGGACGCTGATAGTAGTGTTACTATCCACAAAGCTAGAATTGTCGCAAAAGGTTTTCAACAAGTTCAAGGTGTTGACTATGATGAGATTTTCTCACTCGTATCTATGCTTAAGTCTGTCCGAATCATGTTAGCAATTGCCGCATTTTATGAAATCTGGCAAATGGATAAACAAAACTGCATTCCTTAATGGATTTACTAAAGAAGAGTTGTATATGATGCAACTAGAAGGTTTTGTCGATCCTAAAGGTCTTAACTAAATATGCAAGCTCCAGCGATCCATCTATGGACTAGTGCAAGAATCTCGGAGTTGGAATATACGCTTTGATAAGTTGATCAAAGCATATAGTTTTATACAGACTTGTGGTGAAGCCTGTATTTACAAGAAAGTGAGTGGGAGCACTACAACGTTTCTGATAAGTATATGTGAACAACATATTGTTGATCGGAAATAATGTATAATTTTCTGGAAAGCATAAAGGAATATTTGAAAGGAGTTTTTCAAAGAAAGACCTCGG
The DNA here is from genome assembly GCF_002162155.2 of Triticum dicoccoides. Taxonomy (NCBI): domain Eukaryota; kingdom Viridiplantae; phylum Streptophyta; class Magnoliopsida; order Poales; family Poaceae; genus Triticum; species Triticum dicoccoides. Next base: position 69,214,549 of record NC_041390.1, on the reverse strand, counting down.
TAAAGCTGCTTACATATTGAGCATCAAGATCTATAGAGATAGATCAAGACGCTTGATAAGTTTTTCAATGAGTACATACCTTGACAAGATTTTGAAGTAGTTCAAAATGGAACAGTCAAAGAAAGAGTTCTTGCCTGTGTTGCAAGGTGTGAAATTGAGTAAGACTCAAAGCCCGACCACGGCAGAAGATAGAAATAGAATGAAAGTCATTCCCTATGCCTCATCCATAGATTCTGTAAAGTATGCCATGCTGTGTACCAGATCTATTGTATACCCTACACTGTGTTAAGCAAGGGAGTACAATAGTGATCTAAGAGTAGATCACTGGACAGCGGTCAAAATTATCCTTAGTGGAATAAGGAAATATTTCTCAATTATGGAGGTGACAAAAAGGTTCATCGTAAAAAGTTACGTCGATGCAAATTTTGACACAGATCTGGATGACTCTAAGTCTCGATCTAGATACATATTGAAAGTGGGAGCAATAAGCTAGAGTAGCTCCGTGCAGAGCATTGTTGACATAGAAATTCGCAAAATACTTACAGATCTGAATATGGCAGACCCATTGACTAAAATTATCTCACAAGCAAAACATGATCACACCTTAGTACCTTTTGGGTGTTGATCACATATCGATGTGAACTATGGGTGTTAATCACATGGTGATGTAAAATATTGCTGTTAAATCACATGACAATGTGAACTAGATTATTGACTCTAGTGCAAGTGGGAGACTGAAGGAAATATGCCCTAGAGGCAATAATAAAGTTATTATTTATTTCCTTATATCATGATAAATGTTTATTATTCATGCTAGAATTGTATTAACCGGAAACATAATACTTGTGTGAATACATAGACAAACAAAGTGTCACTAGTATGCCTCTACTTGACTAGCTCGTTAATCAAAGATGGTTATGTTTCCTAACCATGAACAATGAGTTTTTATTTGATTAACGAGATCACATCATTGAGAGAATGATCTGATTGACATGACCCATTCCATTAGCTTAGCACTCGATAGTTTAGTATGTTGCTATTGCTTTCTTCATGACTTATACATGTTCCTATAACTATGAGATTATGCAACTCCCGTTTACCGGAGGAACACTTTGGGTACTACCAAACGTCACAACGTAACTGGGTGATTATAAAGGAGTACTATAGGTGTCTCCAAAGGTACATGTTGGGTTGGCGTATTTCGAGATTAGGTTTTGTCACTCCGATTGTCGGAGAGGTATCTCTGGGCCCTCTCGGTAATGCACATCACTTAAGCCTTGCAAGCATTGCAACTAAATGAGTTAGTTGCGGGATGGTGTATTATAGAACGAGTAAAGAGACTTGCCGGCAACGAGATTGAACTAGGTATTGGAATACCGACGATCGAATCTCGGGCAAGTAACATACCGATGACAAAGGGAACGACGTATGTTGTTATGCGGTCTGACCGATAAAGATCTTCGTAGAATATGTAGGAGCCAATATGGGCATCCAGGTCCCGCTATTGGTTATTGACTAGAGACATGTCTCGGTCATGTCTACATTGTTCTCGAACCCGTAGGGTCCGCACGCTTAAGGTTACGATGACAGTTATATTATGAGTTTATGCATTTTGATGCACCGAAGGTTGTTCGGAGTCCCGGATGTGATCACGGACATGACGAGGAGTCTCGAAATGGTTGAGACATAAAGATTGATATATTGGAAGCCTATGTTTGGATATCGGAAGTGTTCCGGGTGAAATCGGGATTTTACCGGAGTACCGGGAGGTTACCGGAACCCCCCGGGAGCTAAATGGGCCATGATGGGCCTTAGTGGAAAAGAGAAGAGGCAGCCCTACACGGGCTGTGCGCCCCTCCCCTCCCTTGGTCCGAATTGGACAAGGAGAGGGGGCCGGCCCCTCTCTCTCTTTTCCCCCCTCCACAAATCCTATTCCAACTAGGATTAGGGGGGGAATCCTACTCCCAGAGGGAGTAGGACTCTCCTGGCGCGCCCTATGTGGCCGGCCAGCCTCCCCCCTTTGGTCCTTTATATACTGAGGCAGAGGCACCCTAGAACATGCAAGTTGATCCACATGATCTATTCCTTAGCCGTGTGCGGCGCCCCCAGCCACCATAGTCCTCGATAATACTGTAGCGGAGTTTAGGCGAAGCCCTGCTGCTGTAGTACATCAAGATCATCACCATGCCGTCGTGCTTACGGAACTCTTCCCTGACACTCTGCTGGATCGGAGTCCGAGGATCGTCATCGAGTTGAACGTGTGCTAGAACTCGGAGGTGCCGTAGTTTCGGTGCTTGATCGGTCGGATCGTGAAGACGTACGACCACATCAACCAAATGCTTCCGTTGTTGATCTACTAGGTATGTAGATCACACTCCCCCCTCTCGTTGCTATGCATCACCATGATCTTGCGTGTGCGTAGGATTTTTTTTGAAATTACTACGAAACCCTACAGATTTCGAGGGTATGATCATCTTGCCTGCACAGTTATCAGAGTTGATTGGATCCTCAAAAGCAAACTCAACGGGCTCCTCGTTAGCGAACTCGTCTCCCGGCTCTACCCAAACAATACAAACAAGCAACAATGACACAATCAACCACGTGCAAGGATCAAACAACATGGTGCAAAGATGGTATGCTATGCGGGATGCAATATGGGATGCATATGCAAGATTTGACGAGGAATGAATGAACCTGGCCTCAACTTGGAAATCCAAGTGTGCCACTGGAAAGATGAGATGAAATCGCTTGAAAACGATATAAAGAACGCCGGAACCGGAGTTACGGTTTGGAAATGGCAAGCAATTCAAATATGACCACGTTCTGCGATTTACAGCAAATAGCCAACTAGATGCAACAAGATGAACATGCTACAGCAACCAAACATGGCATCAAAATACATGGCAGGAATCCATTCATGATGCTTAACAAAAGGCTAGCACTGAGCTACGGCCAATTCATCCATTAACAGGTTCAAACAAGCATGGCAAAAATGCATTTGGTAAACAGATTTCAGACTTAGTGAAATTAACACTTGTCTGGAATTTCAGATCAGATAGCACTCTTTGGAGCATGAAAACTATATGCTACAGGATCTGAACATGGCAAAGTAAAGCATGGAATGGAGCTACTCATAGAGCTTAACAAAAGTCCCTTAGTGACCTTGAGCCAAAAGGGATCAGAAAATACAATTGCAAGCATGTGAACATGGTAAAAACATAATCAGTTCTCAGACTTAGTGAAAACTGGAGCATGCTGAAAACAGATATCAAGTAGGCATGTTTACAAGCTCGATGCACTCACTACAGAGCAAGTCATGACAATATAAGCATGCACCCATCAAGAATACACAAAATACAAGCTAGACATGGCAAGAACAATAGCATAGCATGCACGGATCAACTACAACATCCTCGGCAAAATTGCTAACAAGTAGACAATCTGCCCAGATTCATGAAATAGCAAAAGTAGAGCTCGATTGACTCAAGCTAGGGTGCTCCATAATTGCAAACAAAGACATGGATGGATAGAGCACTACAAGATTAACAAAACATCCTTACTGATCATCCTCAAAAGAGGCACGGATCACTAGGAAACAACATGAACATATGGCCATATGAGATAAACAGGTCAAGGACTTAGTGGAAATGCTAAGTCCCTGAAATCAGCATTAACGAATGCCTCACTTTGCAAGCTTGTGCTAGTCACCACACACATCACAAAAATACATGGGTTGCACCTCTGGATAGATGGCAAAACATATAACAAAACACATTTAGAGCTCATGGGCATATCATGCACACGATAATCATGGCAAAAATGACAAATATCTAATTGGAGCAGCAGATCCGACAAATATCTCAAATAGCATTCTTCTAACAGCATTTCGGGCATCAAGATGAACTCAAATGAAAATGATGCAATAAGATGAAATGACGTGCTCTCTGAGACGAACATTTTGATATGCTATATGCCCAAAATGGAGCTACGGATGCAAAGTTATGGCGCGATGAACAAGGGCATATGGATATGAGAATTTGAGGACTTAGAAGAAAATTCCACCTCGCGGTTAGGGTTTACTGTAGCTGCCAGATCTGGATCGCGGCGCGCTTCCCGAGGTTCACCGGAAAACGGAGGTGGGCCGCCGGAGTTGGGGTCGCCAGGAAGGAGAGGGAGCCCGGGGCGGCGGAGGACGTCGCCC
>NC_041390.1:69202117-69209687 GCF_002162155.2 Triticum dicoccoides | reverse complement strand
CCTGCCCGGGCCGCCGGCGTGGAGGCGGTGAGGCGCCACGTGGCGGCGGCTGATTGGCGGCGGCGGATCGGGCGGCGGGGCGCGGCGCGCGGAGACGGATTTTTTTTAGGGTTTGGACGGGGGAGATCCGGATTTCTGAGGAGGGTCTTTATATAGAGGTAGAGGGAGCTAGGAGAGTCCAAATGAGGTGCGGTTTTCGGCCACGCGATCGTGATTGAAAGCTCTAGATGATGGAGAGGTTTTTGGTGGGTTTTGGGCCAACTTGGAGGGGTGTTGGGCTGCAACACACACGAGGCCTTTCGGTCCCTCGGTTAACCGTTGGAGCATCAAACGAAGTCCAAATGGTACGAAACTTGACAGGCGGTCTACCGATAGTAAACCAAGGCCGCTTGGCAAGTCTCGGTCCAATCCAGAAATGTCTAATCCCCACACATGAAAGAAAGGTAGAAATGGCCACCGGAGGAGAACGAAGCGCCGGAATGCAAAACGGACAACGGGGAAAATGCTCGAATGCATAAGACGAACACGTATGCAAATGCAATGCACATGATGCCATGATATGAGATGCATGACAACGACAACAACACACAGAGACAAAAACCCGAACCCGAGAAAATAAAATAACTTAAGGCCGGAAACGGCAAGAGTTGGAGTACATATTGGGTAAATCATATCCGGGGTGTTACAACACTCCACCACTACGAAAGGATCTCGTCCCGAGATCTAGGACTGAAAGAACACCGGGTACTCAGAACAGAGGTGATCCTCACGTTCCCAGGTAGCTTCACGGTCGGAATGGTGTGACCACTTGACTTTGAGGAATTTGATTGACTTGTTGCGGGTCTTGCGTTCAGTCTCTTCAAGAATCGGGGTGCTCACGATATGAGAGATCTTCTTGGAGCTCAATGTCCTCGAAGTTGACGGTGCGGTCAGGAGTCTTGAAGCACTTTCGGAGCTGAGAGACATGGAACACATCATGAACATTTGCAAAGTTTGAAGGAAGCTCGAGTTGATAGGCGAGATCGCCTCTCTTGCTAACGATCTTGAAAGGTCCCACGTATCTAGGGGCAAGCTTACCTTTGATACCGAAGCGATGAGTACCTTTCATTGGAGAGACGCGGAGGTAAACATGATCTTCGATCTCGAAAGCCAAATCATGGTGCTTACAGTCATAGTAGCTCTTCTGACGCGATTGGGCTGCTTTGAGGTTATCTCGAATGACTTTGCACATTTCCTCTGCCTCTGTGATTAAGTCATTACCCAAAAGCAGACGTTCACCGGTTTCAGACCAGTTGAGAGGGGTACGGCACTTCCTGCCATACAGAATTTCAAAAGGGGCCTTGCCCGAACTTGCTTGAAAACTATTGTTGTAGGAGAATTCAGCATATGGAAGACAATCCTCCCACTTCATGCTGAAGGAGATCACACAAGCCCTGAGCATATCTTCAAGAATCTGGTTGACACGCTCGACTTGACCGCTAGTTTGAGGATGGAAAGTTGTACTGAAGTGGATGTTGGTGCCCATGGCCTTCTGAAAAGAATCCCAAAACTTGGAGGTAAATATGCTGCCACGGTCTGAAGAGATCACTTGTGGAATACCGTGTAGAGAGACAATTCGAGAGGTATAGAGTTCCGCCAATTGAGCTGCAGTGATAGACTCTTTGATAGGCAGAAAATGAGCCACTTTAGTGAGTTTTTCGATGACAACGAATATAGCATCATTGCCACGCTTGGACTTTGGAAACCCAGTCACGAAGTCCATCTCAATGTGGTCAAACTTCCATTCTGGAATGGCAAGAGGTTGGAAGAGACCAGCCAGTCTTTGGTGTTCTGCCTTCACTCTTCTGCAGACATCATATTCATTCATGAACTGAGCAATCTCGCGCTTCATTCGAGTCCACCAATAAGCCTGCTTGAGGTCCTGATACATCTTCGTGCTCCCAGGGTGGATGGAGAGGAGAGAATTGTGAGCCTCATTCATGATCACTTTACGAAGGTCACCTTTGGGCACAACAATACGATCCTCGAAGAAGAGAGTATCCTTGTCATCAAGGCGGTAGCACTTGTACTTGGGTTGACTCTTGGCAATCCCAATCTTCACCTTTTTCACCATAGCATCAAGAAGCTGAGCTTGGCGAATCTGGTCTTCCAAGGTAGGAGAGACTTGAAGGTTGGCGAGGAAACCTTGAGGAACAACTTGCAGATTAAGTTTGCGGAAAGCTTCACAAAGCTCGGGTTGATAAGGCTTGAGAATCAGACTGTTGCAATAAGCCTTCCTGCTCAATGCGTCAGCAATCACATTGGCCTTGCCTGGAGTATACTCGATACTCGGATTATACTCTTGAATCATTTCGACCCATCGAGTTTGCCTGAGGTCGAGATTAGGCTGAGTGAAGATGTACTTGAGACTCTTGTGGTCAGTGAAGATGTCCACTTTTCTTCCCAATAAGAGATGTCTCCAAGTCAAAAGAGCATGCACAACTGCGGCCAACTTGAGATCATGAGTGGGGTAGTTCTTCTCGTTGGGCTTCAACTGGCGAGAGGTATAAGCAACAACTTTCTTCTCTTGCATCAACACTGCGCCAAGACCTTGGAGAGAGGCATCACAAAAGACCTCGTACGGCTTGGATTCATCAGGCGGAGTCAGAACTGGAGCAGTGACCAATTTCTCTTTCAAAGTGTTGAAAGCAATGTCACACTCCGGAGACCAAACGTACTTGACGTGCTTCTGGAGAAGATTTGGGAGAGGCTTCGCGATCTTAGAAAAGTTTTCAATGAATCTTCGACAATAGCTTGCGAGGCCGAGGAAGCTATGGAGTTGCTTCACGTTCTGAGGAGGTTCCCAATTCACAATTGCAGACACCTTCTCAGGATTCACCCCAATGCCCTTGGCAGAGATGATATGACCAAGATAAAGAACCTCATCGAGCCAAAATTCGCACTTGGAGAACTTGGCGTAGAACTTGTGTTCCCTGAGCTTATCGAGTACCAAACGCAAGTGCTTGGCATGATCTTCCTTGTTCTTCGAAAAAACCAGAATGTCGTCGAGATAGACCAAAACGAAGTCATTGGTGTATGCGTTGAAGATGAAGTTCATCATGCGAGAGAAAGTCGAAGGAGCATTGACGAGGCCAAAAGACATGACAGTGTATTCATATGAACCAAAGCTTGTCCTGAAAGCCGTCTTGGGAATATCTTGCTCGTGAATTTGAATCTGATGATAACCCATACGGAGATCAAGCTTGGAGAATACTTGGGCACCTTTGAGTTGTTCAAACAGCTCGTTGATGTTGGGAAGTGGGTATTTGTTCTTGATGGTCTTCTTGTTCAATGGACGGTAATCAACACAAAGTCGGTCCGTTCCATCCTTCTTCTTCACAAAAAGAACACCACAACCCCACGGAGGAGAACTAGGTCGGATGAGACCCATTCTCTCTTGAATATCGAGTTGCTTCTTTAGCTCCTTCAACTCTTCAGGTCCGAGCTTGTAAGGACGCTTGCACACTGGTTCCGTGCCAGGCTCAAGCTCGATGACGAATTCAACTGGCCGGTGCAGAGGCATTCCTGGAAGCTCTTCTGGAAAGACGTCTTGATATTCGCAAACGACTGGAATTTTCGAGATAGCATCCAGTTCACCCTTCTCATTGAGAGAAAACAGACGGATGGTATCATCATGAGCGGCAAAGACAATTACATCCTCAGACGAATGAGTCAATTGAATCTGCCTGGCTGCACAATCAAGCTGAGCCTTGTGCTTAGAAAGCCAATCCATTCCGAGAATAAGATCAATATCCGAGTCACCAAGAACCGTTGGAGAAGATAGAAATTTGTAGTCGCTCAACGTGATAGTAACATCTGGAGCAATGGAGTTAGCATGCATGCGCCTACCGGGAGAGACAACTGCCAATGGACTAGGCAAAATTTGCAAAGCCAAACCATGCTTAGATGAAAATGGTCTCAAGATGAAACAATGCGATGCACCCGTGTCAAAAAGAACTTTAGCTGGAATATCATTAACAGGAAGGTTACCCATGATGACATCTGACGAGTCCTCTGCCTGAGCTGCGTTCATCAAGTTGACCTTGGCGTGCTTGGGGTTATGCTTGACCACAGCTGTACTTGCCGATCTCACAGGAGGAGGAGGAGGAAGACGCCTCTGATTGAAGCATTTGTTGGCATAGTGACCCTTCTGTTGGCACTTGTTGCACGTGACCTCTGAAAGCGGACGGTGATACGGAGCACTCGATCTTGGAGCTTGAGACGAAGTCTTGTTCTGAAAACCAGGGTTGGGTGGGTGGGAAGATCCACTGCCACCTTTGCTCTTCTGATACGGCTGACGGAACGGAGGAGGAGGAAGCCAATACTTCTGCTACTTGGCCACTTGAGTAGAGGAAGAAGGAGTAGCATCTCTAACTCGCTTCTTGGAAGCATCACACCTCAGTTGAGCGGCCTCTTGCTTCAATGCCATGTTGTAGAACTCATCGTACCTCAAGGGTTCAAAGAGAACAAGAGCTAGCTGAATTTCTTCACTGAGACCACCCCTGAACTGGTATATCATGCTCTTCTCATCAGGGACGTCCTGCTTAGCAAAGCGGGCGAGCTTCTGAAACAACTTGTTGTAGTCATAGACAGACAAAGAGCCTTGCTTCAGGTTGCGGAATTCCTCACGCTTGCTTTCAACCACGCTCTGAGGAATATGATGAGCTTTGAAGTCTTGACGGAATTCATACCAGGTAATAACACGTCCACCTCTGGAGTCCTTGTACTGTTGGAACCATTCTGCAGCTTGGTCTTTGAGTTGGAAGGAAGTGAACTTGACGAAGTCCTCAGGCCTGACGTTACTGCACTCGAAATGCTTGCACAGATCCACGAGCCAATCGTCAGCATCAGTTGCCTCAACACAATTGCTGAAAGTCTTTGGCCCGTTAGCAAGGAACTGGTTGAGTGTAGCAAAGTGATTCTTATTGTTGCCTTGGTTTCCTTGGTTCGCTTGATTGCGCTCTTGAAGAATTTGCATGATCAACCGTGTGTTTGCATTGGTTGCGGCCATCACAGCTTGCCATGCCTCCGGAGGAGGTGGAGGTGGTGGCGGATCTTGATTTTGATTCTGATTGGTGCTCTTAGCGGGAGCCATCCTGAAGAGGTTGACCACCGTTAGCACATTGACAGATAAAATGAAGCTGAATCCAACGGAATGAAAATTGCAACATATAGTCTTCACATCCGAACAAAATGAAATAATGCATTCCTCTTGAAATGGTCACATATCCATAAATTGAGAAGCCACTTAGAATTTAGGTAGAGAAATAAATCAACAAGGTACGGATCAAGAATGAATAACGGATAAGAAATCCCAATCTCAAACCAAATATCCGTGGAAGAAGAGCTAGAGCTACAAGAATTCCCACCTATGAAACTCCCGAACCTTTCCGGTTATGCAATCAGGTGTTGGGGATACAGGGGAAGCATAATATCTCACCCAAATCTAGCAAATCCTACATCCAGCTATATCCATCCTTCAACACATAACCAAGAAAACTTCGGAAACCATCTACCTCAACCTTCGAAAAGCATCTGTTATACAAGTTATGGCGATACTCCCGAACTCCCGCCCCAGTACTGGGTGGCGTCGAGGTTATCTCACCAACGAACTGCATAAAAGAGATTTTCGATGTCGGCATACTAAACTCAGGTATTCCAGAACTGCAACGATAAAATTATGACGACAACACCGCGGAGCTCAACTCCCCGGGACACTGCCACAAAACCCCTGACAGGAGGCACCAAGACAATGTTCTCGTCACAAAACCATCGGAACGATTCCAAGATACCCGCGTGATCCTAAATTTTTTTAGTGAAATTTGAGAAGAGAAGAGTCAAAACTCTATGTCAGGATGCAAACTCGTCTCCCGGCTCTACCCAAACAAGACAAACAAGCAACAAGGACACAATCAACCACGTGCAAGGATCAAACAACATGGTGCAAAGATGGTATGCTATGCGGGATGCAATATGGGATGCATATGCAAGATTTGACGAGGAACGAATGAACCTGGCCTCAACTTGGAAATCCAAGTGTGCCACTAGAAAGATGAGATGAAATCGCTTGAAAACGATATAAAGAACGCCGGAACCGGAGTTACGGTTCGGAAATGCCAAGCAATTCAAATATGACCACGTTCTGCGATTTACAGCAAATAGCCAACTAGATGCAACAAGATGAACATGCTACAGCAACCAAACATGGCATCAAAATACATGGCAGGAATCCATTCATGATGCTTAACAAAAGGCTAGCACTGAGCTACGGCCAATTCATCCATTAACAGGTTCAAACAAGCATGGCAAAAATGCATTTGGTAAACAGATTTCAGACTTAGTGAAATTAACACTTGTCTGGAATTTCAGATCAGATAGCACTCTTTGGAGCATGAAAACTATATGCTACAGGATCTGAACATGGCAAAGTAAAGCATGGAATGGAGCTACTCATAGAGCTTAACAAAAGTCCCTTAGTGACCTTGAGCCAAAAGGGATCAGAAAATACAATTGCAAGCATGTGAACATGGTAAAAACATAATCAGTTCTCAGACTTAGTGAAAACTGGAGCATGCTGAAAACAGATATCAAGTAGGCATGTTTACGAGCTCGATGCACTCACTACAGAGCAAGTCATGACAATATAAGCATGCACCCATCAAGAATACACAAAATACAAGCTAGACATGGCAAGAACAATAGCATAGCATGCACGGATCAACTACAACATCCTCGGCAAAATTGCTAACAAGTAGACAATCTGCCCAGATTCACGAAATAGCAAAAGTAGAGCTCGATTGACTCAAGCTAGGGTGCTCCATAATTGCAAACAAAGACATGGATGGATAGAGCACTACAAGATTAACAAAACATCCTTACTGATCATCCTCAAAAGAGGCACGGATCACTAGGAAACAACATGAACATATGGCCATATGAGATAAACAGGTCAAGGACTTAGTGGAAATGCTAAGTCCCTGAAATCAGCATTAACGAATGCCTCACTTTGCAAGCTTGTGCTAGTCACCACACACATCACAAAAATACATGGGTTGCACCTCTAGATAGATGGCAAAACATATAACAAAACACATGTAGAGCTCATGGGCATATCATGCACACAATAATCATGGCAAAAATGACAAATATCTAATTGGAGCAGCAGATCCGACAAATATCTCAAATAGCATTCTTCTAACAGCATTTCGGGCATCAAGATGAACTCAAATGAAAATGATTCAATGAGATGAAATGATGTGCTCTCTGAGACGAACATTTTGATATGCTATATGCCCAAAACGGAGCTACGGATGCAAAGTTATGGTGCGATGAATAAGGGCATATGGATTTGAGAATTTGAGGACTTAGAAGAAAATTCCACCTCGCGGTTAGGGTTTACTGTAGCTGCCAGATCTGGATCGCGGCGCACTTCCCGGGGTTCACCGGAAAACGGAGGTGGGCTGCCGGAGTTGGGGTCGCCGGGAAGGAGAGGGAGCCCGGGGCGGCGGAGGACGTCGTCGGCGTCAGCGCG
>NC_041390.1:69151428-69202001 GCF_002162155.2 Triticum dicoccoides | reverse complement strand
GCGCGACGCGTGGAGGGAGTGGGCTCGGGGGCCGGTGACGGGCCTGTCCAGGCTGGCGGCGTGGAGGCGGTGAGGCGCCACGTGGCGGCGGCTGATTGGCGGCGGCGGATCGGGCTGCGGGGCGCGGCACGCGGAGACGGATTTTTTTAGGGTTTGGACGGGGGAGATCTGGATTTTCAAGGAGGGTCTTTATATAGAGGTAGAGGGAGCTAGGAGAGTCCAAATGAGGTGCGGTTTTCGGCCACGCGATCGTGATCGAACGCTCTAGATGATGGAGAGGGTTTTGGTGGGTTTTGGGCCAACTTGGAGGGGTGTTGGGCTGCAACACACACGAGGCCTTTTCGGTCCCTCGGTTAACCGTTGGAGCATCAAACGAAGTCCAAATGGTACGAAGCTTGACAAGCGGTCTACCGGTAGTAAACCAAGGCCACGTGGCAAGTCTCGGTACAATCCGGAAATGTTTAATCCCCACACACGAAAGAAAGGTAGAAATGACCACCGGAGGAGAACGAAGCGCCGGAATGCAAAACAGACAACGGGGAAAATGCTCGAATGCATGAGACGAACACGTATGCAAATGCAATGCACATGATGACATGATATGAGATGCATGACAACGACAACAACACACGGAGACAAAAACCCGAACCCGAGAAAATAAAATAACTTAAGGCCGGAAACGGCAAGAGTTGGAGTACATATTGGGTAAATCATATCCGGGGTGTTACACTCAACCCGTAGCAGCCACGTAAAACTTGCAACAACAAAGTAGAGGATGTCTAACTTGTTTTTGCAGGGCATGTTGTGATGTGATATGGTCAAAGCATGATGCTAAATTTTATTGTATGAGATGATCATGTTTTGTAACCGAGTTATCGGCAACTGACAGGAGCCATATGGTTGTCGCTTTATTGTATGCAATGCAATCGCCCTGTAATGCTTTACTTTATCACTAAGCGGTAGCGATAGTCGTGGAAGCATAAGATTGGCGAGACGACAACGATGCTATGATGGAGATCAAGGTGTCGGCCGGTGACGATGGTGATCATAACGGTGCTTCGGAGATGGAGATCACAAGCACAAGATGATGATGGCCATATCATATCACTTATATTGATTGCATGTGATGTTTATCTTTTATGCATCTTATCTTGCTTTGATTGATGGTAGCATTATAAGATGATCTCTCACTAAATTTCAAGATAAAAGTGTTCTCCCTGAGTATGCACCGTTGCCAAAGTTCGTCGTGCCTAGACACCACGTGATGATCGGGTGTGATAAGCTCTACGTCCATCTACAACGGGTCCAAGCCAGTTTTGCACACGCAGAATACTCAGGTTAAACTTGACGAGCCTAGCATATGCAGATATGGCCTCGGAACATTGAGACGGAAAGGTCGAGCGTGAATCATATAGTAGATATGATCAACATAAGTGATGTTCACCATTGAAAGCTACTCCGGTTCACGTGATGATCGGTTATGGTTTAGTTGATTTGGATCACGTGATCACTTAGAGGATTAGAGGGATGTCTATTTAAGTGGGAGTTCTTAAGTAATATGATTAATTGAACTTAAATCTATCATGAACTTAGTACCTGATAGTATCTTGCTTGTCTATGTTGATTGTAGATAGATGGCTTGTGCTGTTGTTCCATTGAATTTTAATGTGTTCCTTGAGAAAGCAAAGTTGAAATATGATGGTAGCAATTACACGGACTGGGTCCATAACTTGAGGATTATCCTCATTGCTGCACAGAAGAATTACGTCCTGGAAGCACCGCTAGGTGCCAAACCTGCTGCAGGAGCAACACCAGATGTTATGAACGTCTGGCAGAGCAAAGCTGATGACTACTCGATAGTTCAGTGTGCCATGCTTTATGGCTTAGAACCGGGACTTCAACGACGTTTTGAACGTCATGGAGCATATGAGATGTTCCAGGAGTTGAAGTTAATATTTCAGAAGAATGCCCGGATTGAGAGATATGAAGTCTCCAATAAGTTCTACACCTGCAAGATGGAGGAGAATAGTTCTATCAGTGAGCATATACTCAAGATGTCTGGGTATTGCAATCACTTGATTCAACTAGGAGTTAATCTTCCGGATGATGGCGTCATTGACAGAATTCTTCAATCACTGCCACCAAGCTACAAAACTATAACATGCAAGGGATGGATAAGACGATTCCCGAGCTCTTCACAATGCTAAAGGCTGCAGAGGTAGAAATCAAGAAGGAGCATCAAGTGTTGATGGTCAATAAGACCACCAGTTTCAAGAAAAATGACAAAGGGAAGAAGAAGGGGAACTTCAAGAAAAACAACAAACAAGTTGCTGCTCAAGAGAAGAAACCCAAGTCTGGACCTAAGCTTGAGACTGAGGGTGCTTCTACTGCAAGCAAACTGGTCACTGGAAGGAGAACTTCCCCAAGTATTTGGCGGATAAGAAGGATGGCAAGGTGAACAAAGGTATATGTGATATACATGTTATTGATGTGTACCTTACCAGAGCTTGCAGTAGCACCTGGGTATTTGATACTGGTTCTGTTGCTAATATTTGCAACTCAAAACAGGGACTACGGATTAAGCGAACACTGGCCAAGGACGAGGTGATGATGCACGTGGGAAATGGTTCTAAAGTCGATGTGATCGCCGTCGGCACGCTACCTCTACATCTACCTTCGGGATTAGTATTAGACCTAAATAATTGTTATTTGGTGCCAGCGTTGAGCATGAACATTATATCTAGATCTTGTTTGATGCGAGACGGTAATTCATTTAAATCAGAGAATAATGGTTGTTCTATTTATATGAGTAATATCTTTTATGGTCATGCACCCTTGAAGAGTGGTCTATTTTTGATGAATCTCGATAGTAGTGATACACATATTCATAATGTTGAAGCCAAAAGATGCAGAGTTGATAATGATAGTGCAACTTATTTGTGGCACTGCCGTTTAGGTCATATCAGTGTAAAGCGCATGAAGAAAATCCATACTGATGGACTTTTGGAACCACTTGATTATGAATCACTTGGTACTTGTGAACTGTGCCTCATGGGCAAGATGACTAAAACGCCGTTCTCCGGAACTATGGAGCGAGCAACTGATTTATTGGAGATCATACATACTGATGTATGTGGACCAATGAATATTGAGGCTCGCGGCGGGTATCGTTACTTTCTCACCATCACAGACAATTTAAGCAGATATGGGTATATCTACTTAATGAAACATAAGTCTGAAACATTTGAAAAGTTCATAGAATTTCAGAGTGAAGTTGAAAATCATCGTAACAAGAAAATAAAGTTTCTACGATCTGATCATGGAGGAGAATATTTGAGTTACGAGTTTGGTCTACATTTGAAACAATGCGGAATAGTTTCGCAACTCACGCCACCCAGAACACCACAGCGTAATGGTGTGTCCGAACGTCGTAATCGTACTTTACTAGATATGGTGCGATCTATGATGTCTCTTACTGATTTACCACTATCATTTTGGGGTTATGCTTTAGAGACGGTTGCATTCACGTTAAATAGGGCACCATCGAAATCCGTTGAGACGACGCCTTATGAACTGTGGTTTGGCAAGAAACCAAAGTCGTCGTTTCTTAAAGTTTGGGGCTACGATGCTTATGTGAAAAAGCTTCAACCTAATAAGCTCGAACCCAAATCGGAGAAATGTGTCTTCATAGGATACCCAAAGGAGACTGTTGGGTACACCTTCTATCATAGATCTGAAGGCAAGACATTCGTTGCTAAGAATGGATCCTTTCTAGAGAAGGAGTTTCTCTCGAAGGAAGTGAGTGGGAGGAAAGTAGAACTTGATGAGGTAACCATACCTGCTCCCTTATTGGAAAGCAGTTCATCACAGAAACTGGTTCCTGTGACGTCTATACCAATTAGTGAGGAAGTTAATGATGATAACCATGGAACTTCAGATCAAGTTGTTACTGAACCTCGTAGGTCAACCAGAGTAAGATCCGCACTAGAGTGGTACGGTAATCCTGTTCTAGATGTTATGTTACTAGACCATGACGAACCTACGAACTATGAAGAAGCGATGGTGAGCCCAGATTCCGAAAAATGGCTTGAGGCCATGAAATCTGAGATGGGAACCATGTATGAGAACAAAGTGTGGACTTTGGTTGACTTGCCCGTTGATCGGCAAGCCATTGAGAATAAATGGATCTTCAAGAAGAAGACTGGCGCTGACGGTAATATTACTGTCTATAAAGCTTGACTTGTTGCGAAAGGTTTTCGATAAGTTCAAGGGATTGACTACGATGAGACCTTCTCACCCGTAGCGATGTTTAAGTCTGTCCGAATCATGTTAGCAATTGCTGCATTTTATAATTATGAAATTTGGCAAATGGATGTAAAAACTGCATTTCTGAATGGATTTCTGGAAGAAGAGTTGTATATGATGCAACCGGAAGGTTTTGTCGATCCAAAGGGAGCTAACAAAGTGTGCAAGCTCCAGCGATCCATTTATGGACTGGTGCAAGCTTCTCGGAGTTGGAATAAACGCTTTGATAGTGTGATCAAAGCATTTGGTTTTGTACAGACTTTTGGAGAAGCCTGTATTTACAAGAAAGTGAGTGGGAGCTCTATAGTATTTCTGATATTATATGTGGATGACATATTGCTGATTGGAAATGATATAGAATTTCTGGATAGCATAAAGGGATACTTGAATAAGAGTTTTTCAATGAAAGACCTCAGTGAAGCTGCTTATATATTGGGCATCAAGATCTATAGATATAGATCAAGACGCTTAATTGGACTTTCACAAAGTACATACCTTGACAAAGTTTTGAAGAAGTTCAAAATGGATCAAGCAAAGAAAGGGTTCTTGCCTGTGTTACAAGGTGTGAATTTGAGTAAGACTCAATGCCCGACCACTGCAGAAGATAGAGAGAAGATGAAAGATGTTCCCTATGCTTCAGCCATAGGCTCTATCATGTATGCAATGCTGTGTACCAGACCTGATGTGTGCCTTTCTATAAGTCTAGCAGGGAGGTACCAAAGTAATCCAGGAGTGGATCACTGGACAGCGGTCAAGAACATCCTGAAATACCTGAAAAGGACTAAGGATATGTATCTCGTTTATGGAGGTTACAAAGAGCTCATTGTAAATGGTTACATTGATGCAAGCTTTGGCACTGATCCGGATGATTATGAATCGCAAACTGGATACGTGTTTACATTGAATGGTGGAGCTGTCAGTTGGTGCAGTTCTAAACAAAGCGTCGTGGCGGGATCTATGTGTGAAGCGGAGTACATAGCTGCTTCGGAAGCAGCAAATGAAGGAGTCTGGATGAAGGAGTTCATATCCGATCTAGGTGTCATACCTAGTGCATCGGGTCCAATGAAAATCTTTTGTGATAATACTGGAGCAATTGCCTTGGCGAAGGAATCCAGATTTCATAAGAGAACCAAGCACATCAAGAGACGCTTCAATTCCATCCGGGATCTAGTCCATGTGGGAGACATAGAAATTTGCAAGATACATACGGATCTGAATGTTGCAAACCCGTTGACTAAGCCTCTTCCACGAGCAAAACAAGATCAACACCAAGACTCCATGGGTGTTAGAATCATTACTGTGTAATCTAGATTATTGACTCTAGTGCAAGTGGGAAACTGAAGGAAATATGCCCTAGAGACAATAATAAAGTTATTATTTATTTCATTATATCATGATAAATGTTTATTGTTCATGCTAGCATTGTATTAACCGGAAACATAATACTTGTGTGAATACATAGACAAACAGAGTGTCACTAGTATGCCTCTACTTGACTAGCTCGTTGATCAAAGATGGTTATGTTTCCTAGCCATAGACATGAGTTGTCATTTGATTAACGGGATCACATCATTAGGAGAATGATGTGATTGACTTGACCCATTCCGTTAGCTTAGCACTCGATCATTTAGTATGTTGCTATTGCTTTCTCCATGACTTATACATGTTCCTATGACTATGAGATTATGCAACTCCCGTTTACCGGAGGAACACTTTGTGTGCTACCAAAAGTCACAACGTAACTGGGTGATTATAAAGGTGCTCTATAGGTGTCTCCGAAGGTATTTGTTGGGTTGGCATATTTCGAGATTAGGATTTGTCACTCCGATTGTCAGAGAGGTATCTCTGGGCCCACTCGGTAATGCACATCACTTAAGCCTTCTAAGCATTGCAACTAATGAGTTAGTTGCGGGATGATGTATTATGGAACGAGTAAAGAGACTTGCCGGTAATGAGATTGAACTAGGTATTGAGATACCGACGATCGAATCTCGGGCAAGTAACATACCGATGACAAAGGGAACAACGTATGTTGTTATGCGGTCTGACCGATAAAGATCTTCGTAGAATATGTGGGAGGCAATATGAGCATCCAGGTTCCACTATTGGTTATTGACCAGAGATGTGTCTCGGTCATGTCTACATAGTTCTCGAATCCGTAGGGTCCGCACGCTTAATGTTTCGATGACAGTTATATTATGAGTTTATGAGTTTTGATGTACCGAAAGTTGTTCGTAGTCCCAGATGTGATCACGGACATGACGAGGAGTCTTGAAATGGTCGAGACATGAAGATTGATATATTGGAAACCTATATTTGGATATCGGAAATGTTCCGGGTGAAATCGGGATTTTACCGGAGTACCGAGGGGTTACCGGACCCCCCCCCCCCGGGGGGGGGGGCTTAATGGGCCATAGTAGGCCTTAGTGGAGAAGAGGAGAGGCGGCTAGGTTAGGGCCGCGCGCCCCTCCCCCTCTAGTCCGAATAGGACAAGGAGAGGGCGGCAGCGCCCCCCTTTCCTTCCTCTCTCCCTCCTCTTTCCCCCCTTCTCCTAATCCAACAAGGAAGGGAGGGAGTCCTACTCCCGGTGGGAGTAGGACTCCTCCTGGCATGCCTCCTCCTGGCCAGCCGCAACTCCCCCCTTGCTCCTTTATATACACGGGTAGGGGGCACCCCAGAGACACAACAATTGATTTGATCTTTTAGCCGTGTGTGGTGCCCCCCTCCACCATAGTCCACCTCGATAATACTGTAGCGGTGCTTAGGCGAAGCCCGGCGTCAGTAGAACATCATCATCGTCACCACGCCGTCATACTGACGAAACTCTCCCTCAACACTCGACTGGATCGGAGTTCGAGGGACGTCATCGTGCTGAACGTGTGCTGGACTCGGAGGTGTCGTGCGTTCGATACTTGATCGGTCGGATCGTGAAGACGTACTACTACATCAACCGCGTTGTGCTAACGCTTCCGCTTTCGGTCTACGAGGGTACGTGGACAACACTCTCCCCTCTCGTTGGTATGCATCACCATGATCTTGCGTGTGCGTAGGATTTTTTTTTGAAATTACTACGTTCCCCAACAGTACAAGATACATGGACACTTGTTTTTGAACATGTGATTTTTTTCTTTCCAAGACATGAACATCTCTTTAAGATATACTAGTAAATGCGCACGTGCAACACACGATAAATATTTAGGCAATATATTAATTGGACACGGATTTTAGGTATGCTATTATTTGTGCGTTAATCCTATGATTAGTGTAATATTTGGTATGATATTAATTGCACATTAAACACGTTTAACGCTCGCCATTGGAGCAGTTTAGGTCGTTGGATTAACTTAGTTCGATGGCTGAGATCAGTTGGATCTGCCCCTTTGGGTCTTTTTATTGGGGAACGTAGTAATTTCAAAAAAATTCCTATGCACACGCAGGATCATGGTGATGCATAGCAACGAGATGTAAGAGTGTGTC
Source organism: Triticum dicoccoides (assembly GCF_002162155.2). Classification (NCBI taxonomy): domain Eukaryota; kingdom Viridiplantae; phylum Streptophyta; class Magnoliopsida; order Poales; family Poaceae; genus Triticum; species Triticum dicoccoides. Next base: position 69,194,219 of record NC_041390.1, on the reverse strand, counting down.
CACGTACCCTCGTAGACCGAAAGCAGAAGCATTAGCGGAACGCGATTGATGTAGTCGTACGTCTTCACGATCCGACTGATCCAAATACCGAACGCACGGCACCTCCGAGTTCAGCACACGTTCAGCTCGATGACGTCCCACGAACTCCGATCCAGCAGAGCTTCGAGGGAGAGTTCCGTCAGCACGACGGCGTGATGACGGTGATGATGATGCTACCGACGCAGGGCTTCGCCTAAGCACCGCTGCGATATGACTGAGGTGGATTATGATGGAAGGGGGCACCGCACACGGCTAAAAGATCAATGATCAATTGTTATGTCTCCAAGGGGTGCCCCCCTCCCCGTATATAAAGGAGTGGAGGAGGGGGAGGGCCGGCCCTCTCTATGACGCGCCCTAAGGGAGTCCTACTTCCACCGGGAGTAGGATTCCCCCTTTTCTAGTAGAACTAAGAGCCCTTCCAAGTAGTAGAAGTAGGAGAGAAGGAAAGGGAAAAGAGAAGAGAAGGAAGGAGGGGGCGCCGCCCCTCCCCCTAGTCCAATTCGGACTAAGAATTGGGGGCGCGCAGCCTCTCTTCTCTCTTTCCCCTAAAGCCGAATAAGGCCCATATACTCCCCGGCGAATTCCCGTAACTCTCCGGTACTCCGAAAAATACCCGAATCACTCGGAACCTTTCCGATGTCCGAATATAGTCGTCCAATATATCGATCTTTATGTCTCGACTATTTCGAGACTCCGCGTCATGTCTCCGATCTCATCCGGGACTCCGAAGTACCTTCGATACATCAAAACACATAAACTCATAATACAAATCGTCACCGAACGTTAAGCGTGTGGACCCTACGGGTTCGAGAACTATGTAGACATGACCGAGACACGTCTCCGGTCAATAACCAATAGCGGAACCTGGATGTTCATATTGGCTCCTACATATTCTACGAAGATATTTATCAGTCAAACCGCATAACAACATACGTTGTTCCCTTTGTCATCGGTATGTTACTTGCCCGAGATTCGATCGTCGGTATCTCAATACCTAGTTCAATCTCGTTACCGGGAAGTCTCTTTACTCGTTCCGTAATACATCATCCCGCAACTAACTCATTAGTTACAATGCTTGCAAGGCTTATAGTGATGTGTATTACCGAGTGGGCCCAGAGATACCTCTCAATCCTAATCTCAAAATACGCCAACTCAACAAGTACCTTCAGAGATACCTGTAGAGCACCTTTATAATCACCCAGTTACATTGTGACGTTTGGTAGCACATGAAGTGTTCCTCCGATAAATGGGAGTTGCATAATCTCATAGTCATAGGAACATGTATAAGTCATGAAGAAAGCAATATCAACATACTAAACGATCAAGTGCTAAGCTAACAGAATGGGTCAAGTCAATCACATCATTCTCCTAATGATGTGATCCCGTTAATCAAATGACAACTCATGTCTATGGTTAGGAAACTTAACCATCTTTGGTTAACGAGCTAGTCAAGTAGAGACATACTAGTGACACTATGTTTGTCTATGTATTCACACATGTATTATGTTTCCGGTTAATACAATTCTAGCATGAATAATAAACATTTATCGTGAAATAAGGAAATAAATAATAACTTCATTATTGCCTCTAGGGCATATTTCCTTCAGTATCCGACTTGCACTAGAGTCAATAATCTAGTTCACATCGCCATGTGATTTAACACCAATAGTTCACATCACCATGTGATTAACACCCATAGTTCACATCGTCATGTGACCAACACCCAAAGGGTTTACTAGGGTCAATAATCTAGTTCACATCGCTATGTGATTAACACCCAAAGAGCACTAAGGTGTGATCATGTTTTGCTTGTGAGAGAAGTTTAGTCTACGAGTCTGCCACATTCAGATCCATATGTATTTTGCAAATTTCTATGTCAACAATGCTCTGCACGGAGCTACTCTAGCTAATTGCTCCCACTTTCAAAATGTATCTAGATTGAGACTTAGAGTCATCTGGATCAGTGTCAAAATTTGCATCAACGTAACCCTTTATGATGAACCTTTTGTCACCTCCATAATCGAGAAACATATCCTTATTCCACTAAGGATAATTTTGGTCACTGTCCAGTGACCTACTCCTAGATCACTATTGTACTCCCTTGCTAAACACAGTGTAGGGTATACAATAGATCTGGTACACAGCATGGCATACTTTATAGAAACTATGGCCGAGGCATAGGGAATGACTTTCATTCTCTTTCTATCTTCTGCCGTGGTCGGGCTTTGAGTCTTACTCAATTTCACACCTTGTAACACAGGTAAGAACTCTTTCTTTGACTGTTCCATTTTGAACTACTTCAAAATCTTGTCAAGGTATGTACTCATTGAAAAAACTTATCAAGCGTCTTGATCTATCTCTATAGATCTTGATGCTCAATATGTAAGTAGCTTCACCGAGGTCTTTATTTGAAAAACTCCTTTCAAATACTCCTTTATGCTTTATAGAAAATTCTACATTATTTCCAATCAACAATATGTCATTCACATATACTTATCAGAAATGTTGTAGTGCTCCCACTCACTTTCTTGTAAATACAGGCTTCACTGCAAGTCTGTATAAAACCATATGCTTTGATCACCTCATCAAAGCGTATATTCCAACTCTGAGATGCTTGCACCAGTCCATAGATGGATCGCTGGAGCTTGCACATTTTGTTAGCACCTTTAGGATCGACAAAACCTCCTAGTTGCATCATATACAACTCTTCTGTAAGAAATCCATTAAGGAATGTAGTTTTGACATCCATTTACCAGATTTCATAAAATGTGGCAATTTGCTAACATGATTCTGATACGTCTCCAATGTATCTATAATTTTTGATTGCTCCATGCTATATTATCTACTGTTTTGGACATTATTGGGCTTTATTATCCACTTTTCTATTATTTTTGGGACTAACCTATTAACCGGAGGCCCAACCCAGAATTGATGTTTTTTTGCCTATTTTAGGGTTTCGAAGAAAAGGAATATCAAACGGAGTCCAAACGGAATGAGACCTTCGGGAATGTGATTTTCTCACCGAACATGATCCAGGAGACTTGGACCATACGTCAAGAAATAAAGGAGGAGGCCACGAGGTAGGGGACGCGCCTACCCCCCCAGGCGCGCCCTCCACCCTCGTGGGCCCCCTGTTGCTCCACTGATGTACTCCTTCCTCCTATATATACCTACGTACCCCCAAACGATCAGAAACGGAGCCAAAACCCTAATTCCACCGCCGTAACTTTCTGTATCCATGAGATCCCATCTTGGGGTCTGTTCCGGAGCTCCGCCGGAGGGGGCATCGATCACGGAGGGCTTCTACATCAACACCATAGCCTCTCCGATGAAGTGTGAGTAGTTTACCTCAGACCTTCGGGTCCATAGTTATTAGCTATATGGCTTCTTCTCTCTTTTTGGATCTCAATACAATGTTCTTTCCCTCTCTTGTGGAGATCTATTCGATGTAATATTTTTGCGATGTGTTTGTTGAGACCGATGAATTGTGTGTTTATGATCAAGACTATCTATGAACAATATTTGAATCTTCTCTGAATTCTTTTATGTATGATTGGTTATCTTTGCAAGTCTCTTCGAATTATCAGTTTGGTTTGGCCTACTAGATTGATCTTTCTTGCAATGGGAGAAGTGCTTAGCTTTGGGTTCAATCTTGCGGTGTCCTTTCCCGGTGGCAGTAGGGGCAACAAGGCATGTATTGTATTGTTGCCATCGAGGATAACAAGATGGGGTTTTTATCATATTGCATGAATTTATCCCTCTACATCATGTCATCTTGCTTAAGGCGTTACTCTGTTTTCATGAACTTAATACTCTAGATGCATGCTGGATAGTGGTCGATGAGTGTAGTAATAGTAGTAGATGTAGGCAGGAGTCGGTCTACTTGTCTCGGACGTGATGCCTATATACATGATCATACCTAGATATTCTCATAACTATGCTCAATTCTGTCAATTGCGCAACAGTAATTCGTTCACCCACCGTAAAATACTTATGCTCTTGAGAGAAGCCAGTAGTGAAACCTATGGCCCCCGGGTCTATCTTCATCATATTAATCTTCCAATACTTAGTTATTTCCTTTGCTTACTACTTTGCTTTTATTTTACTTTGCATCTTTATCACAAAAATACCAAAAATATTATCTTATCATATCTATCAGATCTCACTCTCGTAAGTGACCGTGAAGGGATTGACAACCCCTTATCACGTTGGTTGCGAGGTGTTACTTGCTTTGTGCAGGTACGAGGGACTCGCGCGTAGCCTCCTACTGGATTGATACCCTGGTTCTCAAAAACTGAGGGAAATACTTACGCTACTTTGCTGCATCATCCTTTCCTCTTCAAGGAAATCCAAAGCAGTGCTCAAGAGGTAGCAAGAAGATTTCTGGCACCGTTGCCGGGGAGGTTCGCGCAAGTCAAGATTTGACTCCCGACAACGAGCCATTTCTGGCGCCGTTGCCGGGGAGTCGACGCAAAAGTCAACATACCAAGTACCCATCACAACCCTTATCTCCCGCATTACATTATTTGCCATTTGCCTCTCGTTTTCCTCTCCCCCACTTCACCCTTGCCGTTTTATTCTCCCTCTCTCTCTCTCTATCCTCCTTCTCTTTCTCTATTCGCCTCTTTTTCGACTGCTTGTCGCTATGGAAAGTCCTCTATCTTCTCCGTTGTCTCCCGAGAATGAAGTTCTAAATTTTAAGCAAAGGGAGGGAGAAAATCTAAAAGATGCTTGGTATAGAATTTGCAATGCTCAAAATAGATCTACCAGGAAGCAATCTACTTCCATTCTTCTTCGCAATTTTTATGTTGGCATTTCTCCTTGGTACAGATATGTCCTTGATACCATTACCGGAGGGAATTTCTTGGGTAGCCACACTTTTGAGTCTTATAATGCTATGATAGATTTATTTGGCTCACCACCTCTCTTGGTTAATGGAACTATGTTAACTTTGGAGCATGTAATGCAAAAGCTTGAAATTATTGAAAATAAAGTTGCTACCATTGAGTTGATTGAAAATTTTGATAAAAATATCCACAACCAAATTACCCAATATGGAGCTAAAGTAGGAGTAACTTTGAAAAATATTGAAGAGAAGGAACCTATAGTTAATGAAAGAATAAATCATGATTCCACTAGAATTGATAAACTTGAGGGTATCATTACCAACTTGGGAACCACTTTTTCTTCCGTAAAGAATACCCCAAGCCCTCCAACTAAAATTTCCAAGCTCATGTATGTTCCTAAAAACAAAGGTGAATCCTCTAGCAAAGAAACTGCAGATCTCAAATCTATAAGTATTCATCCTAATCTTTTTGCTGTCATTAAGGAACCATTTGTTACAAATGAATTTCTCGATCTTGTGCCTAAAAGTTTGATAATCAATAAAAAGAAATAAATTCCTAAGGATGGTAGATGCCTCATTGAATAATTACCAACCAAAGATGGCAATACCTAGATCTATCCTTGCTTTTTATGCCTAGCTAGGGGCGTTAAACGATAGCGCTTATTGGGAGGCAACCCAATTTTATTTTTATTCCTTGCTTTTTGCTCCTGTTTAGTAATAAATAATTTACCTAGCCTCTGTTTTGGTTGTGTCTTTTGTGTTTAATTAGTGTTTGTGCCAAGTAGAACCGTTGGGAGGACTTGGGGAAAGTCTTGTTAATCTTGCTGTAAAAAACAGAAACTTTAGTGCTCACGAGAACTGCTGCCATTTTTATTTGGAAAGTGATATTTAGTTAATTATTTTTGCAGATGATTAATAGATAAATTCCTCACGTCCAGAAATTTATTTTAGAATTTTTGGGGTTCCAGATCTTGCGCTAGCTACAGATTACTACAGACTGTTCTGTTTTTGACAGATTCTATTTTTCGTGTGTTGATTGCTTATTTTGATGAATCTATGGCTAGTAAAATAATTTATAAACCATAGAGAAGTTGGAATACAGTAGGTTTAACACCAATATAAATAAAGAATGAGTTCATTACAGTACCTTGAAGTGGTCTTTTGTTTTCTTTAGCTAACGGAGCTCATGAGATTTTCTACTTTAAGTTTTGTGTTGTGAAGTTTTCAAGTTTTGGGTAAAGATTTGATGGATTATGGAACAAGGAGTGGCAAGAGCCTAAGCTTGGGGATGCCCATGGAACCCCCAAGATAATCTAAGTACACCTAAAGTCCAAAGCTTGGGGATGCCCCGGAAGGCACCCCCTCTTTCGTCTACTTCTATCGGTAACTTTACTTGGAGCTATATTTTTATTCACCACATGATATGTGTTTTGCTTGGAGCGTCTTGTATTATTTGAGTCTTTATTTTTTTTAGTTTACCACAATCATCCTTGATGTACACACCTTTTGAGAGAGCCATACATGATTTGGAATTTGTTAGAATACTCTATGTGCTTCGCTTATATCATTTGAGTTATATAGTTTTGCTCTAGTACTTCACTTATATCTTTTAGAGCACAGTGGTGGAATTGTTTTATAGAAACTATTGATCTCTCATGCTTCACTTAGATTATTTTGAGAGTCTTAAATAGTATGGTAATTTGCTTAAATAATCCTAATATGCTTGGTATTCAAGAATAGTAAAAACTTTCTTATGAGTGTGTTGAATGCTATGAGAAGTTTGATGCTTGATAATTGTTTTGAGATATGAAGATGACGATATTAAAGTTGTGCTAGTTGAGTAGTTGTGGATTTGAGAAATACTTGTGTTAAAGTTTTTGATTCCCGCAGCATGCACGTATGGTGAACCGTTATGTGATGAAGTCGGAGCATGATTTATTTTTTGAGTGTCTTCCTTATGAGTGGCGGTCGGGGACGAGCGATGGTATTTTCCTACCAATATATCCCCCTAGGAGCATGCGCGTAATACTTTGCTTTGATAACTTGTTGATTTTTGCAATAAGTATATGAGTTCTTTATGACTAATGTTGAGTCCATGGATTATACGCACTTTTCTTCCTTCCACCATTGCCAGCCTCTCTAAATACCGCGCACCTTTCGCCGATATCATACACCCACCATATATCTTCCTCAAAACAGCCACCATACCTACCTATTATGGCATTTCCATAGCCATTCCGAGATATATTGCCATGCAACTTTCCACCGTTCCGTTTATTATGACACACTCCATCATTGTCATATTGCTTAGCATGATCATGTAGTTGACATCATATTTGTGGCAAAGCCACCATTAATAATTCTTTCATACATGTCACTCTTGATTCATTGCATATCCCGGTACACCGCCGGAGGCATTCATATAGAGTCATATTTTGTTCTAAGTATCGAGTTGTAATTGTTGAGTTGTAAGAAAATAAAAGTGTGATGATCATCATTATTAGAGCATTGTCCCAGTGAGGAAAGGATGATGGAGACTATGATTCCCCCCAAGTCAGGATGAGGCTCCAGACGAAAAATAAAAAAAGGGGGAAAGAAAAGAGGCCATAAAAAAAGAGAAAAGGCACAAATAAAAAATGAGAGAAAAAGAGAGAAGGGACAATGTTACTATCCTTTTACCAGACTTGTGCTTCAAAGTAGCACCATGATCTTCATATTAGAGAGTCTCTCATTTCGTCACTTTCATATACTAGTGGGAATTTTTCATTATAGAACTTGGCTTGTATATTCCAATGATGGGCTTCCTCAAAATACCCTAGGTCTTCGTGAGCAAGCGAGTTGGATGCACACCCACTTAGTTCCTTTTGTTGAGCTTTCATATACTTATAGCTCTAGTGCATCCATTGCATGGCAATCCCTACTCACTCACATTGATATCTATTGATGGGCATCTCCATAGCCCGTTGATACGCCTAGTTGATGTGAGACTATCTTCTCCCTTTTTGTCTTATCCACAACCACCATTCTATTCCACATATAGTGCTATATCCATGGCTCACGCTCATGTATTGCGTGAAGATTGAAAAAGTTTGAGAATGTCAAAAGTATGAAACAATTGCTTGGCTTGTCATCGGGGTTGTGCATGATTTAAATACTTTGTGTGATGAAGATAGAGCATTGCCAGACTATATGATTTTGTAGGGATAACTTTCTTTGGCCATGTTATTTTGAGAAGACATAATTGCTTTGTTAGTATGCTTGAAGTATTATTATTTTTATGTCAATATTAAACTTTTATCTTGAATCTTTCGAATCTGAATATTCATACCACAATTAAGAAGAATTACATTAAAATTATGCCAAGTAGCACTTCACATAAAAAATTATCTTTTTTATCATTTACCTACTCGAGGACGAGCAGGAATTAAGCTTGGGGATGCTTGATACGTCTCCAACGTATCTATAATTTTTTATTGCTCCATGCTATATTATCTACTATTTTGGACATTATTGGGCTTTATTATCCACTTTTATATTATTTTTGGGACTAAACTATTAACCGGAGGCCCAGCCCAGAATTGCTGTTTTTTGCCTATATTAGGGTTTCGAAGAAAAGGAATATCAAACGGAGTCCAAACAGAATGAAACCTTCGGGAACGTGATTTTCTCACCGAACATGATCCAGGAGACTTGGACCATACGTCAAGAAATAAAGGAGGAGGCCACGAGGTAGGGGACGCGCCTACCCCCCCAGGCGCGCCCTCCACCCTCGTGGGCCCCTGTTGCTCCACCGATGTACTCCTTCCTCCTATATATACCTACGTACCCCCAAACGATCAGAAAAGGAGCCAAAACCCTAATTCCACCGCCGTAACTTTCTGTATCCACGAGATCCCATCTTGGGGCCTGTTCCGGAGCTCCGCCGGAGGGGGCATCGATCACAGAGGGCTTCTACATCAACACCATAGCCTCTTCGATGAAGTGTGAGTAGTTTACCTCAGACCTTCGGGTCCATAGTTATTAGCTATATGGCTTCTTCTCTCTATTTGGATCTCAATACAATGTTCTTTCCCTCTCTTGTGGAGATCTATTCGATGTAATCTTTTTGCGATGTGTTTGTTGAGACCGATGAATTGTGGGTTTATGATCAAGACTATCTATGAACAATATTTGAATCTTCTCTGAATTCTTTTATGTATGATTGGTTATCTTTGCAAGTCTCTTTGAATTATCAGTTTGGTTTGGCCTACTAGATTGATCTTTCTTGCAATGGGAGAAGTGCTTAGCTTTAGGTTCAATCTTGCGGTGTCCTTTCCCAGTGACAGTAGGGGAAACAAGGCACGTATTGTATTGTTGCCATCGAGGATAACAAGATGGGTTTTTTTTATCATATTGCATGAATTTATCCCTCTACATCATGTCATCTTGCTTAAGGCGTTACTCTGTTTTCATGAACTTAATACTCTAGATGCATGCTGGATAGCGGTCAATGAGTGTAGTAATAGTAGTAGATGTAGGCAGGAGTCGGTCTACTTGTCTCGGACGTGATGCCTATATACATGATCATACCTAGATATTCTCATAACTATGCTCAATTTTGTCAATTGCTCAACAGTAATTCGTTCACCCACCGTAAAATACTTATGCTCTTCAGAGAAGCCACTAGTGAAACCTATGGCCCTTGGGTCTATCTTCATCATATTAATCTTCCAATACTTAGTTATTTCCTTTGCTTTTTACTTTGCATCTTTATCATAAAAATACCAAAAATATATCTTATCATATCTATCAGATCTCACTCTCGTAAGTGACCGTGAAGGGATTGACAACCCCTTATCGCGTTGGTTGCGAGGAGTTATTTGCTTTGTGAAGGTACGAGGGACTCGCGCGTAGCCTCCTACTGGATTGATACCTTGGTTCTCAAAAACTGAGGGAAATACTTACGCTACTCTGTTGCATCATCCTTTCCTCTTGAAGGAAATCCAACGCAGTGCTCAAGAGGTAGCAGATTCGGACAGACTTAAGCATCGCTACGAGTGAGAAAATCTCACCATAGTCAACACCTTGAACTTTGTCAAAACCTTTTTCGACAAGTCTAGCTTTGTAGATAGTAACACTACTATCAGCGTCCGTCTTCCTCTTGAAGATCCATTTATTTTCTATGCTTACCGATCATTGGGCAAGTCAACCAAAGTCCACACTTTGTTCTCATACATGGATCCCATCTCAGATTTCATGGCCTCAAGCCATTTCATGGAATCTGGGCTCATCATCACTTCCTCATAGTTCGTAGGTTCGTCATGGTCAATTAACATGACCTCCAGAATAGGATTACCGTACCACTCTGATACGTCTCCAACGTATCTATAATTTTTGATTGCTCCATGCTATATTATCTTCTGTTTTGGATGTTTATGGGCTTTATTATACACTTTTATATCATTTTTTGGTACTAACCTATTAACTCAGAGCCCAGTGCCAGTTTCTGTTTTTACCTTGTTTTATGGTTTCGAAGAAAAGGAAAATCAAACGGAGTCCAATTGACCTGAAACTTCACGGAACTCATTTTTGGAAGGAAAGAAGCCCAGAAGACTTGGAGTGCATGTTAGGGGACCTTCGAGGAGGCCACGAGGTAGGGGGGCGCGCCCACCCCCTAGGGCGCGCCCTCCACCCTCGTGGTCCCCTCGTGGCCCCCTGACGTACTTCTTCCGCCTATATATCTCCATATACCCTAAAAACATCCGAGAGCACAATAGATCGAGAGTTCCGCCGCCAGAAGCCTCTGTAGCCACCAAAAGCCAATCTAGACCCGTTTCAGCACCCTGCCGGAGGGGGAATCCCTCTCTGGTGGCCATCTTCATCATCCCGGTGCTCTCCATGACGAGGAGGGAGTAGTTCTCCCTCGGGGCTGAGGGTATGTACCAGTAGCTATGTGTTTGATCTCTCACTCATGTTCTTGATTTGGCACGATCTTGATGTATCGCGAGCTTTGCTATTATTGTCGGAGTAATGGGCCACGGGTAGGCTAACCCAGGCCCAAAACCTTCCAAGACATTGAGGCAGACTGCGCCCCTCAAGACCCCAGGACGAAGAGCCGCCTTCTGAGAGTCAGCGGCGAAGCGGCTGACTGCCCACTCGCGGCCGAGTCCCAGGGACGACTTCAGGATAAGCCGACTCCTGACTGGCGACTTCCAGAGAAGCCGGCCTTGGGGAGTCGGCCCGCGACGCCAACAACCCCCATGCCCTCTAAAGAGGGACGGGACGGGGAGTGGCCATAGTAAGGTCCACTCCCACCCCTTTTCCAAGGGCAGGCGTGGCTACAGTACGCCGTACCCGCAGAGATCTCCGCGTGGCGCGACACTATTGCCATGCCGGCCCTGACGTCAGCCCCAGAGAGCGGAGTCCTGTGCCCATGACGGCCTACCGGTACGACCCAGGGATGATGGGTCCCACTAGTCGGCGAGCATACGAAAGACGGCGAGAGCGCCACCAGTCGGCCCTGATGGGAGTCAGCCCCCAGGAGTCGGCCGGCCCCTCCCACGGGCCCCACGCGCCATTAATCAGACGCGATAGGGAGTGGCCACAGTGATTGCCCGCCAGACGGCGGAGCTGTCGCCACGACCTCATGATCGAGCCTGCGTCATCAGAGGCATGGCTACAGTAATCTACAGCCGGCAAGACCCGCCCACGGTGGACGCGGCCTATCGGCTCTGTACCGAGCCAGTCGGCGGGCCCCAGGAGTCGGCAGATAAGATGGCGGCCAGAGAGACTGATGGTTGGGCCCACGCCCAGCCGGATTATGATTGTACCCCTGGGGGGTAGGCTTATATAAACCCCCCAGGGCATCCATGCAAAGGGTTGGAATCCATTAGCACTAGACCAGGTCATATAGGAAGGAGAGAGCTAGCCTTGCCTTCTCCTATCTCCAGGAAATAGCTCGAGGAGCAACCGTGTAAACACTTTGCCATAGTGATCATGTGGAGACCCCGCAGAGCAGCAGTAGGGCTATTATCTCCCCGGAGAGCCCCGAAGCTGGGTAAGATTCGCCGGCGTGCATGCCTTCGCCTTATCCCATTTCCAGGCACCGGCGACGTTCTACTCGCCCCCACCATGATAAGCCATCCTTTGACATATGTCGCACCCAACCCCCGACATTTGGCGCCCACCGTGGGGCCTGTTGCACCGTTGTCCGGAGACCTGCTCTGGATGGGAACCCTTTTCCTCCCTGGCGAGCGCAGCCAGCCCGACACGCCAGACAGAGTTTGCGCTAACGCGCTGCACGGCGCTGAGATCGCCTGCGCAGCCAGCTGCCTCGCCGATCTTGTCGGCGAGGTTCGCCTCTCCGACGAGCCTGCATTCGACGCAGGCACAGGCGTCCCCGAGAGCCTCATCGTGGGCCTCCTCGACCAACTCCACGTCACCGGCGAGCCTGCCGTGGACTTGGAGTCTGTAGGCGCCACCGACCCGATGTTGGTCGACTCCGACACCGTGTCGCTCGACGCGTTCCCCACCAACGTGGTAGTCTACGATGAGCCGCTCCCTCGCGCGGAGAGCGATGGAAGCACCGTCACCGAGGTGCTTGTCATCGGTCATGACGAGCCTCCCGGTGGAGGAGCGCATGACCCACTTGGCGCGGCACTGCAAGACCTGACTGCGCCCATTCCAGAAGACGCTGACGCAGAGACGTTGGAGGCGTGTCGCCTTCAGCTTGTCGAAGGCGTGAAGAAGCTGGCTAGCATGAGACGCTTGTCAGAAGCCTACCAGCGTGAGATGGATCGCGATGTAGGTGGCTCGCCAGCCCCAGCTGGGCCCAGCCGCCTAGACGCGGTCCAACAGCGCGGCGTGGCCATCGCCAACCTGTTCGGGGCAAATCGCCCTGTGTACGCCACGCCTGCGGAGAACATTCGAGCTGCCCAGGCGGCGGCGGACGAGCTGGACAACTTCGAGGGTGAAGAGCGCCGCCTGATGACGGGGCGAGTCCAGCGGCTCCTCGACGCGGCTGCCGCGCAGAACGAGGCCGGCTGCCGCACAGAGGCGCCGCGGCGGCAAAACGACGATCCGCCTCCACGCCGGGACCAAGGCGCGACGTCTCGGACGCCGACTAACGGCGCCTGAGGAAGGAAAGACAAGGATCCGGCTGTCAGCCACAGTCAGACTCGCATTACCATAGAGCGTGACCAAGACGGCCGCCCGAGAGCAGTGGAACGACGGGACGACTGTCCGCCTCCTCCTCCTCGCAAGGAAAGGCGAGTCTCCCCACCGCCTGTTGACCATCCGACTCTCGGCGACCGCCTCGGCCGCCGAGAGGGAGTCGGAGAAAACGACGCCCGCCACCGGATCGACCGGCTTCACCTATCCCTGGCACTGGAAGAAGAGGACGAGTTGTGTCCGCCTTGTTTCGGGCCCCGCATTCGAGACGAGCCCTTTCCCAAAGGGTTCACGCTCCCAAGAGACACGCCCAAGTACACCGGCTCCATGAAGCCAGAGGACTGGCTAGTTGACTACTCCACGACCGTCAACATAGCAAACGACAACAAACGTGTTGCCGTAAAATACGTTCCGCTCATGCTCCAGGGCACGGCCCGGACATGGCTGAACAGCCTGAAGCCCCGCAACATCAACAGCTGGGTCGACTTCACCAAATCATTCATCCGCAACTTCACAAGCACATACAAGTGTCCTCCCAAGCCTCGTCAGCTTTCCTTGTGCGTGCAAGGCCCCAACGAGTCGACTCGCGACTACCTCACGCGTTGGGCCAAGCTTCGGAACTCCCGCGAGGGCGTGCACGAGGTGCAGGCTATCGAGTACTTCACCACTGGATGCAGAGAAGGCACCCTCCTCAAGCACAAGCTCCTCTACGACGAGCCAGAAACCCTCGACGAGCTGCTGATCATAGCAAACAAGTATGCCACGGCCGACTCCTCCATGAAGGCGGAGATTCAAGTTAGTACGACTGGCAAAGTGGCCCCTCAGGCTCCTAGAACTCCGGCTGGAGACGCCAGTCAGCGACAACAGCAGAGCGACCACAAGCGCAAGGCCCCACAGCCGGCTTCCAGCAGCCGGTAGGTGGCGACAGTCGAAGACCAGCAGCCGAAAGGGCAGCCTCCACCCAAGCGACAGAAAGGCGGCAAGCCCAACTAGTTGCCGGCTTTCTCATACGAGCAGACTCTGGATGGTCCTTGCAAATTCCACAGTGGCGCGAAGCCGTCGAATCACACCACTCGGAAGTGCCACTGGCTTACCAAGATCACCAAAGGAGACGGCCTCCTGCCTCCCCCGCCTGCTGGGCAGCAGCCTCCGCCTCCGCCCCAGCAGCCGGCTGTCAGGCTAGTCGGCGCAGTACAAGACGAGTACCCCAAAGAGCACGGAGCCTACGTGATATTTACCAGCGTGGCTGATGATCGACGCAGCAGGCGGCTGCAGCAGCAAGAGGTAAATGCAGTAGCATCAGAGACACTAGAGTTCATGCACTGGTCCGAGAAGCCTATCAGCTGGAGCAGAGCTGATCACCCAGAGGTGATGCCGAGTCCGGGCACTTATGCCTTGGTCTTGGATTCCACCTTTGCCACGGATAGACAAGCTACTCGTTTCTCGCGAGTTCTGATAGATGGAGGCAGCAACATCAACATCCTGTACAAGGACACCATGGAGAAGTTAGGAATCAAGCAAAGACAGCTTCAGAACAGCCGAACTGTGTTCCATGGCATTGTTCCTGGTCTTTCCTGCTCACCAATCGGCAAGATCCTGATGGACGTCCTCTTTGGAGACAAAGATCACTTCCGCCGAGAGTCAGCTTGGTTTGAGGTGGTGGATCTCGAGAGCCCATACCATGCATTACTTGGCCGACCCGCCCTGGCCAAGTTCATGGCGGTCTCCCACTACGCCTACCTCAAAATGAAGATGCCTAGTTCCAAGGGGATTCTGACCGTAGTCGGCGACTACCAGAAGTCGTCTGCATGTGCGGCTGAGAGTAGTCGGTTGGCCGAGTCCCTGGTGATCGCGGCCGAGAAGCGGCTCCTTGACTGGGTTGTGGCGATGACCGGCAAGCAGCTAGAGGTGTCGCCTAACCCCAAGGAGTCGGAGGCTGAGGGTTTGTTCAAGCCGGCCAAAGAGACAAAGAAGATACCCTTGGATCCGGAGCACCCAGAGAAGTACGCTTTCGTAGGCGCAAACCTCGACAGCAAATAGGAAGGTGAGCTCGTCGATTTCCTCCGTGAGAATCGAGACATCTTCGCATGGTCCCCCAAAGACATGCCAGGTGTACCGACAGAATTCGCCGAGCACAAGTTACGTGTCCGATCTGATGCAAAGCCGGTCAGGCAGCCCTTGCGCCGCCTACCGGAAGAAAAGAGAAGAGTTGTCGGAGAAGAGATAGCCCGACTCCTAGCAGCCGGCTTCATTATGGAAGTATTCTTTCCAGAGTGGCTAGCCAACCCGGTCCTGGTACTGAAGAAGAACAAGTAGTGGCGAATGTGTATTGACTACACAAGCCTCAACAAGGCTTGCCCCAAGGACCCGTTTGCTTTGCCAAGAATTGATCAGGTGATAGACTCCATAGCCGGATGCAAGCTGTTGAGCTTCTTGGATGCATATTCAGGATATCACCAGATCAAGCTGAACCCGGCTGACAGACTGAGGATCGCCTTCATCACACCATTTGGAGCCTTCTGTTACCTCACCATGAATGCCGGCGCCACCTTTCAGCGTTGCATGCAGAAGTGCCTCCTCAAGCAACTCGGTAGAAACGCCCACGTCTACATGGACGATGTGGTGGTGAAGACGGAAAAACGTGGAACACTGCTGGAAGACCTCAAGGAGACCTTTGAGAACCTGCGCCGATTCCAGATCAAGCTCAACCCTAAGAAGTGCGTCTTCGGAGTACCAGCCGGCTAACTCCTTGGTTTCCTGGTCTCTGAACGCGGCATAGAGTGCAACCCTGTAAAGATCAAGGCCATTGAGAGGATGGAGGTACCGAGCCGACTGCTGGACGTGCAAAAGTTCATTGGCTGCTTGGCGTCCATCAGCCGATTCATCAGTCGGCTGGACGAGAAAGCTCCCCCCTTATACCAGCTCATGAAGAAGACCAATTTTTTCGGGTGGAACCACAAGGCGGACGAAGCTTTTCTCCAGTTGAAGAAGATGTTGACTACTCCACCCGTTCTGGCGGCTCCGACTCCTAAGGAGCCTATGCTCCTGTACATCGCCGCCACCAGCCGGGTAGTCAGCACAGTCATTGTAGTGGAACGCAAGGAGGAAGGCAAGGCACTACCTGTCCAGAGACCCGTATATTACCTAAGCGAAGTGCTGTCGACCTCCAAGCAGAACTACCCCCACTACCAGAAGATGTGCTATGGCATGCACTTCGCCGCCAAGAAATTGAAGCCTTACTTTCAAGAGCATCCAATCACTATGGTCTGCACGGCCCCACTTGCCGAGATCATCGAAAGCCGAGATGCTTCTGGCCGAGTGGCCAAATGGGCCATAGAGCTGGCTCCCTACACCATCCACTACCAGCCCCGCACCGCCATCAAGTCACAAGCACTGGCCGACTTCCTCGTCGACTGGGCCGAGACCTAGTACCTACCTCCAGCGCCCGACTCCACCCATTGGCGGATGCATTTCGACGGCTCCAAGATGCGCATCGGCTTGGGAGCCGGCGTTGTCCTCACTTCTCCTAAAGGCGACAAGCTCAAATACGCACTGTAAATCCACTTTGCCGCCTCCAACAATGTCACCGAATACGAGGCGCTCATTCACGGACTCCGGCTTGCCAAAGAACTTGGCATTTGCCGGATCCTGTGTTATGGCGACTCGGACTTAGTGGTCCAGCAGTCGTCCGGCGACTGGGACGCCAAAGATGCAAACATGGCGAGTTACCATTTCCTTGTGCAGCAACTCAGTGGATATTTCGAGGGGTGCGAGTTCCTCCATGTGCCAAGAAACGACAACGACCAAGCAGATGCCCTGGCACGAATCGGCTCTACCCACCAAGCAATACCATCCGGCGTCGCCCTTCAACGCCTCCTCAAGCCGTCTATCAAGCCTTCACCAGAATCAGACTCCATCTTTGTGTCGGCTCCTCCCGAAGAAGTCGGATCCGACTCCAGAGCCCCGGCAGACGGTACAAGGATTTTGGCATATGGCTCCAAAGCCGCCACAGTCGAAGTCGGCCAAGGGACTGCAGAACCCGGCCTGGGGACTGCGGCGGCCGGCCCGAAGACTCCAGAACTCGGCCCAAGGGCTGCGCCAGTCGGCCCGGGGACTTCATTAATCCAGCAAGCGGTTGCTGACTCCAGCCCGCCGCCTCCTAGCCCAGCCGTCCTCGTCCAAGTCGTAGTTCTGGCAGTTGAAGAAATAGCAGCACCCTCATGGGCCCAGCCCATCCTCAAATTCCTGGTGAGCAAAGAGCTGCCGACTGATGAGACCTTAGCTCGGCAAGTACAACGCCGAGCGGCAGCCTACACCATAGTCAACAAAGAGCTGGTCAGGCACAGCGTCACTGGTGTCTACCAGTGCTGCGTAGAGCCAGAGCAAGGCCAAGCAATTCTCAAAGACATCCATCAAGGCGAGTGCGGCCACCATGCGGCTTCAAGAGAACTCGTTGCCAAAGCTTTCTGACACGGTTTATTTTGGCCAACGGCCTTAGAAGAGGCCAAGGAATTGGTCCAAAAATGCAAAGGGTGCCAGAAGTTCCACTCCAAGCCGCATCAGCCGGCTTCTGCAGTCAAGACCATCCCCATTGCCTGGCCTTTCGCAGTTTGGGGCCTAGACAAGGTGGGACCATTCAAGACGGCACGAGGTGGCTTAACTCACTTACTTGTCGCGGTGGACAAGTCCACCAAGTGGATAGAAGCGAAGCCAATCAAGAAACTGAATGGTCTGACTACCGTGACTTTCATCTCTGACATCACAATTCGGTACGCCATACCACACAGCATCATCACCGACAACGGCATGAATTTTGCCAAAGGCGCCTTGGCCCGTTTCTATGCGACACAGGGCATCCGATTGGACCTAGCGTCCGTCGCCCATCCACAGTCAAACGGCCAGGTGGAGTGAGCAAACGGCCTCATCCTGTCCGGCATCAAGCCCCGACTGGTCGAGCCTCTGGAGCGCTCGGCTGGCTGCTGGATCGACGAGTTGCCAGCCGTCCTCTGGAGTCTGCGCACGACTCCAAACAAGTCAACCGGCTTCATGCCTTTCTTCCTCGTCTACGGTGCTGAAGACGTCATCCCAACGGACATAGAGTTCGATTCCCCGCAAGTCACCATGTACACCGAGGAAGAAGCAGAAGAAGCACGACAAGACGGCGTCGATCTGCTGGAAGAGGGCCGGCTGCTGGCACTCAGCCGGTCCAGCATCTACCAGCAGAGCCTGTGCAGATACTACAACAGGAAGGTCAGGCCAAGATCTTTCCAAGAGGGCGACCTTGTGCTCCGACTGATCCAGCGAACAGCCGGCCAGCACAAGTTGTCGGCACCTTGGGAAGGCCCCTTCATCATCAGCAAAGTGTCGGGCAACGACTCCTACTACCTGATCGACGCTCAGAAGCCCCGAGCACGCAAGAGGGACGACTCCGGCAAAGAGACAGAGCGGCCATGGAATGCAAATCTCCTCCAAAAATTTTACAGTTAAACGCAATATGTATCACGCTACCTTTTGTATTAAAAGTACCAAGACTTCGGGCCCCCCCGAGAAGAGCTTGGGGACTGCCCTCTTTTATCTATATGATAAGAAATATGCCTTCGAGTATATTACTCTTTGTTATGCCGCTTGGCACCGGGTTCGACTAGTCGGCCCCGGGACTTGCCGTCCTGCGCTATGAAATGCTTCCTGCAGCCGGACAAGTAGTGTGTGGCGTCTAAGCCGTCTCCTGCCAGAAGCCGCAGCTCGCAAAGCGACTGTCTGGTGGGCAGGAGTAAGGAAGAATGGGCGTCCACATGAAAAATGGCTAAGGACTCAAAGCATAAACATAGCTTAAGGCCGGCTTCCAGCCTCTTTTTTCACAAACCGACTCTTGAAATAGTCGGCTTGCCGCCTTCTATCCGGCTTGTTAAACAACTCTAAAAACGGCTAAGTACTTGCCTTCCCAAAGTGACCAAGAATTTGATCCAGCAGCAGTCCGCAGAGCGGTTGTCCGACTGACAAAGACGGCAACTGAGGGAAGACGGCAAAGGAAAAAGCCAAAAGAGCAATGATCAAGAAAAGATAGAAGTCGGATGAATATTTATATAACAAAGGCCCTTGGCTGAATCTTCGAGCAGAATTTCAAAATACACCCCGCGGGTGGAATTGTGCGAATTAACAAGTTCTTCAAAGACTATTAAAACAGATAAAACAAAGATAAGGTGGCAGCCTAGGAGGCGGCAGACGGGTTTGGAGGATCGGAGGAGACGGCGGTGTTGGATGTTGGGGCGGCCGGCTGGGCGGTCTCGGCTTGATCACCTCCGGTGGCAGTCGGCTCGGGCGGGCACGGCTCGTTGCTGGAGGCGCGGTCGAGCTGAGGCTGGCCGTCCGCTCCGTCTTCCGGTGCCTCCGTCTCGCTTCCGTCCTTCGCCTCGTCTTCCTCCTCGACGCTGGAGCTGATCACCTCTGCCGAGTCCTCGCCGTAGTCTGGGTTCAGCCCAAACCACTCCGGCGGTACCTCCCCGCTGTCTTCAGCCCACTCGGAGACAAAGATGCTGGTGTCGGTGTACTCGGCGATCGCTGCCACATGCTTGACAAGGGCGTCTTCCGCGGCTGCCAGCTCCGGCAGGGCCTCTGACCGGAGTGTGGCCAGCCGGTCTAGGTCCAGCCCCGGATACCACGCCTTGACGAATTCCAAGGCTCGGCGCGCTCCGGCCCGGGCCGAGGAACCCTTCCAGGCCTCAAGACGGCCAGCCGCGACCTCCAGCTAGTCGACAGTCTGGCTGGGGGTGCGCGGAGCTTGCACGTCTGGCCACAGGGCAGCAATCGCTTGGGCGCCGACACATTGAAGCTGGCGCGGCATCCGGTGGGCCGGTCACAGACGAGCCCCTACGCTCAGAATATGCTCGTCAAGGGTCCGAGGGGCATCGGCGGCGATCTCCGCACCATCCTCCCTCCGCTCCTCGTGGTCAACCTCGATAGCTTGAATGGCGGCCTGCGAGTGGCCGGGGAAGAAGTCTGCCAAGGCGGAAAGAATGAAGAACAAGTCAAAAACTAGGAGTCGGCTCGACCTATAGCCGGTGGCTCGAAGAAGGAAAGCAAAGAAACTTACCGTCGACAAGGTCCTCGATCTCGTGGAAGCCGGAGGCCAGCATTGCCTCCTTGTCAGTCCAGGAGGAGCGCTCGCTCGCGAACTCAGCCAGGAGGGCGGCCTCCACCTCTTCCGCCTCCTTCTGCGTCTTCTTAAGCAGCTCCTTCTGCTCTGCCAATTGTGCGACCAGCAGATCGCGCTCTGCGGCGAGCTTGCTGCACTCCTCCCCCTTGGCGCGCAACGCAGAGTTGGCTTCGCTCAGCTGCTGTTGAAGAATGGCATTGGCCTCTAAAGAGAAAGAAGAAAAAAGGTGTTAAGTCATTAACAAAGAAGGTCGCCGGGGAGATCTGGTCCGACTTCTCAGCAGTCGGCCCGAATCTCGGGGACTACAGCCCGCGGGTGCGCCAGTGCGCCCCCACAAAGAAGAAAAAGGACTCACTCCGGCTCTCCGACAAGTCGGTGGTCTGCTTGCCCAGCTCTTCAACGTTGCGGTTAAAGGCGGTGACACAGAGGTTGTGATAGTCCTGCAACAAGTATTTCAGACAAAAGTTAGTACCCGGAACTCACAAATTGGAGTTCTGGGCCGCCTGCTCAGCAGCCGGCCCGAAACTCGGGGACTACACCCAGTGGGTGCGCTAGCACGCCCCCACAGAGAGGAACAAGAAAACAGGGACAAAGGAGAAAGCATACCTGGATGGCTGCCCATGATGCCAGGTGCGCCTTGGTGCAGTTTTGGATGGCGTTGCTCTCAGCTCGCAGCTTCATCTGGACATCCAGAAGCGCCTGGTTCAGTGGGCCCATGCCGCCTCCTCGCACCCACCCAATGGGCGCGGCGCTCGTCCCTTTGGCGTCTGGAATCGTCGAGCTGGTGGTGCCGGTCTCCAAGGGGCGTGGCGCCGAAGTCGCCTTCTCAAGACGGCGGCGCGTCGGTGAGCCGACTTGAAGGAGTAGCCTTGCCACGGCCTCATCTTTAGTCGGCAGCAAGGGCGGGTCCGCCGGCTGTTTGCCTTGCACGCTCCTAGACGGCGGCGGGGGCGGCGGGGGCGGCACGACCGCGTCCGGCATGGAGGCATCGCTGCCGCCTCTCTCCACGATCGGGAACTCACCGCCGGCTTCCCCTGACTGCCCCGTGAACTCCGAGCGTGGCGGCGCAGAGTTCAGAGGGGTGACGAACACCGCAGACCACCGGGGCATGACTTCCTTAGCATGCCGCTTTACCGCAGCGGTGGCCTCGGCCGCCTCCAGCTTTTTCAGGGCGGAGGCCTCCGCCTTCTCGGCCTCCGCTTTCTCCCGGCGGGCAGCCTCTTCATCCTCGCACTTCTCCTGGGCGTTCCGCTCCGTCGCCTCCCGAAGGTCGATGGCGGGGTCAATCCGCCGAGTAGTGGCAGACGTCTCCGCCGACTCCATAACGGAGGTGGCGGCAACCCTCTCAAGAGTGAGGGGAGCCCTGAAGCGAGGGAAGCATATGAAAGACTCAGACAAGATCAACAAAGAGAAAATAAAGATAAGGGACTGAGGCACTTACGTAGAGACCAGCGGCGGCTTCTTCACTTCCTTGCGGAAGCGGTTGGCTTTCGTGGCCGCCTCTTCCCGCTTGGTCACGGCGGCCGCTCCCTTGAACTTCTTCGCCCGGCCACTAAGCGTACTCGGCCCGGCCCGACGCTTCTTCGCGCCGCCTTGAGCGTCCAAGCCAGCGGAGGAACTCGCGCTTGGCTGGCCAGCCTTTGGCTGGTGGCGCGGGGTGACTTCTTCCTCGGCCTCGTCGTCAGGCCAGTCGTGGCCGAAGGCCTGGAGCCGCCTGCTTCTCCTCCTCCTCCCTCGGCGTTGGCCTCCATGGCCGCTGCCCCCAAGTCAGGATCGTCAACGCCACTCTCCGCCCGATCGGGGACAAACTGAGGAGCCGGCCCCGCGGTGCCGGCCGAGGGAGGAACGAGAGGGTTCTGATTCAAAAAAAAATGGTCAGACTTGACAAGTCGGACTCGGCAACAAAAGAAACAGAAGAAGAAGGAAGACGACTTACAATAGGCGGGGGGTTGGCGCGCGAATACGGCTCCTTGCCGAACCGCCAGTCCACCGAGAGACCGCAGTTCGCGATGTAGTTCACCGTGTTCGCCACCTCCGCGTGAGGCATGTCCTTGGAGCACATCCGACTCGGGTCCCGATGACCGCTCATCTGGCAGAGAAGGTGAGGTCGGCCTTGGAGTGGGAGGACTCGGCGCGCCACGAAGGCGGCCAGCAAGTCGGCCCCGGTCAAGCCCTCCGACTGCGTCAACACTCGGAGTCGCGTGACGGCGGCGGCACCAGCAGGAGACAGCGTCTTGGCTCGGTGTGACCAGCTGGGGAGCCTTCCAGCCGGCGCGCCGGCTTCGTAAGCCGGCAGGTTAACCCAGTCGCCTTCTAGGGCAATGTTCTTCACATAAAAATAGGACCGCTGCCACATCTTCACCGACTTAATCAGTGCAATGGTGGGAAACGGATTGTTAGCCACTGATCTCCGCATCGCGATAAACGCACCGCACTGGGCCGGCACGCCGGCGACGTGTGTGCCGAGCTTGGACTGGAAGAACTTACCCCAGAGCTTGATGGTGGGGAGAACACCGAGGAAGCCTTCGCACAGGGTGGCCAAGGCAGCCAGCAGCACCACCATGTTCGGAGTAAGGTGGTGCGGCTGGAGCCCGTGGAACTCCAAGAAGGAGCGGAAGAAGCCGCTCGCCGGCAGCCCCAGGCCGCGCATAAGGTGCGAGCGGAATATGACCCGCTCGCCCTCCTCCGGTGCCGGTGATATTTCCCCCTCCGGCGCGAGGCGGACCCGCACTAAGCCCCTGCCCGGCAGCCGCCGTGTCTGTTGGAGGATCTCGATGTCATCGTCATCAACCTCGGAGCCATCCCACACTCTGGAGCGTACAGCAGGAGGCACGACGGCGGAGGAAGAGCTCATCGCTGCGGGCGCGGCGTGGTTCGGAGTAGCAGCGGTGAGAGGAAGAAGAAGCAAGAAGGAGCGAAAGGGAGTGGGGAGAATGGGCGCGCGTGCTTCGCCGCCCCCTCCCCCCGCCTACTTGTAGGCTCGTGGGCTGAGAAGCCGAGGGGGCGGTCGTGGGATTAACTGTGCCCGGGACCCCACGACCCCCACGATTTACCACATGAAGTTACCACGTGGAATAGCCGCGCGGGAACCCCAACCGTCTGCACGGCCACAACAGATCCGTTTGCATGCCGAGGTGCGGTAGTGGAGGGCCCCGCCTGTGGGCCTGTCCCGTCGCACGTGTGGGTGAGCAGACTAGCTCAGCCACGTGGCGCCTCACGACAGGTCCACCACGGGCGGCAACCCGAAAGCTTACCAGGCACGCCGCCTGGACTCCGCCGCGACGTTCAAACTTTTTTAGGGGCAAGTCGGACTCCAACTAGTCGGCTTGACAAGAAGACGGCTAGCGAGGCCCAGATCCAACCGCCGGAAAGAAGAAACTGTTGAGGCTCCTCGACATGTCGCCCTCGGAGCCTCACCAGCTTCGGGGACTACTGTCGGAGTAATGGGCCACGGGTAGGCTAACCCAGGCCCAGAACCTTTCAAGACATTGAGACAGACTGCGCCCCTCGAGACCCCAGGACGAAGAGCCGCCTTCTGAGAGTCGGCGGCGAGGCGGCCGACTGCCCACTCGCGGCCGAGTCCCAGAGACGACTTCAGGATAAGCCGACTCCTGACTGGCGACTTCCAGAGAAGCCGACCTTCAAGAGTCGGCCCGCGACGCCAACAACCCCCATGCCCTCATAAGGAGGGACGAGACAGGGAGTGGCCATAGTAAGGTCCACTCCCACCCTTTTTCCAAGGGCAGGCGTGGCTACAGTACGCCGTACCTGCAGAGATCTCCGCGCGGCACGACACTATTGCCATGTCGGCCCTGACGTCAGCCCTAGAGGGCGGAGTCCTGTGCCCACGACGGCCTACCGGTACGACCCAGGGATGATGGGTCCCACCAGTCGGCGGGCGTACGAAAGACGGCGAGAGCGCCACCAGTCGGCCCGGATGGGAGTCGGCCCCCAGGAGTCGGCCGGCCCCTCCCACGGGCCCCACGCGCCATTAATCAGACGTGACAGGGAGTGGCCACAGTGATCACCCGCCAGACGGCGGAGCTATCGCCACGACCTCATGACCGAGCCCGCGTCATCAGAGGCATGGCTACAGTAATCTACAGCCGGCAAGACCCACCCGTGGTGGACGCGGCCTGTCGGCTCCGTACCGAGCCAGTCGGCGGGCCCCAGGAGTTGGCGGATAAGACAGCAGCCAGAGAGACTGACGGCTGGGCCCGCGCCCAGCTGGATTACCATTGTACCCCTGGGGGTAGGCCTATATAAATCCCCAGGGCATCCATGCAAAGGGTTGGAATCCATTAGTACTAGACCAGATCATATAGGAGGGAGAGAGCTAGCCTTGCCATATCCTACCTCCAGGAAACAGCTGAAGGAGCAACCGTGTAAACACGTTGACGTAGTGATCATGCGGAGACCCCGCAGAGCAACAGTAGGGGTATTATCTCCCCGGAGAGCCCCGAAGCTGGGTAAGATTCGCCAGCGTGCATGCCTTCGCCCTATCCCGTTTCCAGGCACCGACGATGTTCTACTCGCCCCCACCATGATAAGCCATCCTTTGGCATATGTCGCACCCAACCCCCAACAATTATATTTGGATCCTATGATGTTTCTTCCCTCCTCTACTCTCTTGTAATGGATTGAGTTTCCCCTTTGAAGTTATCTTATCGGATTGAGTCTTTAAACATTTGAGAACACTTGATGTATGTCTTGCCGTGCGTATCTGTGGTGACAATGGGATACCACGTGATTCACTTGATGTATGTTTTGGTGATCAACTTGCGGGTTCCGCCCATGAACCTATGCATAGGGGTTGGCACATGTTTTCGTCGTGATTCTCCGATAGAACTTTGGGGCACTCTTTGAGGTCCTTTGTGTTGGTTGAATAGATGAATCTGAGATTGTGTGATGCATATCGTATAATCATACCCACGGATACTTGAGGTGACATTGGAGTATCAAGGTGACATTAGGGTTTTGGTTGATTTGTGTCTTAAGGTGTTATTCTAGCACGAACTCTAGGGCTGTTTGTGACACTTATAGGAATGGCCCAACGGATTGATTGGAAAGAATAACTTTGAGGTGGTTTCGTACCCTACCATAATCTCTTCGTTCGTTCTCCGCTATTCGTGACTTTGGAGTGAGTCTTTGTTGCATGTTGAGGGATAGCTATATGATCCAATTATGTTATTATTGTTGAGGGAACTTGCACTAGCGAAAGTATGAACCCTAGGCCTTGTTTCTACGCATTGCAATACCGTTTACGCTCACTTTTATCATTAGTTACCTTGCTGTTTTTATAATTTCAGATTACAAATACCTTTATCTACTATCCATATACCACTTGTATCACCATCTCTTCGCCGAACTAGTGCACCTATACAATTTACCATTGTATTGGGTGTGTTGGGGACACAAGAGACTCTTTGTTATTTGGTTGCAGGGTTGCTTGAGAGAGACCATCTTCATCCTACGCCTCCTACGGATTGATAAACCGTAGGTCATCCACTTGAGGGAAATTTTCTACTGTCCTACAAACCTCTGCACTTGGAGGCCCAACAACGTCTACAAGAAGAAGGTTGTGTAGTAGACATCAAGCTCTTTTCTGGCGCCGTTTCCGGGGAGGGTAGTGCTTGAAGGTATATCTTTAGATCTTGCAATCGAGTCTTTTAGTTTCTTGTTTTATCACTAGTTTAGTTTATAAAACAAAACTATAAAAAATGGAATTGAGTTTGTCTCATACGCTTCACCTTTTTAATATCTTTCGTGAGTATGATGGAAAGGATAATTCTGCTCAAGTGCTGGAAGAAGAAATGTATAAAATGTTTGGCACTAAATATTTGAATGATGAGCATGATTGCAATGTTGTTAGTACGAATACTTTGAATATCCATGATACTAATGATGATTGCACTAGTTATGATGAAAATGTCTCCTATAAACATGTCAATTTCTGTGGAGTACATTGGGTTTGTAAGTACACACCAAATAGGGAAGATAGATATTGCCAGAGGCATAAGTACTTAGAAACTAAATTGTTGCAAGAAGAGCTAGATGAATGTTCTGAAAATTTAAATTATGTTGGCCATGCTTGTGAGCTTTGCAATGAACATGATCATTTCAATACCCAATGCAAATTGTTTCATGATCGTATCGTGTCCAAAAATTGTGATGACTTGATTTCCCTTACACATTATAATGAACTTAGTTTGCTTATGGGTTACGAAGAAATGAAACGTATAACTAAGCATCTTCCAGAATTTGCCCGTTATAAACTTCTTGATTTTGATCTAGAGAAAATTTATATGTATTGTGCGGTGAATTGTCTTGAAAATCCTTATATTGCCAACTACATAAAGAAAAGAAAACAAATAGAAGATGAAGAGAATACTAATGAAAGGGAAGAGACTTCCCAATATCCTCCTATAATTTCTTATGATGAATCGGGTAACGAGGAGGAGCCTCCTATTCAACCAATCTCATTAATAAGGAGCTCCGAAAAGAGGATTGAACCCACACATGATATGGTGAAGAAGAAGAAAAGAAAAAGGAAGAGAGGTAAAAAGATATCTCTCCCAAATAATGCTGATCCTATTACTATTGTGCCTCATGAAAAATATAATTATGGAAGATAATGATACTTATTATGATCTTGAAAATCTTTTTGGCACTTGCTTGGAAGAATATGATAATTGCTATACTATTAGTGCTATCCATACTATTAATGATGAGAGTTATAATATGAAAATGCCCAAGCTTGGGGATGCTATGTTTGATGAAGATGATGTTTTTGAGAATATATTTGCTGCAATTAATGTTTGTCCCAAGCTTGGGGATGCTACATTTAATGAAGATGATATTTTTAGTATCCCAAGTTTTGATATGCAAATTTATAATGATGATAGCATGCCTCCTACTTATGATAATTATTGTGATGATACATATGCTATAAAAAGTAGTGATTATATTTATAAAACTTGTCATGATTATGATTACCCCTTTTCTTAACATTACTCTTTGAATGTGGAAACAATTTATAGTATTCGAGTCTCTTATGATACTCCCACTATTCCGAATGAGAAGAATTTTGCTTATGTGGAGAGTAATAAATTTTCTATGCTTGTAGATCATTAAAAGAATGCTTTAGGTACTGGTTATATTGTTGAATTCATTCATTATTCTACTGAAAATTATTATGAGGGAGGAATATATTCTTGTAGGAATTGCAATAATATCAAGTTTCCTCTCTATGTGCTTAAAGTTTCAAACTTATGCTTGTTTTGCCCTCCTATGCTAGTTGATTCTTGTTCCCACAAATTGTTTGCTCACAAAATCCCTATGCATAGGAAGTGGGTTAGACTTAAATGTGTTAGTAATATTCTTCATTATTCTCTCTTTATGTTTCAATTCCTATCTTTTATGTGAGCATCATTGAAATCATCATGCCTAGCTAGGGGTGTTAAACGATAGCGCTTGTTGGGAGGAAACCCAATTTTATTTTTGTTCCTTGCTTTTTGTTCCTATTTAGTAATAAATAATTTACCTAGACTCTGTTTAGATGTGGTTTTATGCATTTAATTAGTGTTTGTGCCAAGAAGAACCTTTGGGAAGACCTGGGGGAAGTCTTGTTGACCATGCTGTAAAAAACAGAAACTTTAGCTCTCACGAGAATTGTTGCCATTTTTATTTGGAGAGTTCTATTTAGTTAATTAATTTTGAAGATGATTAATAGATAAATTCCTCAGGTCCAGAAATTTATTTGAGAATTTTATGAGTTCCATAAGTATACGTTTGATCCAGATTACTACAGACTGTTCTGTTTTTGACAGATTCTGTTTTTCATGTGTTGTTTACTTATTTTGATGAATCTATGGCTAGTGAAAGAGTTTATAAATCATAGAGAAGTTGGAATACAGTAGGTTTAACACCAATATAAATAAAGAATGAGTTCATTAAAGTACCTTATGATGGTGATTTGTTTTCTTATACTAACGGAGCTTACGAGTTTTCTGTTAAGTTTTGTGTTGTGAAGTTCTCAAGTTTTGGGTAAGGATTCGATGGATTATGGAATAAGGAGTGGCAAGAGCCTAAGCTTGGGGATGCCCAAGGCACCCCAAGGTAATATTAAAGGATATCCAAGAGCCTAAGCTTGGGGATGCCCCGGAAGGCATCCCCTCTTTCGTCTTCGTTCATCGGTAACTTTACTTGGAGCTATATTTTTATTTACCACATGATATGTGTTTTGCTTGGAGCGTCTTTTTATTTTTATTTAGTTTTGCTTGCTGTTTGAATAAAATACCAAGATCTGAAATTATTAAATGTTAGAGAGTCTTCACATAGTTGCATAATTATTCGACTACTCATTGAGCTTCACTTATATCTTTCGGAGTAGTTTGTCATTTGCTCTAGTGCTTCACTTATATCTTTTTAGAGCATGGTGGTGGTTTTATTTTGTAGAGATAGATGAACTCTCATGCTTCACTTAGATTATTTTGAGAGTCTTAAATAACATGGTAATTTGCTTAAAATCCTAATATGCTAGGTATTCAAGATTAGTAAAATTTTCTTATGAGTGTTATGAATACTAAGAGAAGTTTGATGCTTGATGATTGTTTTGAGATATGGAGGTAATAATATCAAATCATGCTAGTTGAGTAGTTGTGAATTTGATAAATACTTGTGTTGAAGTTTGCAAATCCCGTAGCATGTACGTATGGTAAACGTTATGTAAATTTTTTGAAACATGAGGTGTTATTTGATTGTCTTCCTTATGAGTGGCGGTCGGGGATGAGCGATGGTCTTTTCCTACCAATCTATCCCCCTAGGAGCATGCGCGTAGTGCCGAGGTTTTTGATGACTTGTAGATTTTTGCAATAAGTATGTGAGTTCTTCATGACTAATGTTGAGTCCATGGATTATACACACTCTCACCCTTCCATCCTTGCTAGCCTCTTCGGTACCGTGCATTGCCCTTTCTCACATCGAGAGTTGATGCAAACTTCGCCGGTGCATCCAAACCCTGTGATATGATACGCTCTATCACACATAAACCTCCTTATATCTTCTTCAAAACAGCCACCATACCTACCTATTATGGCATTTCCATAGCCATTCCGAGATATATTGCCATGCAAATTTCCACCATTTCGTTCATCATGACACATTCATCATTGTCATATTGCTTAGCATGATCATGTAGTTGACATAGTATTTGTGGCAAAGCCACCGTTCATAATTATTTCATACATGTCACTCATGCATCATCGCAATCCCGGTACACCGCCGGAGGCATTCATATAGAGTCATCTTTGTTCTAGTATCGAGTTGTAATCATTGAGTTGTAAATAAATAGAAGTGTGATGATCATCATTATTAGAGCATTGTCCCAAGTGAGGAATAAATAAAAAAAGGGAGAAAGGCCATAAAAAAGAGAAGGCCCCCCAAAAAAGAGAAAGGCCATAAAAAAGAGAAAAGGCCCAAAAAATGAGAGAAAAAGAGAGAAGGGGCGATGCTACTATCCTTTTACCACACCTGTGCTTCAAAGTAGCACCATGATCTTCATAGTAGAGAGTCTCTCATGTTATCACTTTCATATACTAGTGAGAATTTTTCATTATAGAACTTGGCCTGTATATTCCAACAATGGGCCTCCTCAAGTGCCCTAGGTCTTCGTGAGCAAGCAAGTTGGATGCACACCCACAAGTTTCTTATGTTGAGCTTTCATACATTTATAGATCTAGTGCATCCGTTGCATGGCAATCCCTACTCCTTGCATTAACATCAATCGATGGGCATCTCCATAGCCCATTGATTAGCCTCGTTGATGTAAGACTTTCTCCTTTTTGTCTTCTCCACATAACCCCCTCATTATATTCTATTCCACCCATAGTGCTATATCCATGGCTCGCGCTCATGTATTGCGTGGAAGTTTATGAGTTTGAGATTACTAAAGTATGAAACAATTGCTTGGCTTGTCATCGGGGTTGTGCATGATGAGAGCATTCTTGTGTGGCGAAAATGAAACATGACTAAACTATATGATTTTGTAGGGATGAACTTTCTTTGGCCATGTTATTTTGAGAAGACATAATTGCTTAGTTAGTATGCTTGAAGTATTATCATTTTTATGTCAATATGAACTTTTGTCTTGAATCTTTCAGATATGAATATTCATACCACAATTAAGAAGAATTACAATGAAATTATGCCAAGTAGCACTCCGCATCAAAAATTCTATTTTTATCATTTACCTACTCGAGGACGAGTAGGAATTAAGCTTGGGGATGCTTGATACGTCTCCAACGTATCTATAATTTTTGATTTCTCCATGCTATATTATCTTTTGTTTTGGATGTTCATGGGCTTTATTATACACTTTTATATCATTTTTGGGACTAACCTATTAACCCAGAGCCCAGTGCCAGTTTCTGTTTTTACTTTGTTTTAGGGTTTCAAAGAAAAGGAAAATCAAACAGAGTCCAATTGACCTGAAACTTCATGGAACTCATTTTTGGAAGGAAAGAAGCCAAGAAGACTTGGAGTGCATGTCAGGGGACCTTCGAGGAGGCCACGAGGTAGGGGGCACGCACACCCCCCTAGGGCGGGCCCTCCACCCTCGTGGGCCCCTCGTGGCCCCCCTGACGTACTTCTTTCGCCTATATATCTCCATATACCCTAAAAACATCCGAGAGCACAATAGATCGGGAGTTCCGCCGCTAGAAGCCTCCGTAGCCACCAAGAGCCAATTTAGACCCATTCCAGCATCCTGCCGGAGGGGGAATCCCTCTCCGGTGGCCATCTTCATCATCCCGGTGCTCTCCATGACGAGGACTCCCTCGGGGCTGAGGGTATGTACCAGTAGCTATGTGTTTGATCTCTCTCTCGTGTTCTTGATTTAGCACGATCTTGATGTATCGCGAGCTTTGCTATTATATTTGGATCCTATGATGTTTCTTCCCCCTCTACTCTCTTGTAATGGATTGAGTTTCCCCTTTGAAGTTATCTTATCGGATTGAGTCTTTAAAGATTTGAGAACACTTGATGTATGCCTTGCCGTGTGTATCTGTGGTGACAATGGGATACCACGTGATTCACTTGATGTATGTTTTGGTGATCAACTTGCGGGTTCCGCCTATGAACCTATGCATAGGGGTTGGCACACGTTTCTGTCGTGATTCTTCGGTAGAACTTTGGGGCACTCTTTGAGGTCCTTTGTGTTGGTTGAATAGATGAATCTGAGATTGTGTGATGCATATCGTATAATCATACCCACGGATACTTGAGGTGACATTGGAGTATCTAGGTGACATTAGGGTTTTGGTTGATTTGTGTCTTAAGGTGTTATTCTAGTACGAACTCTAGGGCTGTTTGTGACACTTATAGGAATGGCCCAACGGATTGATTGGAAAGAATAACTTTGAGGTGGTTTCGTACCCTACCATAATCTCTTCGTTCGTTCTCCGCTATTAAGGACTTTGGAGTGACTCTTTGTTGCATGTTGAGGGATAGCTATATGATCCAATTATGTTATTATTGTTGAGGGAACTTGCACTAGCGAAAGTATGAACCCTAGGCCTTGTTTCTACGCATTGCAATACCATTTACGCTCACTTTTATCATTAGTTACCTTGCTGTTTTTATAATTTCAGATTACAAATACCTTTATCTACTATCCATATACCACTTGTATCACCATCTATTGGCCGAACTAGTGCACCTATACAATTTAGCATTGTATTGGGTGTGTTGGGGACACAGGAGACTCTTTGTTATTTGGTTGCAGGGTTGCTTGAGAGAGAATATCTTCATCCTACGCGTCCTACGGATTGATAAACCTCAGGTCATCCACTTGATGGAAATTTGCTACTGTCCTATGAACCTCTGCACTTGGAGGCCCAACAACGTATACAAGAAGAAGGTTGTGTAGTAGACATCACACTCTGGTGCGGATCTCACTCTGGTTGACCTACGAGGTTTGGTAGTAACTTGATCTGAAGTTACATGATCATCATCATTAGCTTCCTCACTAATTGGTGTAGGAGTCACAGAAACAAATTTCTGTGATGAACTACTTTCCAATAAGGGAGCAGGTACAGTTACCTCATCAAGTTCTACTGTCCTCCCACTCACTTCTTTCGAGATAAACTCCTTCTCTAGAAAGGATCCATTCTCAGCAACAAATATCTTGCCTTCAGATCTGTGATAGAAGGTGTACCCAATAGTTACTTTTGGGTATCCTATGAAGACGCACTTCTCCGACTTGGGTTTGAGCTTAAGCATCGCAACCCCAAACTTTAAGAAACGACAACTTAGGTTTCTTGCTAAACCACAGTTCATACGGTGTCGTCTCAACGGATTTAGATGGTGCCCTTTTAATGTGAATGCAGCTGAATGCATAACCCCAAGACGATAGTGGTAAATCGGTAAGAGGCATCATAGATTGCACTATATCAAATAAAGTACGATTATGACGTTCAGACACACCATTACGCTGTGGTGTTCCAGGTGGCATGAGTTTGTGAAACTATTCCACATTGTTTTAATTGAAGACCAAACTCCTAACTCAAATATTCGCCTCTGCGATCAGATCGTAGAAACTTTATTTTCTTGTTACGATGATTTTCCACTTCACTCTGAAATTCTTTGAACTTTTCAAATGTTTCAGACTTATGTTTCTTCAAGTAGATATACCCATATCTGCTCAAATCATCTGTGAAGGTCAGAAAATAATGATACCCGCCGCGAGCCTCAACACTCATCGGACCTCATACATCAGTATGTATTATATCCAATAAGTCACTTGCTCGCTCCATTGTTTTGGAGAATGGAGTCTTATTCATCTTTGCCCATGAGGCATGGTTCGCAAGCATCAACTGATTCATAATCAAGTGATTTTAATAGCCCATCAGCATGGTTTTTCTTCATGCGCTTTACAACAATATGACCTAAACGGCAGTGCCACAAATAAGTTGCACTATCATTATTAACTTCGCATCTTTTGGCTTCAATATTATGAATATGTGTATCACTACGATCGAGATTCAACAAACCATTTTCATTGGGTGTATAACCATAGAAGGTTTTATTCATGTAAACAGAATAACAATTGTTCTCTAACTTAAATGAATAACCGTATTGCAATAAACATGATCAACTCATATTCATGCTCAACGCAAACACCAAATAACATTTATTTAGGTTCAACACTAATCCCGAAAGTATAGGGAGTGTGCGAAGATGATCATATCAATCTTGGAACCACTTTCAACACACATCATCACTTCACCCTTAACTAGTCTCTGTTCATTCTGCAACTCCCGTTTTGAGTTACTAATCTTAGCAACTGAACTAGTATAATGATACTGAGGGGTTGTTATAAACACTAGTAAAGTACACATCAATAACATGTATATCAAATATACCTTTGTTCACTTTGCCATCCTTCTTATCCGCCAAATACTTGGGGCAGTTCTGCTTCCAGTGACCAGTCCCTTTGCAGTAGAAGCACTTAGTCTCAGGCTTAGGTGTAGACTTGGGCTTCTTCACTTGAGCAGAAACTTGCTTGCCGTTCTTCTTGAAGTTCCCCTTCTTCCCTTTGCCCTTTTCTTAAAACTAGTGGTCTTGTCAACCATCAACACTTGATGCTTTTCATGATTTCTACCTTCGTCGATTTCAGCATCACGAAGAGCTTGGGAATCGTTTCCGTTATCTCTTGCATATTATAGTTCATCACGAAGTTCTAGTAACT
This sequence comes from Triticum dicoccoides, assembly GCF_002162155.2. Taxonomy (NCBI): domain Eukaryota; kingdom Viridiplantae; phylum Streptophyta; class Magnoliopsida; order Poales; family Poaceae; genus Triticum; species Triticum dicoccoides. Next base: position 69,160,286 of record NC_041390.1, on the reverse strand, counting down.
TGGTGATAGTGACTAGAGAACTCTGTCAATCACTATCTTATCTGGAAGATTAACTCCCACTTGATTCAAGTGATTGTAGTACTTAGACATTTCGAGCACATGCTCACTAGCTGAGCTATTCTCCTCCATCTTGTAGGCAAAGTGCTTGTCAGAGGTCTCATACCTCTCGACACGGGCATGAGTATGAAATACCAATTTCAACTCTTAGAACATCTTATATGTTCCATGGCGTTCAAAACGTTTTTTAAGTCCCGGTTCTAAGCCATAAAGCATGGTGCACTAAACTATCAAGTAGTCATCATACCGAGCTTTGCCGAACGTTGATAATGTCTGCATCTGCTCCTGCAATAGGTCTGTCACCTAGTGGTGCATCAAGGACATAATTCTTCTATGCAGCAACGAGGATAATCCTTAGATCACGGATCCAATCCGCATCATTGCTACTATCATCTTTCAACTTATTTTTCTCTAGGAACATATCATAAATAAAACGGGGAAGCTATACGCGAGAAATTGATCTACAACATAGATATGCAAATATTATCAGGACTAAGTTCATGATAAATTTAAGTTCAATTAATCATATTACTTAAGAACTCCCACTTAGATAGACATCCCTCTAGTCATCTAAATGATCACGTGATCCAAATCAACTAAACCATGCCCGATCATCACGTGAGATGGAGTAGTTTTCAATGGTGAACGTCACTATGTTGATCATATCTACTATATGATTCACGCTCGACCTTTTGGTCTCCAGTGTTCCGAGGCCATATCTGCATATGTTAGGCTCGTCAAGTTTAACCCGAGTGTTCCGCGTGTGCAAAACTGTCTTGCACTCGTTGTATTTGAACGTAGAGCTTATCACACCCGATCATCACGTGGTGTCTCAGCATGAAGAACTTTCACAATGGTGCGTACTCGGGGAGAACACTTATACCTTGCATTATGGGCTGTTATTACACATTATGTCACAATACTTATGCCTATTCTCTCTTATTTTACAAGGCTTACATGAAGAGGGGGAATGCCGGCAGCTGGGATTCTGGGCTGGAAAAGGAGCAAATATTAGAGACCTATTCTGCACATCTCCAAAAGTCCTGAAACTTCACGGAAGTTATTTCCAGAATATAAAAAAAATACTAAGCACAAGAAGTACCAGAGGGGGGCCACCCACCAGCCACGAGGGTGGGAGGCCCGCCCTACCCCCTGGGCGTGCCCCTGCCTCGTGGGCTCCCTGGTGGCCCTCCGATGGCCATCTTCTGCTATATGTGGTCTTTCTTCTGAGAAAAAAATCATAAGCAAGCTTTCGGGACAAGACTCCGCCGCCATGAGGCGAAACCTTGGCAGAACCAATCCAGGGCTCTGGCGGAGCTGTTCTGCCGGGGAAACTTCCCTCCGGGAGGGGGAAATCATCACCAACGATCCTCTCAGCGGGAGGGGGTCAATCTCCATCAACATCTTCACCAGCACCATCTTATCTCAAACCCTAGTTCATCTTTTGTATCCAATCTTTGTATCCAAACCTCAAATTGGTACCTGTGGGTTGCTAGTAGTGTTGATTACTCCTTGTAGTTGATGCTAGTTGGTTTACTTGGTGGAAGATCATATGTTCAGATCCATTATGCATATTAATACCCCTCTGATTCTGAACATGAATATTCTTTGTGAGTAGTTACGTTTGTTCCTGAGGACATGGGAGAAGTCTTACTATTAGTAGTCATGTGAATTTGGTATTCGTTCGATATTTTCATGAGATGTATGTTGTCATCCCTCTAGTGGTGTCATGTGAACGTCGACTACATGACACTTCACCATTGTTTGGGCCTAGAGGGAGGCATTGGGAAGTAATAAGTAGATGATGGGTTGCTAGAGTGACAGAAGCTTAAACCCTAGTTTATGCGTTGCTTCGTAAGGGGCTGATTTGGATCCATATGTTTCATGTTATGGTTAGGTTTACCTTAATACTTCTGTTGTAGTTGCGGATGCTTGCAATGGGGGTTAATCATAAGTGGGATGCTTGTCCAAGTAAGGAAAACACCCAAGCACTGGTCCACCCACATATCAAATTATCAAAGTACCGAACGCGAATCATATGATCGTGATGAAAACTAGCTTGACGATAATTCCCATGTGTCCTCGGGAGCGCTTTACTTCATATAAGAGTTTGCCCAGGCTTGTCCTTTGCTACAAAAAGGATTGGGCCATCTTTCTGCACCTTATTTACTTTTATTACTCATTACTCGTTATAAATTATCTTATCACAAAACTATCTGTTACCGATAATTTCAGTGCTTGCATAGAATACCTTACTGAAAACTGCTTATCATTTCCTTCTGCTCCTCGTTGGGTTCGACACTCTTACTTATCGAAAAGGCTACGATAGATCCCCTATACTTGTGGGTCATCAATGGCCACCGGAGAGGGATTCCCCCCTCCGGTAGGGTGCCAGAACGGGTCTAGATTGGTTTTCGGTGGCTACGGAGGCCTTTGGCGGCGGAACTCCCAATCTATTGTGCTCGCCGATGTTTTTAGGGTATATGGACATATATAGGCGAAAGAAGTCAGTCAGGGGAGCCACGAGGGGCCCACGAGGCAGGGGGGCCCGCCCAGGGGGTAGGGCATGCCCGCACCCTCGTGGTGGCCTCGGGGCTCTTTTGGCCCACCTCCGGTACTCCGTGGGCTTATTCTGGTCCAAAAATGATCTCCGTGAAGTTTCAGGTCAATTGGACTCCATTTGATTTTCCTTTTCTGCGATACTTAAAAACAAGAAAAAACAGAAACTGGCACTAGGCTCTAGGTTAATAGGTTAGTCCCAAAAATCATATAAAATAGCATAGTAATGCATATAAAACATCCAAGGTTGATAATATAATAGCATGGAACAATAAAAAATTATAGATATGTTGGAGACGTATCAAGCATCCCCAAGCTTAATTCCTGCTCGTCCTCGAGTAGGTAAATGATAAAAACAAAATTTTTGATGTGGAATGCTACCTAACATATTTATCCATGTAATTCTCTTTATTGTGGCAAGAATATTCAGATCCATACGATTCAAGACAAAAGTTTAATATTGACATAAAAATAATAATACTTCAAGCATACTAACCAAGCAATTATTTCTTCTGAAAATAACATGGCAAAAGAAAGCTATCCCTACAAAATCATATAGTCTGGCTATGCTCTATCTTCATCACACAAAATATTTAAATCATGCACAACCCCGATGACAAGCCAAGCAATTGTTTCATACTTTTGATATTCTCAAACTTTTTCAACTTTCACGCAATACATGAGCGTGATCCATGGACATAGCACTATAGGTGGAATAGAATGGTGGTTGTGGAGAAGACAAAAAGGAGAAGATAGTCTCACATCAACTAGGCGTATCAACAGGCTATGGAGATGCCCATCAATAGATATCAATGTGAGTGAGTAGGGATTGCCATGCAACGGATGCATTAGAGCTATAAGTGTATGAAAGCTCAAAAATAAACTAAGTGGGTGTGCATCCAACTCGCTTGCTCACGAAGACCTAGGGCATTTTGAGGAAGCCCATCATTGGAATATACAAGACAAGTTCTATAATGAAAGATTCCCACTAGTATATGAAAGTGACAACATAGGAGACTCTCTATCATGAAGATCATGGTGCTACTTTGAAGCACAAGTGTGGTAAAAGGATAGTAGCGTTGCCCCTTCTCTCTTTTTTCTCTCATTTTTTTTGTTTTTTGGGCCTTTTTTTCTTTTGGCCACTTTTTTTCGTCCGGAGTCTCATCCCAACTTGTGGGGGAATCATAGTCTCCATCATCCTTTCCTCACATGGGACAATGCTCTCATAATTATGACCATCACACTTTTATTTACTTATAACTCAAGAATTACAACTCGATACTTAGAACAAAATATGACTCTATATGAATGCCTCCGGCGGTGTACCGGGATGTGCAATGAATCAAGAGTGACATGTATGAAAGAATTATGATCGGTGGCTTTGCCACAAATACGATGTCAACTACATGATCATGCAAAGCAATATGACAATGATGAAGCGTGTCATAATAAACGGAACGGTGGAAAGTTGCATGGAAATATATCTCGGAGTGGCTATGAAAATGCCATAATAGGTAGGTATGGCGGCTGTTTTGAGGAAGATAAATGGTGGGAGTTATGGTACCGGCGAAAGTTGCGCGGTACTAGAGAGGCTAGCGATGGTGGAAGGTTGAGAGTGCGTATAATCCATGGACTCAACATTAGTCATAAAGAACTCACATACTTATTGCAAAAATCTATTAGTTATCAAAACAAAGTACTACGCACATGCTCCTAGGGGGATAGATTGGTAGGAAAAGACCATCGCTCGTCCCCGACCGCCACTCATAAGGAAGACAATCAATAAATAAATCATGCTCTGACTTCATCACATAACGGTTCACCATACGTGCATGCTACGGAAATCACAAACTTTAACACAAGTATCTCTCAAATTCACAACTACTCAACTAGCATGACTCTAATATCACCATCTTCATATCTCAAAAAAATCATCAAGTATCAAACTTCTCATAGTATTCAATGCACTCTATATGAAAGTTTTTATTATATCCCTCTTGGATGCCTATCATATTAGGACTAAATTCATAACCAAAGAAAACTACCATGCTGTTCTAAAAGACTCTCAAAATAATATAAGTGAAGCATGAGAGTTCAAAAATTTCTTCAAAATAAAACCACCGCCGTGCTCTAAAAAGATATAAGTGAAGCACTAGAGCAAATGACAAACTACTCCAAAAGATATAAGTGAAGATCAATGAGTAGTCGAATAATTATGCAACTATGTGAAGACTCTCTAACATTTAATAATTTCATATCTTGGTATTTTATTCAAACAGCAAGCAAAACAAAATAAAATAAAATGACGCTCCAAGCAAAACACATATCATGTGATGAATAAAAATACAGCTCCAAGTAAAGTTACCGATGAACGAAGACGAAAGAGGGGATGCCTTCCGGGGCATACCTAAGCTTAGGCTCTTGGTTTTACTTTAATATTACCTTGGGGTGCCTTGGGCATCCCCAAGCTTATGCTGTTCCCACTCATTATTCCATAGTACATCGAATCTTTACCCAATACTTGAAAACTTCACAACACAAAACTTAACAGAAGACTCGTAAGCTTCGTTAGTATAAGAAAATAGATAACCACTTAGGTACTGTTGTGAACTCATTCTAAATTCATATTGATGTAATATATACTGTATTCCAACTTATCTATGGTTCATACCATCCGATACTACTCATAGATTCATCAAAATAAGCAAACAACACACGAAAAACAGAATCTATAAAAAATAGAACAGTCTGTAGTAATCTGTAGGTTTCGAATACTTCCGGAACCCCAAAAATTCTAAAATAAATTTCTGTACGTGAGGAATTTGTCTATTAATCATCTGCAAAAAGAATCAACTTAATCGCACTCTCCAGTAAAAAATGGCAGCTAATCTCATGAGTGCTAAAGTTTCTGTTTTTTACAGCAAGATCACAAAGACTTCACCCAAGTCTTCCCAAAGGTTCTACTTGGCACAAACACTAATTAAAACATAAAACCACATCTAAACAGAGGCTAGATGAATTATTTATTACTAAACAGGAGCAAAAAACAAGGAACAAAAATAAAATTGGGTTGCCTCCCAACAAGCGCTATCGTTTAACGCCCCTAGCTAGGCACGATGATTTCAATGATGCTCACATAAAAGATAAGAATTGTAACATAAAGAGAGCATCATGAAGAATATGACTAGCATATTTAAGTCTAACCCACTTCCTATGCATAGGGATTTTGTGAGCAAACAACTTGTGGGAACCATAATCAACTAGCATAGGAGGGCAAAACAAGCATAACTTCAAAACTTTAAGCACATAGAGAGGAAACTTGATATTATTGCAATTCCTACAAGCATATGTTCCTCCCTCATAGTAATTTTCAGTAGAATTATGAATGAATTCAACAATATAATCAGGATCTAAAGCATTCTTTCATGATCTACAAGCATAGAAAATTTACTACTCCACATAAGCAAGATTCTTCTCATTCGGAATAGTGGGAGTATCATAAGAAACTCGAATACTATAAATTGTTTCCACATTAAAAGAGTAAGGTTCAGAAAAAGGATAATCATAATCATGACAAGTTTTAATATAATCATCACTACTTTTTATAGCATACGTGTCATCACAATAATCATCATAAGTAGCAACTTTGTTCTCATCATAATCAATTGAAACCTCTTCCAAGATAGTGGAATCATTACTAAATAAAGTCATGACCTCTCCAAATCTACTTTCATAATTGTCAAAATAAGATTCAATATCCTACAAAATAGTGGGATCATTACTTCCTAAAGTTGACACTCTTCCAAACCCACTTTCATCAATATAACCATCATAAATAGGAGGCATGCTATCATCATAATAAATTTGCTCATCAAAACTTGGGAGACTGAAAATATCATCTTCATCAAATGTAGCATCCCCAAGCTTGGGACAAACATTAATTGCAGCAAATACATTCTCAAAGATGTCATTCTCATCAAACATAGCATCCCCAAGCTTGAGCCTTTTCATATCATAAGCATAATCACTCTCATCATTAATAGTATGGATATCACCAATAGTATAGCAATTATCATCATCACAATGAGTAATAGGGGCAACATCACTTGGGAGGGATACCTTTTCACCTTTACTTCTCCGTCTTTTCTTTTTCTTCTTCACATTATGTGTGGGTTCAATCCTCCTTTTGGAGCTCCTTATTGATGAGATTGGTTGAATAGAAGGCTCCTCCTCGTTACCTAATTCATCATAAGAAATAATAGGAGGATATTGGGAAGCCTCTTCCCTTTCATTAGTATTCTCTTCATCCTCTATTTGTTTTCTTTTCTTTATGTAATTGGCAATATAAGTATTTTCAATGCAATTCACCGCACAATACATAAAAATTTCTTCTAGATCAACATCGAGGAATTTCTCAAGGCTATATTCTGGAATATGCTTAGTTATACGTTTCATTTCTTCATAACCCAAAACCAAACTAAGTTCATTATGATGTGCAAGGGAAATCAAATCATCACAATTTTTGGACATGATATGATCATGGAACAATTTGCATCGGAGATTTAGATGACCATGTTCATTACAAAGTTCACAAGTATGGTGAAGAAATTTTAAATTTTCAGCACAAACATCTAGCCTTTCTTGCAACCATTTAGTTTCCAAATACTTATGCCTCTTGCAAAATCTATTTTCCCTAATTGGTGTGTACTTGCAGGCTCTATATATTCCACAAAAGTTGACTTGCTTATAAGAGACATTTTCATCATGACTAGTGCAATCATCATTAGTACTATGGATATTCAAGAAGTTCATACTAACAACATTGCAATCATGCTCATCATTCAAAGATTTAGTGCCAAACATTTTATAGACTTCTTCTTCTAGCATTTGAGCACAATTTTCCTTTCCATCATTCTCACGAAAGATATTAAAAAGGATGAAGCGTATGAGGCAAACTCAACTCCATTTTTTTGTAGTTTTCTTTTATGAACTAAACTAGTGCTAAAACAAGAAACAAAAAAAGATTCGATTGCAAGATCTAAAGATATACCTTCAAGCGCTAACCTCCCTGGCAATGGTGCCAGAAAAGAGCTTGATGTCTACTACACAACCTTCTTCTTGTAGACGTTATTGGGCCTCCAAGTGCAGAGGTTTGTAGGACAGTAGCAAATTTCCCTCAAGTGGATGACCTAAGGTTTATCAATCCGTGGGAGGCGTAGGATGAAGATGGTATCTCTCAAGCAACCCTGCAACCAAATAACAAAGAGTCTCTTGTGTCCCCAACACACCCAATACAATGGTAAATTGTATAGATGCACTAGTTCAGTGAATAGGGTGATACAAGTGCAATATGGATGGTAGATAAAGGTTTTTGTAATCGGAAAATATAAAAACAGCAAGGTAACTAATGATAAAAGTGAGCGAAAATGGTATTGCAATGCATGGAAACAAGGCCTAGGGTTCATACTTTCACTAGTGCAAGTTCTCTCAACAATAATAACATAATTGGATCATATAACTATCCCTCAACATGCAACAAAGAGTCACTCCAAAGTCCCTAATAGCGGAGAACAAACGAAGAGATTATGGTAGGGTATGAAACCACCTCAAAGTTATCCTTTCTGATCGATCTATTCAAGAGTCCATAGTAAAATAACATGAAGCTATTCTTTCCGTTCAATCTATCATAGAGTTCGTACTAGAGTAACACCTTAAGACACAAATCAACCAAAACCCTAATGTCACCTAGATACTCCAATTGTTGGGGAACATAGTAATTTCAAAAAATTTCCTACGCACACGCAAGATCATGGTGATGCATAGCAACGAGAGGGGAGAGTGTGATCTACGTACCCTTGTAGACCGACAGCGGAAGCGTTATGACAACGCGGTTGATGTAGTCGTACGTCTTGACGGCTGACCGATCAAGCACCAAAACTACGGCACCTCCGAGTTCTAGCACACGTTCAGCTCGATGACGATCCCCGGACTCCGATCCAGCAAAGTGTCGGGGAAGAGTTCCGTCAGAACGACGGCATGGTGACGATCTTGATGTTCTACCGTTGCAGCGCTTCGCCTAAGCACCGCTACAATATTATCGAGGATTATGGTGGAAGGGGGCACCGCACACGGCTAAGAGAACGATCACGAAGATCAACTTGTGTGTCTAGGGGTGCCCCTGCCCCCGTATATAAAGGAGCAAGGGGAGGAGGCCGGCCGGCCCTATAGGCGCGCCAAGGAGG
>NC_041390.1:69099344-69151186 GCF_002162155.2 Triticum dicoccoides | reverse complement strand
CGGTAACCCTCCGGTACTCCGATTTTCTCTGAAATCACCCGGAACACTTCTGGTCTCCGAATATAGCTGTCCAATATATCAATCTTTATGTCTCGACCATTTCGAGACTCCTCGTTATGTCCGTGATCACATCCGGGACTCCAAACTAACTTCGGTACATCAAAACTCATAATATAACTGTCATCGAAACCTTAAGCGTGCGGACCCTACGGGTTCGAGAACAATGTAGACATGACCAAGACATGTCTCCTGTCAATAACCAATAGAGGAACCTGGATGCTCATATTGGCTCCTACATATTCTACAAAGATCTTTATCGGTCAGACCGCATAACAACATACGTTGTTCCCTTTGTCATCGGTATGTTACTTGCCCGAGATTCGATCGTCGGTATCTCAATACCTAGTTCAATCTCGTTACCGGCAAGTCTCTTTACTCGTTTCGTAATACATCATCTCGCAACTAACTCATTAGTTGCAATGCTTGCAAGGCTTATGTGATGTGCATTACCGAGAGGGCCCAGAGATACCTCTCCGACAATCGGAGTGACAAATCCTAATCTCGAAATACGCCAACCCAACATTTACCTTTGGAGACACCTGTAGAGCTCCTTTATAATCACCCAGTTACGCTGTGACGTTTGGTAGCACACAAAGTGTTCCTCCGGCAAACGGGAGTTGCATAATCTCATAGTCATAGGAACATGTATAAGTCATGAAGAAAGCAATAGCAACATACTAAACGATCGGGTGCTAAGCTAATGGAATGGGTCATGTCAATCACATCATTCTCCTAATAATGTGATCCTGTTAATCAAATGACAACACATGTCTATGGTTAGGAAACATAACCATCTTTGATTAATGAGCTAGTTAAGTAGAGGCATACTAGTGACGTTTAGTTTGTCTATGTATTCACACAAGTATTATGTTTCCGGATAATACAATTCTAGCATGAATAATAAACATTTATCATGATATAAGGAAATAAAATAATAACATTATTATTGCCTCTAGGGCATATTTCCTTCACCAATGTCACCTCAAGTATCCATGGGTATGATTATGCGATATGCATCACACAATCTCAGATTCATCTATTCAACCAACACAAAGAACTTCAAAGAGTGCCCCAAAGTTTCTACCGGAGAGTCAAGACGAAAACGTGTGCCAACCCCTATGCATAAGTTCACGAGGTCACGAAACTCGCAAGTTGATCACCAAAACATACATCAAGTGGATCACGTGATATCCCATTGTCACCACAGATAAGCACATGCAAGACATACATAAGTGTTCTCAAATCCTTAAAGACTCAATCCGATAAGATAACTTCAAAGGGAAAACTCAATTCATCACAAGAGAGTAGAGGGGGAGAAACATCATAAGATTCAACTATAATAGCAAAGCTCATGATACATCAAGACCGTACCACCTCAAAAACACGAGAGAGAGAGAGAGAGATTAAACACATAGCTACTGGTACATACCCTCAGCCCCGAGGGTGAACTACTCCCTCCTCGTCATGGAGAGCGCCGAGATGATGAAGGTGGCCACCGGAGAGGGATTCCTCCCTCCGGCAGGGTGCCGGAACGGGTCTAGATTGGTTTTCGGTGGCTACGGAGGCTTCTGGCGGCGGAACTCCCGATCTATTGTGATCCCCGATGTTTTAGGGTATATGGACATATATAGGCGAAAGAAGTCGGTCAGGGAAGCCACGAGGGGCCCACGAGGCTCTTCTGGCCCACCTCCGGTACTCCGTGGGCTTCTTCTGGTCCAAAAATGATCTCCGTGAAGTTTCAGGTCAATTGGACTCCGTTTAATTTTCCTTTTCTGCGATACTTAAAAACAAGGAAAAAAAACAAAAACTGGCAGTGGGCTCTAGGTTAATAGGTTAGTCCCAAAAATCATATAAAATAGCATAGTAATGCATAGGTTGATAATATAATAGCATGGAAAAAAAATTATAGATACGTTGGAGACGTATCAATGAATATTTCCTTCACATGTAAGAATCCTTCTGAAATATGAGGTAATTCTTATTGATGTACATGAACATTTATTTTTACATACAAGAACATTTATGAAAATGCATGTGAACATTTCTTTTCACATACATGAACATTTAAAAAGACTGCTAGATATTTTAATAAGTACATGAAAAATTGTTTTCGTGGACATGGACATACTTTACATTGCCTTAAAATTTAATTATTTTTTGAAACGATTATATAAAATTTGTGAGACAGATGTATTTTTGAGATTTATAAAAAAGGAAAAACAATTCATACTTGTAATTGTTTTTGAGGGAATTCGTACTTGTAAATGAGTTGCACCCAGAGCTGGTCATATGGGTCGTGGCTCTCGGACCGGCCCATGGGCAAGCTTTTTTTTTTTGCGGGGTATGGGCAAGCTTTTTCGACTCGGCTCGCTGCAGAACAGGCCGGCCCGACATCTTCCTCCGCTTCCTCCGCTGAAAAAGAGACGAAATGCGATGCGAGCGGGGGGTTTACACTCTTCTCCGATCCGAATCAAAGGAGAGAAGCACTCTCCTCCACCGCGGACGGAGGTGGAGCAGGGGCGGAGATACCCTCCTCTCCTCCCCTACGGCCTCCATTCTCCATCGCCGGTGTTCCTATCTCCCGGTCGTGCTCAAGGTACTGCCGTTTTCAGCTTCCCCTGATCCCTCCCCTGTTCGTTGGTTCCCCGATTCGACATGTACACTGCTTTTTTTTCAATTCGCTTTCTTGACAGGGAAAACCCGACTGGTAGTATCATCCATAAATAAAGTTAGTTAATGTTGTCAAACCATCCTCCTGGGTAGTATAGAAAGTAAGCATTTTGGAACTAGGTAGGAGTACTAACCAGGGTTGCAGCAGATAGTACTATTTCCAGTTGAACATATATTAGATATTTAGATTGGCGTTATCTATTAATAATTGCACCCTGTGAACTCATCGGCTGTGGCAAAATGATTTTCCCTACTTTCTTTCTTGCCCAAGCAAGAGCTACAAGTTATAATTTGCATGCTCTGGTTTTCATATTATTAATCAGGTGCCTCCAAGCAAGTTGGTTCAAATTCAGCACGTGGTCTTCTTGCGGAATTGCTTGCGTCGATCCTAGCTCGTTTCTTTGCAGTATTATCTTAGTTAGTTCTCTGCTACTTATGGTGCTAGTTTAATTTAATGATGTGACATGTAGCGTCATTTTTCCTTTTTAACAGTCTAGAGACAGATAAGGTGCTATGTACTGAAGAACACATAAGTTTTGGACGGATACAGAAAATGCTCAAACTTCATCAGCACTGTATATTCTTCGTAATGAGTGTCTATTGCCAGTGTGATCTTCGTCGTGACATGCATTGTTCTGATACTAGTGCTTGGGGCACCACCCTGTGGCGCCGCTTGAGAGGAAGCTGTGTGCATGTTTTCATTAAAAAAATACATAGAGTCCTCGCCTCCGTCTAAAAAAAATTCTCACCTTCATCTAAAAAAGAAGTAAAAAATAAAAATTTACCAAACCAGCCTATCAGCGAGTGCCACTTTGCATAACCTGCATTTAAAAAATACCAGAGGTCCCCATCTCCATCTAAAAAAGAATACATTTAAGAATAATCCACAGCTTCATCTAAAAAATTCTGCAAAAGATTTCCCACCGCGGCCAACCAGTTTGCGCCACATGGCATAGCTGGTTGGCCGCCCTTCACGCGTAGCTTAATGGTTTTAATATCATATGTTTGAGTCCAGCTCTTCGCTTGTTTTCTGAACCTTGATATATATTAGCTGATTTCTACAGCTGAATTTGTTCAATGGAGGACCTACCGGAGGCTCTGGTGACAGAGATTCTCAAGAGGATCACCAGCACAAGTGATCTGAATTCTCTTTCCCCTGTGTCAAAGCAGCTCTACAAGATAGAGGGGAATCAAAGGGGTTCTATCCGTGTTGGTTCTGGTCTTTGCACTGCTACAGAAGCACTGACATCACTGTGCGCCAGGTTCACAAATTTGCAGAAATTGGAAATCGATTACTCTGGTTGGATACCTGAACATGGAAATCAGTTGGACAACACAGGCCTTTCTGTGATTTCATCTCACTGTTCCTCGCTAACTGACCTCACCTTAAGCTTCTGCTCACACATCGAAGACTCTGGGCTTGGCTGTTTAGCGCACTGCAAGAAATTGGTGTCTCTCAGGCTGAACTCCACACCAAAAATAATATCAATTGGGCTTTTCTTGGTTGCAGTTGGTTGCACAAGTCTATCTGCCCTCCACCTTATTGATTGCGAGAAAATCGACAGTGTAGAGTGGCTCGAATACCTTGGTAGGGATGGATCGTTGCAAGATCTTGTAGTGAAGAATTGCAAAGGACTCAATCATCATGACTTCCTAAAGTTTGGTTCAGGATGGATGAAGCTCCAGAAGTTTGAGTTTGAGAGGAAAAGAGGAATGGATGATCGTCTTTTAGGTGATATGGTCTATGACTCCTCATACGATGCTCACAACATGGATATATATGATTTCTGCTGTGAGAGTTTGAAGGATTTGAGGTTGGCGCATATTAAAACTTGGCCAGAAGTAGGACTTCGTGTTGTTCTAGGGAAGTGTAAAGCATTGGAGAAGCTTTGCCTTGAGTATGTTCATGTCCTAAATGACAATGACATGATTGCATTATCTCGGAGCTGCAGCAACCTTAAAAGCATCTTACTTTGGCTCAACCTGCAGCGCTACTCTAGTGATGTCAGCTATTGTGAAACCAGGACGTCATTTATTGATAACAGCCTTTATGCTATAGCCCTCAACTGTCCTATGCTTCAGACCGTAGACCTCAGATTTACACGGTGTTCCCGTGACTGGCCATCAGAAATAGGATTCACACAGAAGGGTTTTCTGACACTCATTCAGTCCTGCCCAATTCGTGTTCTCGTGCTAAACAACGCCAACTTCTTTGATGACGAGGGGATGAAGGCCGTCTCATCCTCACCACATCTGGAAACACTCGAGCTTATATTGTGTCATGCGGTAACTGATGCTGGGATGTGCTTCATTGCGCACACCCCATGCTTGAGTAATCTCATACTTCGGGCGTGTCATAACGTTACTGATGTTGGAATGGCTGAACTGGGACGTGCACATAAGTTAGAGTCTTTGGTCATTGAGTATTGCAGTGAGATCTCTCTGCAAGCTGCGCAAGGTGTAATCAAGTCAGTTCACTACTCCAGCAAGTTTTCAGATGCCCTGAAGAAGAAACTTGGATTTTTGGGCCAGTGTTGATGAAGTGGTCGCCAAAATTTTCAGTATAAAATTGCTAGTGAAGTCATTAAGTTTTTGACTGTGCACCATTGGACAAGGCAGTGCATCATCCGACCCAGACTCTCTTCTCTGAACTTTTTGTTACCTTCTACCTCTACTGCAATGATTTTTCTTTATGACAGTCTAATGATGAATTCTGGACAGCAACTGCAACCGTAATTCTGGTTGTTTAATTTCTACTCTCTGTAGCCGTTTCAAAACCGGCATAAGTAGGCCCCAAGAGTCCCTGTTTACTGTGGAGGCACTATATGTCCGTTTGGTGTTATTTAAGCAAATGTCACGAAACCTTTTTTTTATCGCAGAGGTGATTTTGAAGACATATGTCTGCCTGATATGTTCGTGTGGCAATTTTGGTATGGATCAATTTAGTAATAATAGGCCAAGTTTCGATGGACATGTACAAAGGCGGCATGCTTGTTTTGTTGATATCAACTCTATTGGAGGATGTCTTTCATATCTTCTCAAAAGAATACTGAAAGTCACTAGTCAATCATGAACGACTGAAACTTAAGCGACTACTGAAGGCATATAACATACTCCATTCCTAAAACTAAGGCATATTTTTGTTTAGTTAAGACATGTATTTGACCAATAATTACTCTATAAAGACAAAGTTATATGACATGAAATTTGTGTCACTAGATTCGTATTTAAAAATACTTTGTTATCACATAATTCAAATATTAAAAGAGTAATCGTTGGTCAAATTGTTGTCTTAGCGAAACGAAATACTTCTTATTCATCAGAATGGATGGAGCTAATTACAGGTAGTCACATCATGTCTTTTGCTCTGGACATCCATCACTCAGCAACATTTTGTTATGTGCTAATTACAGTAGCTGGCTATGTACTTTGTGTGGTACTTTATACTACTTGAGGTAACATGAAACATGGGCCTTCCCCTTGTTAAAAAAAGTGAGATTTTTTTATTTTTAACATTAGCTCCTGCTGCAGGCCCTGATCACGGAATATTTACCAAAATTTTAAATAGCCGGCTATAGCGGGGCTATAGTTGTTTGAACAGGTGCCGCTATATGGCATAGCCCTCTAAACTTACGAAATAGCCGGTTATGGCGGTCTATAGCCTCGCTATAGCTGATTTGGAGGGCCGCCCCTATTTGGCATAGCCTGCTATTTGAAACATTGATATTTGCATAGTTTGCTTTTGTTTGTAATTAGCTGAGAGTGTTTAGCTATTATGTTGGCTTGACTGAGGAGCTTGTCCGGAAAAAACCGAATATAAAAGAAATTTAGGTGTGTTTGGTTTGCCCACATCTACCGCAACCAGCTCCGCGAGATGCAAAACTGGGGTGTTTGGTCGGTCATTTCAGTGATCAAGATCTCTGCACGGGCACATTGTGGCATACAGTTGCACATGCGTCATGCATGGAGAAGCGCGGGAGACATTATGTCCTCGCAATAATTCCTCTCTCACCCCCTCTACAACTCCACTTTCTCCCCCTAACTATTTTCACTACCTGCTGGTTGCAATGATGGATCCTCCACTCGGAGTTCCTCTTCCCCCCCGACCTGACATCATGGAGATGGACCTACTCAATCGTGAGTTGGACGTGCTTCGGGGAAGCTCACCGGTCTCTGTGGTGTGTTCAAGCCTCGCCCTTGGCACCCCTCCCTAGATTGGCCATCACCGATTTTAATACGACAACGGGGTTGAGCACACCAACGCCACCGACAGTAGCAACTTTGGTGAGGACGTCGAGGGCGAAGACATCTACAGTGTTGGAAATGGGAGTGTATCCTTGATGCAATTATGTGAAGATGATATTTCCCATTGTATTCATAAGTTATTTATATTGCCATGACCATCATCAATTATATGTATCGCCAAATATGTGATTTGGTTGTGAAATATAAGGTATGATGTTGTTCTAATGGTCCCTAGTCTACAAGGTCATGGAGACACACATATCGTTGTATTGTGCACAACTTGACTGATGATTGTGTTCCACAAGTCATTGGCATGGTGATGCGAATCCGACAATATTGACTCGGGTGAGTTGAGCAAACCCACTTTCTGACTCAACAAGCTTAATTATGTCATTTGTTAGTCTCAAACAATGTATATGCAGTGTCCTTAGACTCGAGGTCCTTGACCTGAGCTGTGTGTCGACTTACTTGGGTTTATCAGATGCTACTATGTAACCGAGTAATTACAATGATAGATTTGGGGTTAGTCGAAAGCAAGCTGTGTGGCATAGTTGACCGAGATGAAAATTTCCCCTCCACTCGGAGCGACATTCTTTGGGCCATCTCAAGTGACCAGATTCAGAAAGTATGGCCATGCGGCGCGAGCTAAGTGTTAACTCAGTTTCTAGAATTTGGATCACATGATGGAGAAAAGATGTCGAGCTACCAACAAGGACAAGGATGACAAGCACTCACATTAAGCTTGACAATGTATATCGTGAGGTAAACGGAATGGGATACATGACACATCGTGAACTACCTTGAGTACAGAAACTAAGGCCTAAAAAAGCACGCGCAAACTTCATATGAGAAGAGTCAACAAAATGCTCCTTTAGAATCTCAGTTCAGTTTATTTCTCTGTCTTATCTATAAGCATGGTGTTGCTTGCGCCGTTACTCTCAACAGCTGCAGAAATTACCGCAATCATGAGCAAAATAATTTGATAGTGCAACTAGATTATGCATAGAAAAAAATAAAAATAATGTTCTCGCATGCATATAGTTTCTGTTTTTTGTAAAGAAAAAGGCCATAAGTCGTTGCTTCATAGAGATGAGAAAGTACTCTTCTCTTCTTAAAATCTCGTTTGCTCCTTCCCTATTCCACTCCTTATTTGTTTGCAGCCTCTCCTCACTTTTTCTTTCCGTCAGTCCCTGACTCCATTGCAGTTCCGTTCGTCCCATCTCGGTTTTCCCTTTCTCGTGTTGGCATGGTGATTGTGACTTTCTTTTTTGCAAAAATGATCAAATCTATTATAAAAAATCATCAGAACGAGCCGCGGTCGCTGCTCCTCTACTGAAGCTGGCTTGACCTTGTAATGACAGCCGAAAAGTTCTCGTGCATGTGCCCCTAAAGACCAACGTCCTGAAGCCGCAGTCGTCGCCGTTGAACCCTTATATGAATTTGAAGGACCCGACACCAAATCTCGCCACATGACGAGAAACTCGAACCTCACTGTCCCAAGGAGGCGGCAAAAATCTACGTTGGAGCTCTGTCGACTACGTCCAACGTGTCCAACTCAGGCAGGATCAAAGTCCGGAAGACAAACTCGAAGAAGCGCCAGCATCCTCCCGAGCGTCGCACCTATATGCAGACTAAAAAATCGAACCAAAACTATTAACCGAGCGAAGGCACCGGGATTCCCCTCTCCACCATCGGCCGCCAGAGCAACATGCAGAGATGAGGCGAATCCATGGGCTCACCAATGAAGTCTGCATGATGATTGCCACTTGTATCAAAGAGGTAGAGAAACTGAGATAGTAGATGGAGGAAGAAGAATAAGATTGATAAGAAACTGAGATAGTAGATGGAGGAAGAAGAATAAGATTGTTAAGGAACTAAGATAGTAGATGAAGGAAGAAGAATAAGATTGATCTAACAGTAAACAAACTAAATAGACAACACTGTCTAATGTGTGTCTCAATATTATATAAATTAGACATGATTCATATTAAACCATTAAAATATATATGGCCTGTGTTGTAACGCACGGGCAACTAACTACTACCTCAATTCCTAAATATAAGATGTTGAGACAGTTTAATTTAGGAACGGAGGTAGCAGTAGATATTTCCTTCACATGTAAGAATCCTTTCAAAATATGAGGTAATTCTTATTGATGTACATGAAAATTTATTTTTACATACAGTATCATTTATGAAAATACATGTCCACTTTTTCATAAACGCAAACATTTGTTTTGATACATGTGAACATTTTTCATCACACATGAACATTTCTTATTGCATACAGGAACATTTTAAAAAGTTGCTAGACATTTTAATAAGTACATGAAAATCTGTTTTCGTGGGCATGGACATTCTTTAAATGCATTAAAAATTTAATTATTTTTTCAAACGGTTAGATAAAATTTGCGAGATAAGTGTATGCTTGAGATTTATAAAAAGGAAAAACAATTCGTACTTGTAAATGAGTCGCACCCAGAGCTGGCCATATGGGCCGTGCCTCTCGGACCGGCCTGTGGGCAAAGCTTTTTCGACTCGGCCCGCTGCAGCTCGCAATAGGCCGGCCCCACATTTTCCTTCCTCTTCCTCCGCTCTGGGTAGGAAATGCGATGTGAGCGAGAGTAGGGTTTACACTCTCCTCCGATCCCGAATCAAAGAAGGAGAGAAGCAATTTCCTCCGGTGCGGACCGAGGCCGAGCGGCGGCGGAGATACCCTCCTCTCCCACGGTCGCTACTGTTGCTATCTCCCGGCCGTGCTCAAGGTACCGCCATTTTTAAGCTTCACCCGACCCCTCCCCTGTTCGTTGGTTCCCCCATTCGACATGTACACGCTCTCTTTTAGATTCGCTTTCTTGATATTGATAGGGGAAACTCGACCGGTAGTAGCATCCATAATAAAGTTAGTTAATGTTGCAAATCCATTCTCCTAGGTACAGTGGCGGAGCTTGAGGCAAATTGTTGGGCGGGCTGATCGGACAAATAGAATTAAGTAGCCTGTGGGCTGATGTTTCAAGGCCTAGGAGTAAATGAATTAGTGTACAAATGTCAAAATGTTGGGCGGGCCACGGCCCATTCGGCCTTGCCGAAGCTCCGCCAGTGCCTAGGTAGGAGTAGAAAATAAGCTTTTTGCAACTGAGTACTAGCCTAGGGTTGCAGCAAATACTAGTATTTCTAGTTGAACAGATTATCTGTTAATAATAACTGCACCCTGTGAACTCATCGGCTGTGGCAAAATGATCTCCCTACTTTCTTTCTTGCCCAAACAAGAGCTAAAAGTACTAATCTGCATGCTCTGGTTTTAATGTTATTAATTAAATTAGGTGCCTCCACTCCAAATAAGTTGGTTCAGATTCAGCACGTGGTCTTCTTGCAGAATTGCTTGCGTCGATCCTAGCTCGTTTCTTTGTATTCTCTTATAGCTAGTTCATTATCCAGGCTCTGCTACTTATGGTGCTAGTTTAATTTAATGATGTGGCATGTAGTGTCATTTCTTCTTTCTAACAATCTAGAGACAGATAAGGTGCTAGCTAGCTACTACTTTAATTAATCTCCATGGTTACGAAGAACACACAAGAGAAAATGCTCAAAGTTCATCAGTATATTCTTCGTAATGAGTGTCGCCCTTGTCATCTCCATCTTCACATGCATTATTCTGATATATCATAAGTTTGAGTCCAGCTCTTTCTTGTTTTCTGAACCTTGATATATATTACCTGATTGCTACAGCTGAATTTGCTCAATGGAGGACCTACCAGAGGCTCTGGTGACAGAGATTCTCAAGAGGATCACCAGCACAAGTGATCTGAATTCTCTTTCCCTTGTGTCAAAACAGCTCTACAAGATAGAGGGGAATCAGAGGGGTGCTATCCATGTTGGTTCCGGTCTTTGCACTGCTACGAAAGCACTGACATCATTGTGCGCCCGGTTCCCAAATTTGCAGAAAGTGGAAATCGATTACTCTGGTTGGATACGTGGACATGGAAAGCAGTTGGACAAAAAAGGCCTTTCTGTGTTTTCATCTCACTGTTCCTCGCTGACTGACCTCACCTTAAGCTTCTGTTCATGCATTGATGACTCTGGGCTTGGTTGTTTAGCTTATTGCAAGACATTGGTGTCTCTCAGGCTGAACTCCACACCAAAAATAACATCATATGGGCTTCTCTCGGTTGCAGTTGGTTGTACAAGTCTATCTGCTCTCCACCTTATTGATTGCGAGAAAATCGACAGTGTAGAGTGGTTGGAATACCTTGGTAGGGATGGATCGTTGGAAGAGCTTGTAGTGAAGAATTGCAAAGGTATCAATCATCATGACTTCCTAAAGTTTGGTTCAGGATGGATGAAGCTCCAGAAGTTCGAGTTTGAGAGGAAAAGAGGAATATATGATTGTGTTCCAGGTGATGTGGTTTATGACTCCTCGTACGATGCTCACAGCATGGATATATATGATTTCTGCTGTGAGAGTTTGAAGGATTTAAGATTGGCGCATATTAAAACTTGGCCAGAAGTAGGGCTTCGTGTTGTCCTAGGGAAGTGTAAAGCATTGGAGAAGCTTTGCCTTGAGTATGTTCATGCCCTAAATGACGATGACATGATTGCATTATCTCGGAGCTGCAGCAACCTTAAAAGCATCTCACTTTGGCTCGACCCGCAGAGGTACTCTAGTGATATCAGCTATTGTGAAACCAGGACATCATTTACTGATAACAGCCTTTACGCTCTAGCCCTCAACTGTCCAATGCTTCAGATCGTAGACCTCAGCTTTACAGGATGTGCTGCTGACTGGCCATCAGAAATAGGATTCACACAACAGGGTTTTCTGGTGCTCATTCAGTCCTGCCCTATTCGTGTTCTCGTGCTAAATACTGCCAACTTCTTTGATGACGAGGGGATGAAGGTCCTGTCATCCTCACCATACCTGGAGACACTCGAGCTTATATTGTGTGAAGTGGTAACTGATGCTGGGATGCGCTTCATTGGACAGACCCCACGCTTGAGTAATCTCACACTTCGGTTGTGTCATGAGGTGACTGATGTCGGAGTGGCTGAACTGGGACATGCACATAAGTTAGAGTCTTTGATTATCGATTGTTGTAGTAAGGTCTCTCTGCAAGGGGCGGGGGGTGTTGCCAAGTCGGTTCACTACTCCAGCAACTTCTCAGATGCCCTGATGAAGGCAATTTGTCTCGGCGCCTAGTGATGAAGTGGTCTCCAAAATTTTCAGTATGAATTTGCGGCTGAAGCCATTAAGTTGTTTAGTGTGCATCATTGGACAAGGCTGTGCGTTATCCAACCTAGATCCACTTGTCTGGACTTTCTATTGCCTTTTCTACCTTTACTGCTATGATTTTTTCTGTATGACAGTCTAATGATGATCTTTGGACGACATCTGGTGAATGAAACTTTAATAGTAGGCACCACTAGTGTACTGTAATTCTTGTTGCATAATTTCTACTCTATAGCTGTTTTGTAATCCGCACACATCGGCCCCAAGATTCCCTGTTTTGCTGTTTGGTTTTATTGATTCTACTCTCTAAGAGATGTTGTGAACCCTTTTTACTACGCAAGGGATTTGAAGACATGTATATCTGCCTGCTACCTCCGTGTGGCAATTCTGGTATGGATCAGTGTAGTAATGGTCAATGTTTCACATGGATCTGTAGTACAAAGGCGGCATGCTTGTTTTGTTATTGATTCTATTTTGGGATGTCTTCTCGTTGCTTCGCAAAAGATAAGTTACGTGTAGTGGCTAGCACAATTTGGGTTTTTATATTCCAAGATTACAAATGGAGTGATTCATCTCATGGAAGTTGAGGTACAACTGAAACTTGAGCCGCTGAAGGCATATGACATAGTTGTGTGCTAATAACATGCCTCCAGAAATTTAGAGGGGGTCATGTTTCTGTTTACATATCAAGAGTATGATGAGTATGAAAAATCAGAATTGAGTACACCATCTGAGAAGATCGTATCTAAAAGTTGGAGAAGCCAGCGCAGAACTTTCGTTGTGATTGTCGCGCACTAAGTTGAAATCTGGTTGAAAAAACTGAACTCTAAAAAGTATTAGGGTGTGTCTAGGGCACATCTAGATGTGATTTAGTTATTGCATATCTAAGTGAGTGAATCAAGCATAAAGAGAAAAAGAAAAAAGAAAAAGAAAATATTCCCATGAATCTCAATGTAAGATCAATGAAAGTTATTACCACTGTTTTCAAATATATGTAAAATGTTTTGGTAGGCTCCTTAGGTCATACTTTGAGAATAACGATATTTATCCTACGATGAAAGAGTGTACGCCTATATTTCTTTCATTTTATTTCTTTCAATTGTTTTTACTCATGGCGCCATCGATATGTCTTCCTGCCTCCACGGGAGGTTGCAACTTAAATTATTTTCCACGGCGGCAATAGACGAGAAAGAGCAACTAGGCCCTCGACAACATGTACCTATCGAGTACTCATCTCCCTTTGCTCAAAGAGGGTTTTAGCACGGGACTCAGTTGATTGGCCGACACCTTCAAGATTGTTCTTATCTCCCCACGTGCTGAATGTACTGGCTTTCCCTTGGTTCCGCCGACAAAACAACCCAAACCTCGGTTCGATTTTTCCAATTGGTTGTTTGTCGATTAGCGATGCAATTCTTTTGTTGTAGGATATGTTAGTTTCGTTTCTCTTTTACTTCCGCCTTCTTTTTTTATTTAGATAGCAGGATATGCCCGAGAGAGAATTTTTCCCTCCCAGGACTATGGCTCTAGATGAGCCAAATCCTCTTCTAATACCTCCTTTGGAAGTCAAGGAAGTCGTGAAAAAAAAGAGACAAAATCCATGAAGAATCTCGTCTAACATGAGCCATTTCGGGCTTTTCTAGGTGTGGTACGAGCGGCGCTACGATCACTCCGGGCGTACCGTGCGCCGTCGGATGCTCTAGACTCCTTATGTAAATTGGTCGCCGTTTCTTCGTACAAAATCTGATTTAACGTTCTTGGGCTTGTTGGAAATGCGTGAATGACGCCGAGGCATCTTTGGTACTAGATATTGATTTTCAACACTTTGGAAAAAAGCCATTTTTGACACTCCAAAATGCGTAAGTCTGGTGCGTGGATGTCCTCCGTATTGAAACCATCTTTCGTATTTTTATCGTGTTTGGTCCTAGGTTGCTTCAAAATACCTGTAGACACAACAAAACAAAGAAAACTAAATGAAAACACTAACTATGCAATGCACACAATGAAAAGAGTGAAAACCGGAAATCATGCATAATGGACTTGCATTTGGTTCAATGGGACATGATATATAAAGATAATATGCAACAAATGAGCTCTAAAAATGCGTATAAAATAGAGCCATCAGCTTGTTATCTTTCCAACAAACTTGGTTTCATCTGAATTGGATTTCATTTGCAGAAGTTATGCTTGTTATGACGTCGAATGTTTCAACTGTCTTCTCCAGGAGCAGTAGTACCGGCCTCGTTAGCGGTAGTAGTGCCTCCCTCCTGCAGCGGTACTACCGATTGAAGAACCGCTCGCACTACCATCGAAAGAGCCGCTCGGGCTATATATAACGGTTATGCAGTGGTAATGGCCCGATACTACTGGTGCCGCTGGGCGGTAGTATCGCCCATGTACCTTTGCATGATTTTTTCCTAATGGCTAACTGAATCCCAAGTAGCGGTAGTACTTCCCCTGCATGTTTCTGCACATAACGGTTTGAGTTTCTGGGGGGCCTATTTAAGGGGGTTTCTTCCCAAATGGTTACCCAAGCTTTTAGAAAATTCTATCTCCTCCATTGTTGATCTTCTTTGGGTTCTCCATCTCTCAATCCCTCCAATACTTCTTGCTCCTTCTCAAGTGAAAAGAAAGAGAGGAGATCTAGATCTACATCTCCACCAATCAATCTCTCCTCTTAGTGAGGAGAAGCTATTGGATCTAGATCGTGGGATTCATTTGTTAATTTCCTCATTTTCCTTACTCCCTTGTAACTCCATATTATTAGTTGCTTTGGTGGGATTTGGGATTGAACGACTTGACCACTTTGTGTGTTGGCCATCACAAGTTCGTACACCACTTATTTTCCCTGATTCTTTAAGGCGATGATGGCGACTCCCATGGCGATTCTAGGGTTTTACCCTAGGATCTCCTACCGACGACCCCAATGGATGGCCTCCTCCATTGGGACTTCTCCCCCGACCTTAGGGTCGAGGCACAGGTGCGTGCACGCTTCGGATCTACGGTTCATTTCGTCCCCAACACTAACTCCAAGGAGTTCTTCCTTGAGGTTTCCTTATCCTCGACTTCTTTTCCCCTCTCGGAGGATTCTGTTGGTTTGGCTCTCCAATCATGTATTGGAGGGATCAGTGAAGGGTTCAAAGTTACTCGTTTGGGTGATCGTCATTTTTGGTTCTCGGTGGCATCTAATCGTGTGGGGCACTTTATTTTTGGCCTACGAGACCGTATCTGGCCGGACTTCATTTGCCATTTTCATCTTCATCGAGGTGTGATCTCTCACCCCCCGGTTGGTTCTTGGCATGCGGACACCGAGCTTAATGGATTGGCTTCATCACCTAGTCTGGCTATCAAGTCTAAGTGGATTTCATCAAAGTGCAATGATGCTATTGAACCTGCCTCAATCTTCGTATTTGAAAAATTGGGTCTGATCTCGTCGCCGACGGAGAGACATTCCGGCGAGCTTCCTTTACCGGAGATTTCTTTTGGCAGTTTTTTAGTTCCGGATTCTTAGGATAATCATAATCTTTTTCGTATTGGGGCCATATCTCTACCGATCTCATCGGGTATTCCCGCTACACCGTCGTCTTTTTGTGGAGGTTTGTTTACGTAGGGTTTATGGGAGTCTATTCCGAATGATAAACTGCTATCTATTTTGGATGGTTGGCAGGCTGGTTACGATAATGAGAGTGTTAAGCTGATGATGGAAATATCTTCCGTACCAACCAAGGATTATATATATAATCGGCTAAAACGCTGCTCCGTTTGTGATAGGCTTGGTCATTTGGCAAACAACTGCACTGATTCTTTCTGTCAAAGTTGTGGGGATGTTTCTGGGAATTGCATTTGCTTGGCATCTTTGCCAAAAATGATGTTTCATCAACGTCCGCAGTCCCCTTGTCATGAGCCATGCAGAATGGGCCCTAAGTCTAATTTTTACTCCTGTAAGGCTTGTTCCGCGACTGATCACAGGGCCACCTTTTGCCTTGGGCTTCATCGATGCCATCTCTGTCGCCATCTGGGCCATGAGGCCTGTAAGCCTAATTTGTGTAATCGTTTCCCTCATCTGGTTTGGGCACAAAAAAGGCCTCACACAACACAATCTGAGGAGATCTTACCCCAGAGTAACTCTGATTCGGCTACGGTTGGTAACTCTATGGTTGTTGGTATGGCCCGTGTAGTTCGGGATACGAGGTCACGCTGGGTTTGGGTCCGGAAATAGAAATCCCACGCTCTTTGGACGTGGCTACCTCCCATTGCTTGACGATACGACTCCTTGATCAGGGGGCAGTCAATTCCACCTGCTAAAAAACCCAATCGGGTGAGCCGACGTCTCCCTCAAGCTTACCGCCCCTGCCATCATCGCCTTCACCCAAGCAATCTCTCTGCTCCTCGCTGGCAGCTCTAATCACTCCGCCTTCTCGCGCTCCGGTAGCTGGTGATATGGCGAACTTCCCGGTGCACCCTTTTGCATTTGCTTCGGACGGATCGACGTTCGACCGGGGCCCTGCTCATCGAGTCCAGCGCCATGTCATGGTGGTGGATGATCCTTCGCTCAAGCATGATAGGTACGCCATCGATCCTCCCGTTCCTGATCATCAGAAGCAGTTCTGGCTTGCTGAAGTCTGCCGCATTATCACGGTCTATCTAGAGTATGATTTGCTTGATGATTTCATCTATCCGCTCGGCATTGGTTGTGTGGTGTTTGCGGATATGGGGAGCAGAGATGCTGCGATTAGGGAAGGGACTCACACTTTGACTGATGACTCTACTTTATCTTTAGTCCCGCATGATGAGAGTATCAATATGCGCATGCCTGCTTTTGAATATGAGGTCTGGATTATGTTTCTTGCATTCCCTATGGATTATCAGACTAAACATTATACCCATAAGGTTGTTTCTAACTTTGGTAAACTGCTAGTCTGGCCGTGTCCGGGTCAAAACAAAGTCCGCATTTTGGTTAAGTGTCACATTAAGGATGTTGCTGAAGTCCCGCACAGTCTCTTGGTCACTAGAGTTGGTTTGTTGTCAGGTCTTGGTCGCTCTTGGTCTGTCCCCGTGTATGTGCTCAATGGAAGAAACACCATCCCAGGTCTGGTTGGCACTGAGGAAGCTCCTCCTCTTCTTAATGACTCACCGCATTGGTATGAACTCCCATGCTATATTGTCATGCAGCAGACCAGAATTGATGATATGGCTGCGCAGGATGCCCTGAATGAAGCTGCCTGGAATGCGCCTGCGCCTGCTCAGGGTCAGATTCAGGAGAATGGGTGGCGTATGTGGCCAGTGATCCCCCCACCATACTCTGGTTTCAGCTTCAGAACCTTTTTTCAGTATGATGGGCCGTCTCTGATGGATGGCGTGGATCCCGTGTTGGAAATATGCCCTAGAGGCAATAATAAATTAGTTATTATTATATTTCCTTGTTCATGATAATCGTTTATTATCCATGCCATAATTGTATTGATAGGAAACTCAGATACATGTGTGGATACATAGACAACGCCATGTCCCTAGTAAGCCTCTAGTTGACTAGCTCGTTGATCAATAGATGGTTACGGTTTCCTGACCATGGACATTGGATGTCGTTGATAACGGGATCACATCATTAGGAGAATGATGTGATGGACAAGACCCAATCCTAAGCCTAGCACAAAGATCGTGTAGTTCATATGCTAAAGCTTTTCTAATGTCAAGTATCATTTCCTTAGACCATGAGATTGTGCAACTCCCGGATACCGTAGGAGTGCTTTGGGTGTGCCAAACGTCACAACGTAACTGGGTGGCTATAAAGTTACACTACAGGTATCTCCGAAAGTGTCTGTTGGGTTGGCATGAATCGAGACTGGGATTTGTCACTCCGTGTAAACGGAGAGGTATCTCTGGGCCCACTCGGTAGGACATCATCATAATGTGCACAATGTGATCAAGGAGTTGATCACGGGATGATGTGTTACAGAACGAGTAAAGAGACTTGTCGGTAACGAGATTGAACAAGGTATCAGGATACCGACGATCGAATCTCGGGCAAGTATCGTACCGCTAGACAAAGGGAATTGTATACGGGATTGATTAAGTCCTTGGCATCGTGGTTCATCCGATGAGATCATCGTGGAACATGTGGGAGCCAACATGGGTATCCAGATCCCGCTGTTGGTTATTGGCCGGAGAGTCGTCTCGGTCATGTCTACGTGTCTCCCGAACCCGTAGGGTCTACACACTTAAGGTTCGGTGACGCTAGGGTTATAGAGATATTAGTATGCGGTAACCCGAAAGTTGTTCGGAGTCCCGGATGAGATCCCGGACGTCACGAGGAGTTCCGGAATGGTCCGGAGGTAAAGAATTATATATAGGAAGTGCTATTTCGGCCATCGGGACAAGTTTCGGGGTCACCGATATTGTACCGGGACCACCGGAAGGGTCCCGGGGGTCCACCGGGTGGGGCCACCTGCCCCGGGGGGCCACATGGGCTGTAGGGGGTGCGCCTTGGCCTATATGGGCCAAGGGCACCAGCCCCAAGAGGCCCATGCGCCAAAGGGACAAGAGGAGGGGAGAGTCCTAAAAGGGGAAGGCACCTCCGAGGTGCCTTGGGGAGGATGGACTCCTCCCCCCCCTTGGCCGCACCCTTCCTTGGAGGAAGGGGCAAGGCTGCGCCCTCCCCCTCTCCCTTGGCCCTATATATAGTGGGGGAAGGGAGGGCAACCTAACCTAAGGCCTGGCGCCTCCCTCTCCCTCCCGTGACACATCTCCCTCCTCCCGCAGCGCTTAACGAAGCCCTGTTGGAATCCCGCTACTTCCACCACCACGCTGTCGTGCTGCTGGATCTCCATTAACCTCTCCCCGCTTGCTGGATCAAGAAGGAGGAGACGTCGCTGCTCCATACGTGTGTTGAACGCGGAGGTGCCGTCCGTTCGGCGCTAGGATCATCGGTGATTTGAATCACGACGAGTACGACTCCATCAACCCCGTTCTCTTGAACGCTTCCGCGCGCGATCTACAAGGGTATGTAGATCCACTCCTCCCTCGTTGCTAGATGACTCCATAGATTGATCTTGGTGACACGTAGGAAAATTTTGAATTATTGCTACGTTCCCCGATAGTGGCATCATGAGCTAGGTCTATGCGTAGATTCTATGCACGAGTAGAACATAAAGAAGTTGTGGGCGTTGATTTTGTTCAATATGCTCGCCATTACTAGTCTTATCTTGATTCGACGGTATTGTGGGATGAAGCGGCCCGGACCAACCTTACACGTATGCTTACGTGAGACCGGTTCCACCGACAAACATGCACTAGTTGCATAAGGTGGCTGGCGGGTGTCTGTCTCTCCCGCTTTAGTCGGGTCGGATTCGATGAAAAGGGTCCTTATGAAGGGTAAATAGCAATTGGCATATCACGTTGTGGTTTTGCGTAGGTAAGAAACGCTCTTGCTAGAAACCCATAGCAGCCACGTAAAACATGCAAACAACAATTAGAGGACGTCTAACTTGTTTTTGCAGGGTATGCTATGTGATGTGATATGGCCAAAAGGATGTGATGAATGATGTATGTGATGTATGGGATTGATCATGTTCTTGTAATAGGTATCACGACTTGCATGTCGATGAGTATGACAACCGGCAGGAGCCATAGGAGTTGTCTTTATTTATTTATGACCTATGTGTCAACTTAAACGTCATGTAATTACTTTACTTTATTGCCAAAGCGATAGCCATAGTAGTAGAAGTAATAGATGACGAGACAACTTCAAGAAGACATGATGATGGAGATCATGATGATGGAGATCATGGTGTCATGCCGGTGACAAGATGATCATGGAACCCCAAGATGGAGATCAAAGGAGCTATATGATATTGGCCATATCATGTCACTATTATTTGATTGCATGTGATGTTTATCATGTTTATACATCTTATTTGCTTAGAACGACGGTAGAAAATAAGATGATACCTCATTACAATTTCAAGAATGTGTTCTCCCCTAATTGTGCACCGTTGCTAAAGTTCGTCGTTTCGAAGCACCACGTGATGATCGGGTGTGATAGATCCTTACGTTCACATACAATGGGTGTAAGACAGTTTTACACATGCAAAACACTTAGGGTTAACTTGACGAGCCTAGCATGTACAGACATGGCCTCGGAACACAGAAGACCGAAAGGTCAAGCATGAGTCGTATGGTAGATACGATCAGCATGAAGATGTTCACCGATGTTGACTAGTCCGTCTCACGTGATGATCGGACACGGCCTAGTTGACTCGGATCATGTAATCACTTAGATGACTAGAGGGATGTCTATCTGAGTGGGAGTTCATAAGATGAACTAAATTATCCTGAACATAGTCAAAAGGTCTTCGCAAATTATGTCGTAGCTCGCGCTTTAGTTCTACTGTTTAGTTATGTTCCTAGAGAAAAATTAGTTGAAAGTTGATAGTAGCAATTATGCGGACTAGGTCCGTAAACTGAGGATTGTCCTCATTGCTTCATAAAAGGCTTATGTCCTTAATGCACCGCTCAGTGTGCTGAACCTCGAACGTCGTCTGTGGATGTTGCGAACATCTGACATACACATTTTGATAACTATGTGATAGTTCAGTTAAACGGTTTAGAATTGAGGCACCAACGACGTTTTGAAATGTCGCGAAACATATGAGATGTTTTGAGGGCTGAAATTGAGATTTCAGGCTCGTGCCCACGTCAAGAGGTATAAGACCTCCGACGATTTTCTTAGCCTGCAAACTAAGGGAGAAAAGCTCAATTGTTGAACTTGTGCTCAGATTGTCTGAGTACAACAATCGCTTGAATCGAGTGGGAGTTGATCTTCCAGATGAAATAGTGATGGTTCTCCGAAGTCATTACCACCAAGCTGCTAGAGCTTCGTGATGAACTATAATGTATCAGGGACATATATGATGATCCTTGAGATATTCGCGATGTTTGACACCACGAAAGTATAAATCAAGAAGGAGCATCAATTGTTGATGGTTAGTGAAACCACTAGTTTCAAGAAGGGCAAGGGCAAGAAGGGATACTTCATGAAATGGCAAATCAGCTGCTGCTCTAATGAAGAAACCCAAAGTTGAACCCAAACCCGAGACTAAGTGCTTCTGTAATAAGGGGAACAGCCACTGGAGCAGAATTACCCTAGATACTTGGTAGATTAGAAGGCTGGCAAGGTCGATAGAAGTATATTGGATATACATTGTGTTGATGTGTACTTTACTAGTACTCCTAGTAGCACCAGGGTATTAGATACCGGTTCGGTTGCTAAGTGTTAGTAACTCGAAATAAAAGCTACGGAATAAAAGGAGACTAGCTAAAGGTGAGCTGACGATATGTGTTGGAAGTGTTTCCAATGTTGATATGATCAAGCATCGCACGCTCCCTCTACCATCGAGATTGGTGTTAAACCTAAATAATGGTTATTTGGTGTTTGCGTTGAGCATAGACATGATTGGATTATGCCTATCGCAATACGGTTATTCATTTAAGGAGAATAATCGTTACTCTGTTTATTTGAATAATACCTTCAATGGTCTTACGCCTAAAATGAATGGTTTACTGAATCTCGATCGTAGTGATACACATGTTCATGCCAAAAGATATAAGATAGTAATGATAGTACCACCTACTTGTGGCACTGCCACGCAAGTCATATCGGTATAAAACGCATGAAGAAGCTCCATGTTGATGGATCTTTGGGCTCACTCGTTTTTGAAAAGTTTGAGACATGCGAACCATGTCTATTGGTGTATATGCATGAAGAAACTCTATACAGATGGACCGTTTGGACTCACTTGATTTCGAATCACTTGAGACATGCAAATCATACCACATGGGCAAGATGACTGAAAGCCTCGTTTTCAGTAAAATGGAACCAGAAAGCAACTTGTTGGAAGTAATACATTTTGATGTGTGCAATCCAATGAGTGCTGAGGCATGTAGTGGATATCGTTATGTTCTTACTTCACAGATGATTTGAGTAGATGTTGAGTATATTTACTTGATGAATCACGAGTCTGAATTATTGAAAGGTTCAAGTAATTTTAGGGTGAAGTTGAAAGATCGTCGTGACAAGAGGATAAAATATCTATGATATGATCATAGAGATGAATATATGAATTACGAGTTTGGCACAGAATTAAGACATTGTGGAAATTGTTTCACAACTAATACAGCCTAGAACACCATAGTGTGATGGTGTGTCCGAACATCATAACTGCACCCTATTGGATATGCTGCATACCATGATGTCTCTTATCGAATTACCACGATAGTTTATGGGTTAGGCATTAGAGACAACCACATTCAGTTTAAATAGGGCACCACGTAATTCCGATGAGATGACACCGTATGAACTATGGTTTAGAGAAACCTAAGCTGTCATTTCTTAAAAGTTTGGGGCTGCGACGCTTATGTGAAAAAGTTTCAGGCTGATAAGCTCGAACCCAAAGCGGATAAATGCATCTTCATAGGACACCCAAAACAGTTGGGTATACCTCCTGTCTCGGATCCGAAAGCAATAAGGGATTGTTTCTACAATCGGGTCCTTTCTCGAGGAAAAGTTTCTCTCAAAAGAATTGAGTGGGAGGATGGTGGAAACTTGATGAGGTTATTGAACCTTCACTTCAACTAGTGTGTGGCAGGGCACAGGAAGTTGTTCCTGTGGCACCTACACCAATTGAAGTGGAAGCTTATGATAGTGATCATGAAACTT
Organism: Triticum dicoccoides; assembly: GCF_002162155.2. Classification (NCBI taxonomy): domain Eukaryota; kingdom Viridiplantae; phylum Streptophyta; class Magnoliopsida; order Poales; family Poaceae; genus Triticum; species Triticum dicoccoides. The sequence continues at coordinate 69,128,274 of NC_041390.1, read as the reverse complement.
CAGATCAAGTCACTACCAAACCTTGTGGGATGATAAGGATGCGTACTACTTTAGAGTGGTACGTGATCCTGTCTTGGAAGTCATGTTGCTAGACAACAATGAACCTACGAGCTATGGAGAAGCGATGGTGGGCCCGGATTCCGATAAATGGCTCGAGGCCATAAAATCCGAGAGAGGATCCATGTATGAAAACAAAGTGTAGACTTTGACAGAACAACTCGATGGTCGTGAGGCTGTTGAGTGCAGATGGATTTTAAAAGGAAGACGGACAATGATGGTAAGTATCACCATTAAGAAAGCTCGACTTGTCGTTAAGATTTTTTCGACAAGTTCAAGGAGTTGACTATGATGAGACTTTCTCACTCGTAGTGATGCTAAGAGTCTGTTGGAATTATATTAGCGATTACTGCATTATTTATGAAATCTTGCAGATATGATGTCAAAACATTGTTTCCTCGATGATTTTCTTGAGGAAAGGTTGTATGTGATACAACCGGAAGGTTTTGTCAATCCTGAAAGATGCTAATAAGTATGCAAAGCTCCAGCAATCCTTCTAAGGACTGGAGTAAGCATCTCGGAGTTGGAATGTATTCTTTGATGAGATGATCAAAGTTTTGGGTGTATACAAAGTTTATGAGAAACTTGTATTTCCAAAGAAGTGAGTGGGAGCACTATAGAATTTCTGATAAATATATGTTGACATATTGTTGATCAGAAATGACGTAGAATTTCTCGAAAGCATATAGGGTTATTTGGAAAGTGTTTTTCAATGGAATGCCTGGATTAAAGCTACTTGAACATTGAGCATCAAGATCTATAAGGATAGATCAAAACGCTTAATGGTACTTTCAAATGAGCACATACCTTGACATGATCTTGAAGGTGTTCAAGATGGATCAGTCAAAGAAGGAGTTCTTGCCTGAGTTGTAAGGTATGAAGTTAAGACTTAAAGCTCGACCACGACTGAATAGAGAGAAAGGACGAAGGTCGTCCCCTATGCTTAAGACATAGGCTCTACAGTATGCTATGCTGTGTACCGCACCTGAAGTGTGCCTTGCCATGAGTCAGTCAAGGGGTACAAGAGTGATCCAAGAATGGATCACAGGACAGCGGTCAAAGTTATCCTTAGTAACTAGTGGACTAAGGAATTTTTTCGATTATGGAGGTGTTAAAAGAGTTCGTCGTAAAGGGTTACGCCGATGCAAGCTTTGACACTAATCCAGATTATTCTGAGTAGTAAACTGGATTCGTATAGTAGAACAGTTATTTGGAATAGCTCCAAATAGAGCGTGGTAGCTGCATCTAGGAGATGACATAGAGATTTGTAAAGCACACACGGATCTGAAAGGTTCAGACCCGTTGACTATAACCTCTCTCACAAGCATAACATGATCAAACCCAGAACTCTTTGGGTGTTAGTCACATGGGGATGTGACCTTGAGTGTTAATCACATATCGATGTGAACTGGATTATTGACTCTAGTGCAAGTGGGAGACTGTTGGAAATATGCCCTAGAGGCAATAATAAATTAGTTATTATTATATTTCCTTGTTCATGATAATCGTTTATTATCCATGCTATAATTGTATTGATAGGAAACTCAGATACATGTGTGGATACATAGACAACGCCATGTCCCTAGTAAGCCTCTAGTTGACTAGCTCATTGATCAATAGATGGTTACGGTTTCCTGACCATGGACATTGGATGTCGTTGATAACGGGATCACAACATTAGGAGAATGATGTGATGGACAAGACCCAATCCTAAGCCTGGCACAAAGATCGTGTAGTTCATATGCTAAAGCTTTTCTAATGTCAAGTATCATTTCCTTAGACCATGAGATTGTGCAACTCCCGGATACCGTAGGAGTGCTTTGGGTGTGCCAAACGTCACAACGTAACTGGGTGGCTATAAAGGTACACTACAGGTATCTCCGAAAGTGTCTGTTGGGTTGGCACGAATCGAGACTGGGATTTGTCACTCCGTGTAAACGGAGAGGTATCTCTGGGCCCACTCGGTAGGACATCATCATAATGTGCACAATGTGATCAAGGAGTTGATCACGGGATGATGTGTTATGGAACGAGTAAAGAGACTTGCCGGTAACGAGATTGAACAAGGTATCAGGATACCGACGATCGAATCTCGGGCAAGTATCGTACCGCTAGAGAAAGGGAATTGTATACGGGATTGATTAAGTCCTTGACATCGTGGTTCATCCGATGAGATCATCGTGGAACATGTGGGAGCCAACATGGGTATCCAGATCCCGCTGTTGGTTATTGGCCGGAGAGTCGTCTCGGTCATGTCTACGTGTCTCCCGAACCTGTAGGGTCTACACACTTAAGGTTCGGTGACGCTAGGGTTATAGAGATATTAGTATGCGGTAACCCGAAAGTTGTTCGGAGTCCCGGATGAGATCCCGGATGTCACGAGGAGTTCTGGAATGGTCTGAAGGTAAAGAATTATATATAGGAAGTGCTATTTCGGCCATCGGGACAAGTTTCGGGGTCACCGATATTGTACCGGGACCACCGGAAGGGTCCCGGGGGTCCACCGGGTGGGGCCACCTGCCCCCGGGGGCCACATGGGCTGTAGGGGGTGCGCCTTGGCCTATATGGGCCAAGGGCACCAGCCCCAAGAGGCCCATGCGCCAAAGGGACAAGAGGAGGGGAGAGTCCTAAAAGGGGAAGGCACCTCCGCGGTGCCTTGGGGAGGATGGGCTCCTCCCCCCCCCCTTGGCCGCACCTTTCCTTGGAGGAAGGGGCAAGGCTGCACCCTCCCCCTCTCCCTTGGCCCTATATATAGTGGGGGGAAGGGAGGGCAACCTAACCTAAGGCCTGGCGCCTCCCTCTCCCTCCCGTGACACATCTCCCTCTTCCCGCAGCGCTTAACGAAGCCCTGTTGGAATCCCGCTACTTCCACCACCACGCCGTCGTGCTGCTGGATCTCCATTAACCTCTCCCCCCTTGCTGGATCAAGAAGGAGGAGACGTCACTGCTCCATATGTGTGTTGAACGCGGAGGTGCCGTCCGTTCGGCGCTAGGATCATCGGTGATTTGAATCACGACGAGTACGACTCCATCAACCCCGTTCTCTTGAACGCTTCCGCGCGCGATCTACAAGGGTATGTAGATCCACTCCTCCCTCGTTGCTAGATGACTCCATAGATTGATCTTGGTGACACGTTGGAAAATTTTGAATTATTGCTACGTTCCCCGACATCCCGAGCATAAAATTCAGGATAACTTGTCTGATGTTTGGTCTTCTGAAGAGGAGATTGAGGATGTCGAAGCTTCAGCTGACAGTTTTGTTCTTGGGAATCCTGTTAAACGTATGGCCTTTGTCAGGGCTGGTGGAGACTTGGTTAATCTTACTGTTGCACTTGATTATGAACTGCTGCTTTGGATAGGAGGAATGCTCAAGTGCATGTACACACCTGCCCTCACCAATGTGCGGTTGGAGAATGCCATGTTCCCTCTCAATCCCTTCAAGATCAATCAGAGTCAACTGAACTCTGTCTTTGCCGCATGGATGCTTCGTGTTGCACCCGAACCGGATTTTATGTCTGTGGTCTTCTGTTCTAACTTTCAGTTGGGAGCCAGCATATTTCCCCATAACTTGCTGCATGAGGACTCATTTGTCATGGCTGATACTGCTAATGTGGAATGGGACTTCGCTGATCGATCCCCTAGGCTCAAAGCTATTACTGCACATTTTGCTTCTGAAACTGTAGGCTCTCAGTCAGTTCCTATTGCTCTGCCTGACCAAGGGAATGCCCTTCAGATGCTTGCTTCTTCGTCTCTGTTTAATGTTACTACCTCTCGCAGTGCTAAGGTGCCACTTGACACTACTGCAGTTAGAAGGAGTACCAGATCGAACAAGTATGATGGCTTCAAGGTCAACCATGTTTCTGACACCAAGCAAACCAGATCAAGGGTGAAAGCTCGTGTAGTGCCGTCTGTCAGTGCTATTTCCATGGCTGCTGCTCCTGCAGAGGTGGTTACTGGTTCTTGCCCGCCTCCTACTTCCATCGAGGAAATTCAACAGGTGGGCGACCGCTGTGGGATTGCTCCTGAAGATTTATCTGCAGAGAAGCTGCTGGATGGCGAGCAGATGACCCCAGACGGTGAAATATGATCCTTCCTTAGACATGAATAAATCTTGGAATGTGTTATCGTGGAATATCAGAGGCATAAACTCTGAAAGTAAACTTTTGGCTCTTAGGAATGCTATTGATACTAGCGGTTGTTCGGTGCTATGTATCCAGGAAACTAAGCGTGAATATTTTGATTTAGCTTTTATTAAAACCTTCTGCCCAAGTGCTTTGATAAATTTGTGTTTTCGCCCTCGTTGGGTGCCTCGGGTGGTATTATCACTATTTGGAACAATTTTGTGTTTGTGGGCACGCCGTGGCACATTGATTGTTTTGCGGTGGGTGTTTCTTTTGTTGCCACGCAATCCAGTGAGTCTTGGAATCTAGTCAATATTTATGGTCCTTGTTCTAGTCAGAGACGGGTGGACTTTACTTCTTGGTTATTTGATCTTAATATACCTGATGATGAAAACTCGTTGATCTTGGGAGACTTTAATTGCATTCGTTCCACGACGAACAGAAATAAACCAGGTGGAGACGTTGCGGATATGCTCTTGTTTAATGAAATCATACGAGCAAAATCTTTGATGGAACTCCCTATCAAAGGCAAATCGTACACTTGGAGCAATATGCAGGATGATCCCCTGCTCGAACAACTCGACTAGTTTTTCTCATCATCTAATTGGACAACATCTTTCTCGAACACGATGATCTTGCTGTTGGGAAAACCTGTTTCTGATCATATCCCGTGTGTGGTGGCCATTGAATCAAAAATCCCCAAGTCCAAATTGTTTCACTTTGAGAACTTATGGGTCAACCATGCGGGTTTCTTAGATGTGGTTGCTGGCTCTTAGTCCAAGTCATGCCATGCTCCTAATTCTGCTGCACTTATCTACAAAAAGCTTAAAACTTTGCGATATGATCTCAAACATTGGAGCCGGGGTATCTCAAATATGAAAATCATGATTCAGAATAGTAATGAGGCTCTTGCTCAGCTAGATGACCTTGAGGACAAGAGAACACTCTTCATCCAAGAAACAAACTTCAGGCGCATTTTAAAACTGCATCTGAACACGTTGCTTAAATATCAGAATGAATACTGGAGGAAGAGATGCAATGTCAGATACTTCAGGTTTGCTGATGAAAACACCAAACTCTTTCAATCACTTGCGACAGAGAGGTTTAGACACAATTCTATTGCCAATCTACGTGATGGAGATGTGGTGGTGAGTGATCATGTTGGCAAAGAGGGGGTGTTGTACAAAACCTACAAAGAGCGCTTGGGTTCCTCTAAGCCTACCAACATGTATTTTGATCTCTCTTGGATCATCCGACAGATTGATGGCTTGGATGAATTATCGGCCCCCTTCTCAAATGAGGAGATCGATGTCGTGGTTAAGGAAATGTTGACTGATAGGGCTCCTGGCCCTGATGGATTTAATGGTTGTTTTCTTAAGAGTTGTTGGCAGATCATCAAAGAGGATTTTTACAGAACGTGTCAGGATTTCCATGGTGGCAAGCTTGATATAACCAGTATTAGTGAAGGGTACATTACTTGGATCCCGAAGATCTCATCTCCACAGACTGCCAATGACTACAGACCAATAACTCTGCTTAACTGCTGCCTGAAAAATTGTCACGAAAATTTTGGCTAATCCTCTGCAGAAAGTCATTCTAAAAATCATTCACAGGAATCAGTACGGTTTCATTAAAGGAAGAACCATCCAAGATTTTCTAGCGTGGACATTTGAATATGTTCATCAATGTCAGACATCGTCGCGTGAGATTGTGCTCCTTAAGCTTGAATTTGCCAAAGCTTTTGACACAATCAAGCATGCCCCCATGCTGGAGATCATGCGACACATGGGCTTTGATGACAAATGGCTGGGCTGGATGGAAACAATCTTTGGCTCTGGTGTTTCTTCTGTTCTCCTTAATGGAGTTCCTAGCAGAAAGTTTCAGTGCAAATGTGGGGTACGGCAAGGCGATCCCTTATCATCGTTGATTTTTTTCCTCACTGCAGATCTCCTTCAAGCCGCGATCAATGATGCTTTTGCTCAGTGCCTGATTAACCTGCGCCTTCCATGCAAACGCAGTGGTGATTTCCCAGTGGTGCAGTACGTGGACGACACCATTCTAGTGATGCCAGCCTACCTTGATCAAGCTGCTCGTATGAGAATCATCCTGGAGGATTATGCTGCCTCGGTAGATTTGAAAATCAATTTTCACAAGTCCACCTTGATTCATATCAACATTGACCGGCGGCGTGCTATTGAGTTGGCGCGGGTTTTTGGCTGCTCTGTTGGCTCGCTCCCATTCACCTACCTTGGCCTCCCCATGGGCACGACGAGGCCAACATTGCTGGAGCTCATGCCACTGGTGCATGGAGTGGAAAGGAAGATGTCTACGACATTGTTTCTAATGTCGCTCGGGGCCAAGCTCACTTTGGTCAATTCAACTGCAACGTCGATGCTGATCTATGCCATGTGCACGATCAAACTGCACCCTGAGGTCATTAAGCACCTTGATAAACTGCGCAGATATTGTATTTGGGCTAAGAACTCTGAAGATGGGGTCAAGAACAATTCTCTAGCAGCCAGGGAGTTGGTTTGTAGACCAAAACATAAAGGTGGATTTGGGGTTATTGACATCAAAACCCAGATCGTAGCCCTCCATCTAAAACACCTTTTCAAGTTCTATAACCGCGAAGAGGTCCCTTGGGTGACCTCGATCTGGGATGCTGTAAGTGCATCTAGTGCCCCATAGTGATTTTGGTGTATTGAAGACTTACAGGTTAAGGGACTAATGCGTTTGTGAGTGTACACAGGTCTATAAGTCTATGAGGAGTTTGATATTTACAGAGAAAGTCGACCCCTAAAAATGAATGTCTTCAAGTAAAGACTTTGGATTTCTGAAGACTTCCTGAAGACTTTGAAAGTGAAGAAATTGGTGTGATCATGAAGACTTGATATTCATGCGAGGAACATGAAGCGTGAAGACTTTTGTTTTCGTAGTTTCATTTTCTCTTTCTTGAGTCACAGGAAACACCGTACTGTTAAAGGGGGTTGAGGTAAAACTAAGGAAACGTTTCCAAGTCATGCTCATCTCAAAATCCTACACCTACCAATCCTTTCGAGTGAAGCCATTGGAAATCTCATACATTTCAATAAATTTCTTCAGTGACAGAGACGAAGTTCTTCTGGTCTCTGAGGAATTTGTTCTGACTGAGGAGTTAGGAATTCGCCAGTGCGGATTACCTGCAAGTGAGGAACATGATAGCCCTGAGGAATTTGAACCTCAAATTTCCGACCGTTGCTGTGCTATGCGCCAGCTGTCCCAAAATATCTTATCCACCTAATGGTCATATCATTGAAGGGCATTTATGTCTTATTATGTCGGGCTGCTCCCTAGGCTATAAATAGCCGCCCCCTACAACCACTAGCTGGTTGGCTGCTCCGCGAGAAACTGACACTTGTCATTGAGAGCATCCCATCCTCCGAGGACTTTGAGTGAAAATCATCAAGTGAGGAAAAACCCAAAACCCCAAACCAAACTCCTACAAACCCAAAGTGATTGAGCATCACTGAAGAGATTGTTCCCGTGTGGAACCGACGCTTGTTACCTTTGAGGACTATGCATCCTCCAGACGGTTAGGCGTAATGGTCTAGAGCATCCAAGAGGAAATTGTGGATCGCCGAGTGACCGAGTTTGTGAAGGTTTGGAAGTCACCTGAAGACTTACCACGAGTGATTGGACGAGGTCTGTGTGACCTTAGTTCAAGGAGAATACGGTGAGGACTGTGTGTCCTCAGGTTTAAATACCTTGCCGCTCTAACCAGACGTACAACTGGCACAACAGTTGGAACTGGTCTACCAAATCATTGTCTTCACCAAGCTAACTGGTTCTATTTCCTCAACCCTTTCATTTCTTCATTACTGTGTTGTGTACCTGTTCATATCTGTTTGAAGACTTCGACTGAAGACATTCTCAATTTCCTCAGTTCAATTTCTTGAGTCTGTTTGTCTTTATTCTGTTTTATCCTGTGCTTACGCTTTCTGTACTCTGTGTTTTGTTTCCAATTCATCATGATGTCCATGGTTATGTTATGTCATGTCTATATCTGAGTACTTATTCCGCTGCAAGTAGTTCTTCGCTTAGGAATTTCCTCACCCTGAAATTCCTCAGTGAAGAATTTATGAAAATCGCCTATTCACCCCCCTCTAGTCGACTTAACGCTCTTTCAATTGGTATCAGAGCAAGGTACTCCCTTGTTCTGTGTGATTTTGGTTTAATCGCCTAGAGTTTTAGTTATGTCGACCGCATGTATGATCAAGGTTTCTACTGGGTGTCCTACCTTCGATGGGACGGACTACCCCTACTGGAAGAATAAGATGTGCATGCATCTTGAGGCGATTGACAATGATCTCTGGCATGTTGTGGAAAATGGCGTTCCCTCTATCACTCCTACCATCAACGTTGCTGATGTGAATAGATTCAAGCAACTCGACTCTCAAGCGAAGAACATCATATGTGGCCATCTGATCAAAGGGCAGTATGGCAAAGTGAGTGCTTTGGGGACAACAAAACTTATTTGGGGCAGGCTGTCCCAGGTCAATGAAGGAGTCTCAACCCTGCGTGATTCTCGAGTTGACGTTCTTCACAATCTCTTCAACCGCTTCAAAAGACTCGACAATGAAAATGTTCAGCAAACCTTTGATCGCCTCACTGACACGTCTCCAATGTATCTATAATTTTTTATTGTTCCATGCTATTATATTATCTATTTAGGATGTTTAATGGGCTTTAATTTACCTTTTTTATATTATTTTTGGGACTAACCTAGTAACCAAAGGCCCAATGCAAATTGCTGTTTTTTGCCTATTTCAGTATTTCGCAGAAAAGGAATATCAAACAGAATGAAACCTTCAGGAGAGTTATTTTTGGAACAAACATGATCCAGGAGACTTTGAGTGGACGTCAAGAAAGAAGCAAGGAGGCCACGAGGCAGGGAGGCGCGCCCAGGGGGTAGGCGCGCCCCCACCCTCATGGGCCCCTCGCAGCTCCACCAACGTACTTCTTCCTCCTATATATACCCATATACCCCAAAAACATCCAGGAGCACCACGAAACCCTATTTCCACCGCCGCAACCTTCTGTACCCATGATATCCCATCTTGGGGCCTTTTCCGGCGCTCTGCCAGAGGGGGAATCGATCACGGAGGGCCTCTACATCAACACCATGGCCTCTCCGATGATGTGTGAGTAGTTTACCACAGACCTTTGGGTCCATAGTTATTAGCTAGATGACTTCTTCTCTCTCTTTGGATCTCAATACAAAGTTCTCCTCGATTCTCTTGGAGATCTATTCGATGTAATTCTTTTTGCGGTGTGTTTGTCGAGATTCAATGAATTGTGGGTTTATGATCAAAATTATCTATGAACAATATTTGATTCTTCTATGGAATCTTTTATGCATGATTTAAATATCTTTGCAAGTCTCTTCGAATTATCAGTTTGGTTTGGCCTACTAGATTGATCGTTCTTGCAATGGGAGAAGTCCTTAGCTTTGGGTTCAATCTTGCGGTGTCCTTTCCCAATGACAACAGGGGCAACAAGGCACGTATTGTATTGTTGACATCGAGGATAAAAAGATGGGGTTTATATCATATTGCTTGAGTTTATCCCTCTACATCATGTCATCTTGCCTAATGCATTACTCTGTTCTTATGAACTTAATACTCTAGATGCATGCTGGATAGCGGTCGATGTGTGGAGTAATAGTACTAGATGCAGAATCGTTTCGGTCTACTTGTCGCGGACGTGATGCCTATATACATGATCATGCCTAGATATTCATAATTATTCGCTTTTCTATCAATTGCTTGACAGTAATTTGTTCACCCACCGTAGAATTTGCTATCTTGAGAGAAGCCACTAGTGAAACCTATGGCCCCCGGGTCTATCTTCCATCATATTATTTCCATATCAATTTGCTATTTCTATTACCGTTTATTTTGCAATCTTTATTTTCCAATCTATATCATAAAAATACCAAAAATATTTATCTTATTATCTCTATCAGATCTCACTTTCATAAGTGACCGTGAAGGGATTGACAACCCCTTTATCGCGTTGGTTGTGAGGTTCTTGTTTGTTTGTGCAGGTACTAGGTGACTTGTGTGTTACCTCCTACTGGATTGATACCTTGGTTCTCAAAAACCGAGGGAAATACTTACGCTACTGTGTTGCATCACCCTTTCCTCTTCAAGGGAAAACCAACACATGTTCAAGAGGTAGCAAGAAGGATTCTGGCGCCATTGCCGGGGAGGTTGCACCAAGTCAAGTCAAGATTTGATCTCCCGTCAACAAGCCATTTCTGGCGCCGTTGCCGGGGATGTTGCATCAAGTCAAGACATACCAAGTACCCATCACAAACTCTTATCCCTCGCATTACATTATTTGCCATTTGCCTCTCGTTTTCCTCTCCCCCACTTCACCCTTGTCGTTTTATTCGCCCTCTTTTCTGCTCACCTCTTTTTCGTTCGCCTCTTTTTGCTTGCCTCTTGCTGCCATCATGTCTGAAATTGGGGAGGTTATCATTGATAAGGAGAGTGGTAATAACATGGAAAACTTTGATGATTTTGTTGATCCTCATGAAAAACCTACTATTTTACACACTAAAAAGTTTCGGATTGGTAGTGGTAATATTATTGGAAAAGGAGTTATTCAAGATTTCTTTACTTGTGTCGGTGCTTTGCCCACCATGAGCGGGTATATTCTTCATAAAACTAGTAGTCTTGCGGATGCTATATCGTTGCTTGTTGTTGAACTTGGAAGGAAATTTATCCATATGCATCCTTGCATACAGAGGATCTTTCTAGAATTTTCTAATATTGAGCATTCTTCGGTTAAGCGAGCAACTACCATCTTTTTAGCTCACGAGTTCAGATTTATAATTAAAGAGGCCAATGAAATTTTTGCGCATTATAGGGTGGATGCCGGCCGTCCTCCCATAGAAGCAATCCTTTTTTATCAAGAGGACATAATGCGCTTACGATCTTTAGATCATGTTGCTTTTAACAAAAACCTTAGAAAGAAGGTTCCTACCGATATTCTTGTTGACAGGATCTCTGAACTTAGTGATAATTTTTCTATCCAAAACATTGGGTTAGGCTTTCCTCTTGAACAAAGGCTCATGACCTTTTGCCAAAAGAATGCTTATAATGATGAATTGGTTGTGCAATATGAGCGGCCAAAGGAGGAACCAATACCTCCCGAGCTTGATCTTGGGGACCTTTGTCCCATTAAATTTAGCCCTTTTGATTACTTTTGCTTGCCACAAAGAAAGCTTGCTGCTGAACGTAGGGAGTATGAGATAAGTTTTCGCGATTTACCTTATCATTATCATAGCAATACCTAGATCTATTCTTGTTTTTATGCCTAGCTAGGGGCGTTAAACGATAGCGCTTGTTGGGAGGCAACCCAATTTTATTTTTGTTTTTTGTTTTTTGTTCCTGTTTAGTAATAATAATTCATCTAGCTTCTGTTTAGATGTGGTTTTATGCTTTCAATTAGTGTTTGTTCCAAGTAGAACCTTTGGGAAGACTTGGGGGATGTCTTTGTGATCTTGCTGTAAAAAACAGAAATTTTAGCGCTCATGAGATTTGCTGCCATTTTTTTTACTGGAGAGTGCGATTAGGTTGATTCTTTTTGCAGATGATTAAAAGACAAATTCCTCACGTCCACCAATTTATTTCAGAACTTTTGGGGTTACAGAAGTATTCGAAACCTACAGATTACTACAGACTGTTCTGTTTTTGAAATATTCTGTTTTTCGTGTGTTGTTTGCTTATTTTGATGAACCTATGGCTAGTATCGGGGGGTATGAAACATAGAGAAGTTGGAATACAGTAGGTTTAACACCAATATAAATAAAGAATGAGTTCATTACAGTACCTTGAAGTGGTGGTTTGTTTTCTTATACTAAATGAGCTCATGAGATTTTCTGTTGAAGTTTTGTGTTGTGAAGTTTTCAAGTTTTGGGTAAAGATTTGATGGATTTTGGAATAAGGAGTGACAAGAGCCTAAGCGTGGGGATGCCCAAGGCACCCCAAGGTAAAATTCAAGTAAAACCAAAAGACTAAGCTTGGGGATGCCCCGGAAGGCATCCCCTCTTTCGTCTTCGTCTATCCGTAACTTTACTTGAGACTATATTTTTATTCACCACATGATATGTGTTTTGCTTGGAGTGTCTTGTATGATTTGAATCTTTGCTTTTTAGTTTACCACAATCATCCTTGCTGTACACACCTTTTGGGAGCCACACACATGAATCGGAATTTATTAGAATACTCTATGTGCTTCACTTATATCTTTTGAGCTAGATAATTTTGCTCTAGTGCTTCACTTATATCTTTTTAGAGCATGGTGGTGGTTTTATTTTATAGAAATTATTGATCTCTCATGCTTCACTTATATTATTTTGAGAGTCTTATAAAACAGCATGGTAATTTGCGTTGGCCATAAAATTAGTCCTAATATGATAGGCATCCAAGATGGGTATAATAAAAACTATCATAAAAAGTGCATTGAATACTATGAGAAGTTTGATACTTGATGATTGTTTTGAGATATAAATATGGTGATATTAGAGTCATGCTAGTTGAGTAGTTGTGAATTTGAGAAATATTTGTGTTAAAGTTTGTGATTCCCGTAGCATGCACGTATGGTGAACCGTTATGTGATGAAGTCGGAGCATGATTTATTTATTGATTGTCTTCCTTATGAGTGGCGGTCGGGGACGAGCGATGGTCTTTTCCTACCAATCTATCCCCCTAGGAGCATGCGTGTAGTACTTTGTTTCAATAACTAATAGATTTTTGCAATAAGTATGTGAGGTCTTTATGACTAATGTTGAGTCCATGGATTATACGCACTCTCACCCTTCCACCATTGCTAGCATCTCTAGTACCGCACAACTTTCGCCGGTACCATACACCCACCTTGTACCTTCCTCAAAACAGCCACCATACCTACCTATTATGGCAGTTCCATAGCCATTCCGAGATATATTGCCATGCAACTTACCACCGTTCCATTTATTATGACACGCTTCATCATTGTCATATTGCTTTGCATGATCATGTAGTTGACATCGTATTTGTGGCAAAGCCACATTCATAATTCTTTCATACATGTCACTCTCGATCCATTGCACATCCTGGTACACCACCACAGGCATTCATATAGAGTCATATTTTGTTCTAGTATCGAGTTGTAAGTAAATAAAAGTGTGATGATCATCATTATTAGAGCATTGTCCCAAGTGAGGAAAGGATGATGGAGACTACGATTCCCCCACAAGTTGGGATGAGACTCCGGACGAAAATTTAAAAAAGAAAGAAAGAGAAAGGCCATAAAAAAGAGAAGGCCCCAAAAAATGAGAGAAAAAGAGAGAAGGGACAATGCTACTATCCTTTTACCACACTTGTGCTTCAAAGTAACACCATGATCTTCATGATAAAGAGTCTCCTATGTTGTCACTTTCATATACTAGTGGGAATTTTACATTATAGAACTTGGCTTGTATATTCCAATGATGGGCTTCCTCAAAATGCCCTAGGTCTTTGTGAGCAAGCAAGTTGGATGCACACCCACTTAGTTTCTTTTGATCTTTCATACACTTATAGCTCTAGTGCATCCGTTGCACGACAATCCCTACTCACTCACATTGATATCTATTGATGGGTATCTCCATAGCCCGTTGATACGCCTAGTTGATGTGAGAATATCTTATCCCTTTTGTCTTCTCCACAACCACCATTCTATTCCACCTATAGTGCTATATCCATGGCTCACACTCATATATTGCGTGAAGATTGAAAAAGTTTGAGGACACCAAAAGTATGAAACAATTGCTTGGCTTGTCATCAGGGTTGTGCATGATTTAAATACTTTGTGTGGTGAAGATAGAGCATATCCAAACTATATGATTTTGTAGGGATAACTTTCTTTGGCCATGTTATTTTGAGAAGAGACGATTGCTTTGTTAGTATGCTTGAAGTATTATTATTTTTATGTCAATATTAAACTTTTGTCTTGAATCTTTCGGATATGAACATTCATGCCACAATAAAGGAAATTACATTGGGAATTATGCTAGGTAGCATACCACATCAAAAATTCTGTTTTTATCATTTACATACTCGAGCATGAGCAGGAATTAAGCTAGGGGATGCTTGATACGTCTCCAATGTATCTATAATTTTTGATTGTTCCATGCTATTATATTATCTGTTTAGGATGTTTAATGGGCTTTAATTTACCTTTTTATATTATTTTTGGGACTAACCTACTAACCAAAGGCCCAGTGCAAATTGCTGTTTTTTTTGCCTATTTTAGTGTTTCGCAGAAAAGGAATATCAAATGGAATCCAAATGGAATGAAACCTTCGGGAGAGTTATTTTTGGAACAAACGTGATCCAGGAGACTTGAACTGGACGTCAAGAAAGAAGCGAGGAGGTCACGAGGTAGGGAGGCGCGCCCCCACCCTCGTGGGCCCCTCGCAGCTCCACCGGCGTACTTCTTCCTCCTATATATACCCACATACCCCGAAAACATCCAGGAGCACCACGAAACCCTATTTCCACCGCCGCAACCTTCTGTACCCGTGAGATCCCATCTTGGGGCCTTTTCTGGTGCTCTACCAGAGGGGGAATCGATCACGGAGGGCTTCTACATCAACACCATAGCCTCTCCAATGATGTGTGAGTAGTTTACCACAGACCTTCGGGTCCATAGTTATTAGCTAGATGGCTTCTTCTCTCTCTTTGGTTCTCAATACAAAGTTCTCCTCGATTCTCTTGAAGATCTATTCGATGTAATTCTTTTTGTGGTGTGTTTGTTGAGATTCGATGAATTGTGGGTTTATGATCAAGATTATCTATGAACAATATTTGATTCTTCTCTGAAATCTTTTATGCATGATTTAAATATCTTTGCAAGTCTCTTCGGATTATCTGTTTGGTTTAGCCTACTAGATTGATCGTTCTTGCAATGGGAGAAGTGC
Source organism: Triticum dicoccoides (assembly GCF_002162155.2). Taxonomy (NCBI): domain Eukaryota; kingdom Viridiplantae; phylum Streptophyta; class Magnoliopsida; order Poales; family Poaceae; genus Triticum; species Triticum dicoccoides. Next base: position 69,113,106 of record NC_041390.1, on the reverse strand, counting down.
TTAGCTTTGGGTTCAACCTTGCGGTGTCCTTTCCCAGTGACAGCAGGGGCAGCAAGGCACGTATTGTATTGTTGCCATCTTGGATAAAAAGACGGGGTTTATATCATATTGCTTGAGTTTATCCCTCTACATCATGTCATCTTGCCTAATGCGTTACTCTGTTCTTATGAACTTAATACTCTAGATGCATGCTGGATAGCGGTCGATGTCTGGAGTAATAGTAGTAGATGCAGAATCGTTTCGGTCTACTTGTCACTGATGTGATGCCTATATACATGATCATGCCTAGATATTCTCATAATTATTCGCTTTTCTATCAATTGCTCGACAGTAATCTGTTCACCCACCGTAGAATTTGCTATCTTGAGAGAAGCCACTAGTGAAACCTATGGCCCCCGGGTCTATCTTCCATCATATTATTTCCATATCAATTTGCTATTTCTATTACCGTTGAATTTTCCAATCTATATCATAAAAATACCAAAAATATTTATCTTATTATCTCTATCAGATCTCACTTTCGTAAGTGACCGTGAAGGGATTGACAACCCCTTTATTGCGTTGGTTGCGAGGTTCCTGTTTGTTTGTGCAGATACTAGGTGACTTGTGTGTTACCTCCTACTGGATTGATACCTTGTTTCTCAAAAACTAAGGGAAATACTTACGCTACTGTGCTGCATCACCCTTTCCTCTTCAAGGGAAAACCAACGCATGCTCAAGAGGTAGCACTCACTAACATTTCAAATGAGCTTCAAGCACTTGGTGCCTTTGACATCACCGACCACGAGGTGGTGAAGAAATTGCTTCGACTGCTTGATTCCTCATTTGACACCCTTGCACCGATGATACAAGAACGTGGAGACTACAAGTCACTTGATCCCGTTGATATCCTCAAGAGGCTAAACACTCATGAGTTCCAGCTTGCTGAGAAGAGAGATCTCTATGGACCAAGCTATGGCAGATCACGAGCTCTGAAGGCCAAGGCAGTGTCTGAATCTGAAGGTGAGGATTCTGGTAGCAGCCTTGGTGATCCTGAAGAACTAAGCCAGGAGCTAGCAATGCTCGTGAGGAAATTCCAGAAGTTCTCAAGACATGGTCGTTTTGGAAAATCCTCAAGAAGTGATGACTTAAGATCAGATTCCTCATCCCGTGATTACAAGAAGAGACTTTGCCACAAATGCAAGAAACCCGGTCACTACATTCAAGATTGTCCTTAGTGGGAAAAGGAATCGAAGAAGAAGAAGTACAAGGACTATAGTTCTGATGATTCAAAGAAGAAGAAGAAATCTTCAAAGTCCTCTTCATCAAAACCTTCAAGGTCTTCATCTCACAAGAAGAGCAGCTCCAAGAAGGCTCGGGCATTCATTGGCAAGGAAATGGACTCTGAGGCTGAATCTGAGGAAAGTGAGGAAGAGGAGGAATCTGAGGAGTTAGACTCTGGTGTGGCGAGCCTAGCCCTCGCTACCGCGTTCGTCAGCAAGTCCATCTTCAACTCTGAGGAAAAGGACCTCCCCAACACCACTGGCGACGGCGATGATGACTACGCTCTCACCTATTGCTTCGTCCCAAAAGGTGCAAAGATAATAAAATATCCCTCCTCTGAATCAAGTGAGGATGAATCTGATGAAAACCTCAAGCCTAGTTATTCTAAACTTGCTAAGATTGTTGTGAAACAACAAAAGGCTCTTGAAAAGGTTCAAAATATGCTAGACAAAAGCGATGATATGTTGGGTGATGAAATGGATCGCACTAAAGCTTTGGCTGAAAGTCTTCAGAGACCTCAGACTAAGTTTGATAATCTCCAAAGTCATCATAACACTTTCTTATCTGATCATGAGAAGCTTTCTTATGAATTTCTTCAAGAAAGCAAGATCTTGAGAAGTTAAGAGTGAGTTATGAAGATCTTCAGAAGGAGCGTGATTCATTACTTGCTCAACAAATTGATGACCCACAAGTATAGGGGATCTATCATAGTCCTTTTGATAAGTAAGAGTGTCGAACCCAATGAGGAGCAGAAGGAAATGATAAGCGGTTCTCAGCAAGGTATTCTCTGCAAGCACTGAAATTATAGGTAATAGATAGTTTTGTGATAAGATAATTTGTAACGAGCAACAAGTAACAAAACTAAATAAAGCGCAGCAAGGTGGCCCAATCCTTTTTGTAGCAAAGGACAAGCCTAGACAAACTCTTATATAGAGAAAAGCGCCCCCGAGGACACATGGGAATTATCGTCAAGCTAGTTTTCATCACGTTCATATGATTCACGTTCGGTACTTTGATAATTTGGTATGTGGGTGGACCTGTGCTTGGGTACTGTCCTTACTTGGACAAGCATCCCACTTATGATTAACCTCTATTGCAAGCATCCGCAACTACAACAAAAGTATTAAGGTAAACCTAACCATAGCATGAAACATATGGATCCAAATCAGCCCCTTACGAAGCAATGCATAAACTAGAGTTTAAGCTTCTGTCACTCTAGCTACCCATCATCTACTTATTACTTCCCAATGCCTTCCTCTAGGCCCAAATAATGGTGAAGTGTCATGTAGTCGACATTCACATAACACCACTAGAGGAGAGACAACATACATCTCATCAAAATATCGAACGAATACCAAATTCACATGACTACTAATAGCAAGACTTCTCCCATGTCATCATGAACAAACGTAACTACTCACAAAGAATATTCATGTTCATAATCAGAGGAGTATTAATATGCATATAGGATCTGAACATATGATCTTCCACCAAATAAACCAACTAGCATCAACTAAAAGGAGTAATTAACACTACTAGCAACCCACAAGTACCAATCCCGGACTTAGAGGCAAGAATTGGATAGAAGAGATGAACTAGGGTTTGAGAGGAGATGGTGCTGGTGAAGATGTTGATGGAGATTGACCCCCTCCCAATGAGAGGATCGTTGGTGATGACGATGGCGATGATTTCCCCCTCCCGGAGGGAAGTTTCCCCGTGTAGTGACCCGACCTCAAACGGTCAAGTCTCTGTGCTTCAGTGTCATCCCTGGATCGGTAATGCTGACACACACAGTACTCGAAGGATTTATAACAGAGTAGCAATCACACACTTATTACATCAAATGTCTCAAAAGAGAACTTATTACAATAAATATGGCTTAAGGCTATCTAATACGATAACAATGGAAGGCTTGGAAGATAAAGTGAGTCCATCAACTCCAACGGCATAGCTGAGCTGCACGGCAACGACCTAACAAACCTTACTCCTCGTCTGAAAAGTCTGCAACATAATACGTTGCAGCCCGAAAACGGGTCAGCACATGGAATATGCTGGCAAAATAACAAAGTAGAGCAAGAACAGAATAATGCTATCACTACATGCATATTGGGCTGGTGGAAAGCTCTATGGCTATAGTTTTGCGAAAAGCCAATTTTCCCTACAACAAAGGAATCAATTTTAGTTTAACTATCATGGTAGTTGAAACATCATTGAGAAGGTTCCTCCAACTCAATCCCAATTAAAGTAATTATCAACCCAACAATTTAAGTTAAAAAGTCATGAGATACTTAAGATACTCCAAGTACTAGATACTCAAAATTGTCCATAACCGGGGACACGGCTAACCATGATTAGTTTATACACTCTGCAGAGGTTTGCGCACTTTTCCCCACAAGACTCGATAGCCTCCGTTGAATTTCTCGCACTACATGGTGTTTGAGAAACGAATGACCAAGACACAGTCTTTCAAAAACATTAACTCTCTACTCCGGGCAGACCATACCAAACCTACAACCCACTACCTGTTGATCTACCTCTTCGAGAGCTTCATGTAACTTACTCAACTATGCTAGAGCCCATAATAGCTTGTGGCTGCACACAGAAGTTTCTAGCATGAATCATCTCAATTCCCTTTGAGCCTGGGTGGCGGTCCATAGGAAAATCACACGGAACCCCGGGATTTCCAAAAAAATACAGGCAACACTGGGTTCTCCAGGTGCCTCAATCCACCCATATGTGTATTCAAGTTGCCACCTTAAGTTGAACCATTAATTAACAATCTCACATCTATCATGGATTTCACTCAACCAAACCACGTCCACGAGCATAGCATAGCAATATAAGCAACGCGTCGAAGTAACTCCCAAGGGTTTGAATGTAACAAGGCAATAGGTTCTACCTCATCAACTACTTCCCAACCCACATGTTATTGGCATCCTAATCATGCAATGTTCGAGGATTGGAACTAATGCATAAAAACTGGGTGATAAAGGGGTATGTGTTGGAAATATGCCCTAGAGGCAATAATAAAATGATTATTATTATATTTCCTTGTTCATGATAATTGTCTATTGTTCATGCTATAATTGTGTTATTCGGAAATCATAATACATGTGTGAATACATAGACCATAACATGTCCTTAGTGAGCCTCTAGTTAACTAGCTCATTGATCAATAGATAGTCACAGTTTCCTGACTATGGACATTGGATGTCATTGATAATGGGATCACATCATTAGGAGAATGATGTGATGGACAAGACCCAATCCTAAGCATAGAACAAGATCGTGTAGTTCGTTTGCTAGAGCTTTTCCAATGTCAAGTATCATTTCCTTAGACATGAGATCATGTAACTCCCGGATGCCGTAGGAGTGCTTTGGGTTTACCAAACGTCACAACGTAACTGGGTGACTATAAAGGTATACCACAGGTATCCCCGAAAGTATCTGTTGGGTTGACACGGATCGAGACTGGGATTTGTCACTCCGTATGACGGAGAGGTATCTCTGGGCCCACTCGATAATGCATCATCATAATGAGCTCAATGTGACCAAGTGTTTGGTCACGGCATCATGCATTACGGTACGAGTAAAGTGACTTGCCGGTAACGAGATTGAACGAGGTATTGGGATACCGATGATCGAATCTCGGGCAAGTAACGTACCGATTGACAAAGGGAATTGAATACGAGATTGATTGAATCCTTGACATCATGGTTCATCCGATGAGATCATCGAGGAGCATGTGGGAGCCAACATGGGTATCCAGAACCCGCTGTTGGTTATTGACCGGAGAGTCGTCTCGGTCATGTCTGCGTGTCTCCCGAACCCGTAGGGTCTACACACTTAAGGTTCGGTGATGCTAGGGTTGTAGAGACATTAGTATGCGGTAACCCGAAAGTAGTTCGGAGTCCTGGATGAGATCCCGGACGTCACGAGGAGTTCCGAAATGGTCCGGAGGTGAAGATTTATATATAGGAAGTCCAGTTTCGGCCATCGGGAAAGTTTCGGGGGTAATCGGTATTGTACCGGGACCACCGGAAGGGTCCCGGGGGTCCACCGGGTGGGGCCACCTATCCCGGAGGGCCCCATGGGCTGAAGTGGGAGGGGAACCAGCCCCTAGTGGGCTGGTGCGCCCCCCATGGGCCTGCCCCTACGCCTAGGGTTGGAAACCCTAGGGGTTGGGGGCGCCCCACTTGACTTGGCCGCCCCCCCCCCCTTGGAGATTGGATCTCCTAGGGCCGCCCCCCTAGGGGCCCTATATATAGTGGGGGGGGGAGGGAGGGCATCCTCACCAAGTCTCTAGCGCCTCCCTCTCCCCACGTAACACCTCTCTCTCTCTCTCTCGTTGGAGCTTGGCGAAGCCCTGCCGAGATCACCGCTGCTTCCACCACCACGCCGTCGTGCTGCTGGATCTCCATCAACCTCTCCTTCCCCTTGCTGGATCAAGAAGGAGGAGACGTCTTCCCTAACCGTACGTGTGTTGAACGCGGAGGTGCCGTCCGTTCGGCGCTCGGTCATCAGTGATTTGGATCACGACGAGTACGACTCCATCAACCCCATTCTCTTGAACGCTTCCGCTCGCGATCTACAAGGGTATGTAGATGAACTCCCCTCTCCCTCGTTGCTAGATGACTCCATAGATTGATCTTGGTGATGCGTAGAAAATTTTAAAATTCTGCTACCTTCCCCAAAAGTGGCATCATGAGCTAGGTCTATGCGTAGTTTCTATGCACGAGTAGAACACAAGTTGTTGTGGGCGTTGATTTTGTCAATTTACTTGCCGTTACTAGTCTTATCTTGATTCGGCGGCATCGTGGGATGAAGCGGCCTGGACCGACCTTACACGTACGCTTACGTGAGACTGGTTCCACCAACTGACATGCACTAGTTGCATAAGGTGGCTACGGGTGTCTGTCTCTCCCACTTTAGTCGGATCGGATTCGATGAAAAGGGTCCTTATGAAGGGTAAATATATATTGGCATATCACGTTGTGGTTTTGGCGTAGGTAAGAAACATTCTTGCTAGAAACCTATAGCAGCCACGTAAAGACTTGCAACAACAATTAGAGGACGTCTAACTTGTTTTTGCAGCATGTGCCATGTGATGTGATATGGCCAAAAGGATGTGATGAATGATATATGTGATGTATGAGATTGATCATGTGCTTGTAATAGGAATCACAACTTGCATGTCGATGAGTATGACAACTGGTAGGAGCCATAGGAGTTGTCTTAATTTATTTATGACCTGCGTGTCAACATAAACATCATGTAATTACTTTACTTTATTGCTAAACCGTTAGCCATAGTAGTAGAAGTAATAGATGACGAGACAACTTCATGAAGACACGATGATGGAGATCATGGTGTCATGCCGGTGATGATGATGATCATGACGCCCCGAAGATGGAGATCAAAAGGAGCAAAATGATATTGGCCATATCATGTCCCTATTTGATTGCATGTGATGTTTATCATGTTTTAGATCTTATTTGCTTAGAACGACGGTAGCTTAAATAAGATGACCCCTCACAATAATTTCAAGAAAGTGTTTCCCCTAACTGTGCACCGTTGCGAAGGTTCGTTGTTTCGAAGCACCACATGATGATCGGGTGTGATAGATTCCAACGTTTGAATACAACGGGTGTAAGCCAGATTTACACACGCAATACACTTAGGTTGACTTGACGAGCCTAGCATGTACAGACATGGCCTCGGAACACGGAAGACCGAAAGGTCGAACATGAGTCGTATAGAAGATACGATCAACATGAAGATGTTCACCGATGATGACTAGTCCGTCTCACGTGATGATCGGACACAGCCTAGTTGACTCGGATCATGTATCACTTAGATGACTAGAGGGATGTCTGTCTGAGTGGGAGTTCATTAAATAATTTGATTAGATGAACTTAATTATCATGAACTTAGTCTAAAAACCTTTGCAAAATGTCTTGTAGATCAAATGGCCAATGCTCATGTCAACCTCAACTTCAACGCGTTCCTAGAGAAAACCAAGCTGAAAGATGATGGCAGCAACTATACGGACTGGGTCCGGAACCTGGGGATCATCCTCATAGCTGCCAAGAAAGCATATGTCCTAGAAGCACCGCTAGGTGACGCACCCATCCCAGAGAACCAAGACGTTATGAACGCTTGGCAGTCACGTGCTGATGATTACTCCCTCGTTCAGTGCGGCATGCTTTATAGCTTAGAACCAGGGCTCCAAAAGCGTTTTGAGCAACACGGAACATATGAGATGTTCGAAGAGTTGAAAATGGTTTTCCATGCTCATGCCCGGGTCGAGAGATATGAAGTCTCCGACAAGTTCTACAGTTGTAAGATGGAGGAAAATAGTTCTGTCAGTGAGCACATACTCAAAATGTCTGGGTTGCATAACCGCTTGTCCCAGCTGGACATTAACCTCCCGGATGAGGTGGTCATTGACAGAATCCTTCAGTCGCTCCCACCTAGCTACAAGAGCTTTGTGATGAACTACAATATGCAGGGGATGGTGAAAACTATTCCTGAAGTATTTTCAATGCTGAAATCAGCGGAGGTGGAAATCAAAAAGGAACATCAAGTGTTGATGGTCAATAAAACCACTAGTTTCAAGAAAGGCAAGGGTAAGAAGGACTTTAAGAAGGACGGTAAGGGGGTTGTCGCGCCCGGTAAGCAAGCTGCCGGGAAGAAGCCAAAGAATGGACCCAAACCTGAGACTGAGTGCTTTTATTGCAAGGGAAAGGGACACTGGAAGCGGAACTGCCCCAAATACTTAGAGGACAAGAAGGCCGGCAACACTAAAGGTATATGTGATATACATGTAATTGATGTGTACCTTACCAGTACTCGTAGTAGCTCCTGGGTATTTGATACCGGTGCGGTTGCTCATATTTGTAACTCAAAACAGGAGTTGCGGAATAAGCGGAGACTGGCGAAGGACGAGGTGACGATGCACGTCGGGAATGGTTCCAAGGTCGATGTGATCGCCGTCGGCACGCTACCTCTACATTTACCTACGGGATTAGTTTTAAACCTCAATAATTGTTATTTATTGCCAGCTTTGAGCATGAACATTGTGTCTGGATCTTGTTTAATACGAGATGGCTACTCATTTAAATCCGAGAATAATGGTTGTTCTATTTATATGAGAGATATGTTTTATGGTCATGCCCCGCTGGTCAATGGTTTATTCTTAATGAATCTCGAACGTGATGTTACACATATTCATAGTGTGAATACCAAAAGATGTAAGGTTGATAATGATAGTCCCACATATCTGTGGCACTGCCGCCTTGGTCACATCGGTGTCAAATGCATGAAGAAGCTCCATACAAATGGACTTTTGGAGTCTCTTGATTTCGAATCATTTGACACGTGCGAACCATGCCTCATGGGTAAACTGACCAAGACTCCATTCTCTGGAACAATGGAGCGAGCAACCAACTTATTGGAAATTATACATACTGATGTGTGCGGTCCAATGAGCGTTGAGGCTCGCGGTGGCTATCGTTATGTTCTCACTCTCACTGATGACTTAAGTAGATATGGGTATGTCTATTTGATGAAACACAAGTCTGAGACCTTTGGAAAGTTCAAGGAATTTCAGAATGAGGTAGAGAATCAACGTGACCGAAAGATAAAATTCTTACAATCAGATCGTGGGGGAGAATATTTAAGTCACGAATTTGGTACGCACTTAAGGAAATGTGGAATCGTTTCACAACTCACGCCGCCTGGAACACCTCAGTGTAACGGTGTATCCGAACGTCGTAATCGCACTCTATTGGATATGGTGCGATCTATGATGTCACTCACTGATTTACCGCTATATTTTTGGGGATACGCTCTAGAGACAGCTACATTCTCTTTAAATAGGGCACCATCTAAATCCGTTGAGACGACACCGTATGAATTATGGTTTGGGAAGAAACCTAAGCTGTCGTTTCTAAAAGTTTGGGGATGCGATGCTTATGTCAAGAAACTTCAACCTGAAAAGCTTGAACCGAAGTCAAAAAATGCATCTTCAAAGGATACCCTAAGGAAACCATTGGGTATACCTTCTACCTCAGATCCGAAGGCAAGATCTTTGTTGCCAAGAACGGGTCCTTTCTGGAGAAAGAGTTTCTCTTGAGAGAAGTAAGTGGGAGGAAAGTAGAACTCGATGAAGTACTGCCTCTTGAACCGGAAAGTAGCGCAGCTCAGGAAGATGTTCCTGTGGTGCCTGCACCGACTAGAGAGGAAGTTAATGATGATGATCAAGGTACTTCAGATCAAGTTGCTACTGAACTTCGAAGGTCCACAAGGACACGTTCCACACCAGAATGGTATGGCAACCCTGTCCTGGAAATCATGTTGTTAGATAATGGTGAACCTTCGAGCTATGAAGAAGCAATGGCGGGCCTAGATTCCAACAAATGGCTTGAAGCCATGCAATCCGAGATAGAATCCATGTATGAAAACAAAGTATGGACTTTGACAGACTTGCCCGATGATCGGCGAGCGATAGAGAATAAATGGATCTTTAAGAAGAAGACGGATGCGGATGGTAATGTTACCATCTATAAGGCTCGACTTGTCGCTAAGGGTTATCGACAAGTTCAAGGGGTTGACTACGATGAGACCTTCTCACCCGTAGCGAAGCTGAAGTCCGTCTGAATCATGTTAGCAATTGCCGCATACTATGATTATGAGATATGGCAAATGGACGTCAAAACAGCATTCCTTAACAGCTTTCTTAAGGAAGAATTGTATATGATGCAGCCAGAAGGTTTTGTCGATCCTAAGAATGCTAACAAGGTATGCAAGCTCTAGTGCTCCATCTATGGGCTGGTGCAAGCATCTCGGAGTTGGAACATTCGCTTTAATGAAATGATTAAAGCGTTTGGGTTTATGCAGACTTATGGAGAAGCCTGCGTTTACAAGAAAGTGTGTGGGAACTCTGTAGCATTTCTCATATTATATGTGGATGACATACTTTTGATGGGAAATGATATAGAACTTTTGGACAGTATTAAGGCCTACTTGAATAAGTGTTTTTCAATGAAGGACCTTGGAGAAGCTACTTACATGTTAGGCATCAAGATCTATAGAGATAGATCTAGAAGCCTCATAGGTCTTTCACAAAGCACATACCTTGATAAGATATTGAAGAAGTTCAATATGGATCAGCCCAAGAAGGGGTTCTTGCCTGTATTGCAAGGTGTGAAATTGAGCTCAGCTCAATGTCCGACCATGGCAGAAGATAGAGAAAAGATGAGTGTCATCTCCTATGCCTCGGCCATAGGGTCTATCATGTATGCCATGCTGTGTACCTGACTTGATGTAAACCTTGCCGTAAGTTTGGTAGGAAGGTACCAAAGTAATCCCGGCATGGAACACTGGAAAGCGGTCAAGAACATCCTAAAGTACCTGAAAAGGACTAAGGATATGTTTCTCGTATATGGAGGTGACGAGGAGCTCGTCGTAAAGGGTTACGTCGACGCTAGCTTCGACACAGATCTGGATGACTCAAAGTCACAAACCAGATATGTGTATATTTTGAATGGTGGGGCAGTAAGCTAGTGCAGTTGCAAGCAAAGCGTCATGGCGGGATCTACATGCGAAGCGGAGTACATGGCAGCCTCGGAGGCAGCGCATGAAGCAATCTGGATGAAGGAGTTCATCACTGACCTAGGAGTCATACCCAATGCGTCGGGGCCGGTCACTCTCTTCTGTGACAACACTGGAGCTATTGCCCTTGCCAAGGAGCCCAGGTTTCACAAGAAGACCAGGCACATCAAGCGTTGCTTCAACTCCATTCGTGAAAATGTTCAAGATGGAGACATAGATATTTGCAAAGTACATACGGATCTGAATGTCGCAGATCCGTCGACTAAACCTCTTCCGCGAGCAAAACATGATGAACACCAGAACTCTATGGGTGTTCGATTCATCACAATGTAACTAGATTATTGACTCTAGTGCAAGTGGGAGACTGTTGGAAATATGCCCTAGAGGCAATAATAAAATGATTATTATTATATTTCCTTGTTCATGATAATTGTCTATTGTTCATGCTATAATTGTGTTATCCGGAAATCATAATACATGTGTGAATACATAGACCATAACATGTCCCTAGTGAGCCTCTAGTTAACTAGCTCGTTGATCAATATATAGTCACGGTTTCCTGACTATGGACATTGGATGTAATTGATAACGGAATCACATCATTAGGAGAATGATGTGATGGACAAGACCCAATCCTAAGCATAGCACAAGATCGTGTAGTTCGTTTGCTAGAGCTTTTCCAATGTCAAGTATCATTTCCTTAGACCATGAGATCGTGTATCTCCCGGATGCCGTAGGAGTGCTTTGGGTGTACCAAACGTCACAACGTAACTGGGTGACTATATAGGTATACTACAGGTATCCCCGAAAGTATCTGTTGGGTTGACACGGATCGAGACTGGGATTTGTCACTCCGTATGATGGAGAGGTATCTCTGGGCCCACTCGGTAATGCATCATCATAATGAGCTCAATGTGACCAAGTGTTTGGTCATGGGATCATGCATTACGGTACGAGTAAAGTGACTTGCCGGTAACGAGATTGAACGAGGTATTGGGATACCGACGATCGAATCTTGGGCAAGTAATGTACTGATTGACAAAGGGAATTGAATAAGGGATTGATTGAATCCTTGACATCGTGGTTCATCCGATGAGATCATCGAGGAGCATGTGGGAGCCAACATGGGTATCCAGATCCCGCTGTTCGTTATTGACCGGAGAGTCGTCTCGGCCATGTCTGCGTGTCTCCCGAACCCGTAGGGTCTACACTTAAGGTTCGGTGATGCTAGGGTTGTAGAGACATTAGTATGCGGTAACCCGAAAGTTGTTCGGAGTCCCGGATGAGATCCCGGACGTCAAGAGGAGTTCCTGAATGGTCCGGAGGTGAAGATTTATATATAGGAAGTCCAGTTTCGGCCATCAGGGAAGTTTCGGGGGTAATCGGTATTGTACCGGGACCACCGGAAGTGTCTCGGGGGTCCACCGGGTGGGGCCACCTATCCCGGAGGGCCCCATGGGCTGAAGTGGGAGGGGAACCAGCCCCTAGTGGGCTGGTGCACCCCCATGGGCGTCCCCCTGCGCCTAGGGTTGGAAACCCTAGGGGTGGGGGGCGCCCCACTTGACTTGGGGGGCAAGCCCCCCCTTGGCCGCCGCCCCCCCTTGGAGATTGGATCTCCTAGGTCTGCCCCCCCTAGGGGCGCTATATATAGTGGGGGGGAGGGAGGGCAGCCGCACCAAGTCTCTGGCGCCTCCCTCTCCCCACGTAACACCTCTCTCTCTCTCTCGTTGGAGCTTGGTGAAGCCCTGCCGAGATCACCGCTGCATCCACCACCACGCCGCCGTGCTGCTGGATCTCCATCAACCTCTCCTTCCCCTTGCTGGATCAAGAAGGAGGAGACGTCTTCCCTAACCGTACGTGTGTTGAACGCGGAGGTGCTGTCCGTTCGGCGCTCGGTCATCGGTGATTTGAATCACGACGAGTACGACTCCATCAACCCCGTTCTCTTGAACGATTCCGCTCGCGATCTACAAGGGTATGTAGATGCACTCCCCTCTCGCTCGTTGCTAGATGACTCCATAGATTGATCTTGGTGATGCGTAGAAAATTTTAAAATTCTGCTACGTTCCCCAACAGGATGATCAAAGTGTTACTTGCCTTGTTGACGATTCACGAAACCTAGGGACTCCAAATAACACGCTTCGCACTCCGGGAATTCTATCGCAAACAAACAATAGCATACATAAGCAATCAAGCAAAGAAGCACGGGTAAATCTCAAATAAGAAGATCTAACCAGAAAGTTCAACTTAAGAACTCCGGTTTGCAAAAAGAATCAAATCAAACGGAGCAACGAAACTCAAACAGGGAAAGAAAACAAGATCCGTTTACTAATCTAGACTAAGGTAAAATTTTACAGTTGAAAAATCTTGTTTAAGTTGATTAAACAGAAAGAGGGTCTCGAGACGAAGATCTAGGCGCTTGAATCGCCTGATTCCGATAAACGAGCAAAAAGATAAAATGAAATGAAAATCGGATCAGAGATCGCGATCAGAAATAATCACGGAAAAAATCCGATAAAAGAAAACTGACGAATAGGCTAACGAACGAGCGTTCATTGTCTGTAACTAACGAGCGAAAACCGTTCGTTTAAACGAACGTACGGACGAACGTCCGCTAAAGAGAAGAACCGAGAAAAACTGGCAAACCGATCTAAAAAATGAACTAGGTTTTTCAAAAAAACCGAATCGGTTTTCTTTAAAAAAACCGGTGGCGAACCGCTACCTTGTCGGGTCCGGCGAGACGCGGGGCTCTGGTGGAGCAAGGTGGCGAGGCGAGGCGGCGGGGCGAGGTGGCGGCGGCGAGGCGCTGCAGCGCGGGAGCGGCGGCGGTGGCTTGCAGCGGCGGCGGCGAGGCGCGGGTGGCGGCGCGGCTTGGGAGGCGGGT